>NC_079191.1:397614626-397944983 GCF_029499605.1 Hyla sarda
TTTTGCTGTCCTGGCACCATAGGGGCTTCCTAAATGCGACATGCCCCCGAGCAAAATTTGCTCTCAAAAAGCCAAATATGACTCCTTCTCTTCTGAGCATTGTAGTTCGCCCGTAATGCACTTCATGCCAACTTATGGGGTACCTCCATACTCAGAAGAGATGGGGTTACAAATTTTGGGGGGTATTTTCTGCTATTAACCCTTGCAAAAATGTGAAATTTGGGGGGAAACACACATTTTAGTGAAAATTTATTTTTATTTTTTTACATATGCAAAAGTCGTGAAACACCTGTGGGGTATTAAGGCTCACTTAATTCCTTGTTACGTTCCTCATGGGGTCTAGTTTCCAAAATGGTATGGCATGTGTTTTTTTTTGCTGTTCTGGCACCATAGGGGCTTCCTAAATGCAACATGCCCCCCAAAAACCATTTCTGAAAAACGTACTCTCCAAAATCCCCTTGTCGCTCCTTCCCTTCTGAGCCCTCTACTGCGCCCGCCGAACACTTTACATAGACATATGAGGTATGTGCTTACTCGAGAGAAATTGGGCTACAAATAAAAGTATACATTTTCTCCTTTTACCCCTTGTAAAAATTCAAAAATTGGGTCTACAAGAAAATGCAAGTGTAAAAAATGAAGATTGTGAATTTTCTCCTTCACTTTGCTGCTATTCCTGTGAAACACCTAAAGGGTTAAAACTCTGACTGAATGTCATTTTGAATACTTTGGGGGGTGCGGTTTTTATAATGGGGTCATTTGTGGGGTATTTCTAATATGAAGACCCTTCAAATCCACTTCAAACTTGAACTGGTCCCTGAAAAATAGTGAGTTTGAAAATTTTGTGAAAAATTGGAAAATTGCTGCTGAACTTTGAAGCCCTCTGGTGTCTTCCAAAAGTAAAAACACGTCAATTTTATGATGCAAACATAAAGTAGACATATTGTATTTGTGAATAAAATAAAATAAATATTTGGAATATCCATTTTCCTTACAAGCAGAGAGCTTCAAAGTTAGAAAAATGCTAAATTTTCAAATTTTTCATCAAATTTTGGGATTTTTCACCAAGAAAGGATGCAAGTTACCACAAAATTTTACCACTATGTTAAAGTAGAATATGTCACGAAAAAACAATCTCGGAATCAGATTGATAAGTAAAAGCATTCCAGAGTTATTAATGTTTAAAGTGACAGTGGTCAGATGTTCAAAAAATGGCCGGGTCCTAAGGTGTAAAATGGCTGGGTCCTTAAGGGGTTAATCTTTAGTTATCCATGAGCTAGTGGAAAACTTCAAGGAAGGAACATAGGGGGTGGGGGAAACTCAGCTCCTCTTGGCGTAAAATTGTAATTTTATTTAGGTTCCATTAAAATTGAAGAATTAGGACAACAAACAAAAAACACCCGTGCATGGTGAATTAAAAAACGCACAGACCGACGCGTTTCGGGCTGTTACAAGCCTTTAATCAAGGTACATGTTGCTACTAATGCTGCCTTTTTATATCTGTTGTAAGCTAAGCAATTAGCCACGTGACCAGCCGGTCACGTGAGTTCAGCACCTGGTTAATCAATGGACCCAGTACAAGCCCTGAGAAACCAAACAGAATATAGATAAAAATTACAAATCACAACTTAATATATGTAAGCTAAATCACTACGGAAATTCATCCCAACCGGGAATCGGGTCTCAAGCATAAGAATCCAATAAGCTTTGCGCTTTAACAACAAACAGGACCAGTCCCCGCCTCTCCGGGGAGGATGCACCCTTTCTATGCCACACACTTCAATGGAGTCACTATTGCCTTGATGGACCTCGGCAATGTGCTTAGATAAACCGGATAGAGAACGTGAGTTAAAGTCGCATTGTGTGAATTGTACATATGTTCGTATATGCGTTTTTTAAGCTTTCTAGTTGTGCAGCCTACATATTGAAGCCTGCATGTTTTGCATGTAACTACATATACGACATGAGTAGTGTCACAATTCAAAAATGATTTGATAGGAAACTGTTTACCATTGGATATTGAAAAAAAGTGATTTGTTTTTGTAGCAAATCTACACAGATTGCATCTATTTCTGGCACATTTGTGAAAGCCTTTTATGTGTAACCAAGTATTGTTGGTAGGCGTATTCACAAAATCACTAGGTGACAACCTGTTGCCAAGGGTTTTTCCTCTTTTAGCTACTATGTTCACACCTTTAGATAATATTTCATTGAGACTATTGTCATCATACATAACAGGTAAATGCTTGAGTAAAATAGTTTTAATTTGAGTGAACTGGTTGTTAAACTGGGTTGAAAAAGTGACCTTTTTGCTGTACTGTGTATTAGTTTTTGTGGTGTCCCTTAGCAACAGCTCTCTATCTTTATGTTGAGCAATTATTTTTGCTCTCGTGAGTACAGAGCTTGAATATCCTGTCAAACAATCTCCTGTCAATATCCTTGCATGTTTCACTGTATGTATTACTAGATGAAGCTGCCCTTTTTGCCCTGATATATTCTCCAACTGGGAGATTACGTGTAACATGGCGGGGATGGCAACTGTTGGCATGGAGGGTGCTATTACCCGAAGTAGGTTTTCTGAAAGGTCTAGTGCTTATTTTTTCTTGATAAGGTTCGCCCCTGAGTGTAATGTCAAGGAAATTAATCTCAGTTCCTCCCCACTCCAGTGTGAACTTAAGATTAAGATCATTATCGTTAATAAAATAAAAAAAAAGTATGGCCTCCTCCTTATTGCCTGACCTCCTGGTGTGGTCAGGCAATAAGGAGGAGGCCATACTTTTTTTGAATTTTATTAACGATAATGATCTTAATCTTGAGTTCACACTGGAGTGGGGAGTAACTGAGATTAATTTCCTTGACATTACACTCAGGGGCGAACCTTATCAAGAAAAAATAAGCACTAGACCTTTCAGAAAACCTACTTCGGGTAATAGCACCCTCCATGCCAACAGTTGCCATCCCCGCCATGTTACGCGTAATCTCCCAGTTGAAGAATATATCAGGGCAAAAAGGGCAGCTTCATCTAGTAATACATACAAAGAAACATGCAAGGATATTGACAGGAGATTGCTTGACATAGGATATTCAAGCTCTGTACTCACGAGAGCAAAAAGAATTGCTCAACATAAAGATAGAGAGCTGTACCTTGATTAAGGGCTTGTAACAACCCGAAACGCGACGGTCTGTGCGTTTTTTAATTCACCATGCACGGGTGTTTTTTGTTTGTTGTCCTAATTCTTCAATTTTAATGGAACCTAAATAAAATTACAATTTTACGCCAAGAGAAGCTGAGTATCCCCCACCCCCTATGTTCCTTCCTTGAAGTTTTGCAGCCTCCCAAGGATATGGCTCGGCTACAAGTTCTCGTGCTCCCAGGAATATGACACCTTCCTTTCGGGACTTTCTTCGTATGGTGAGCTGGAGTCTCTTTTTTTGTTTCTTTTTTTATGTATTCCATGAGCTAGTGGGTGAAGCCTAGCCTACATGATGACTCACACAGAGAAGGTAAACCTGCTATCTATATCTCTTTTTTATATACCCTAAGAAGCAGAAGCAGTATTGAGGACATTATAGAGCAGCACTGAGGAGTCTTACAGTATACTGCCCACAACTGATGGCAAAGTACACCAGTTGTATAAAGGTCCAAAGTCCAGTCATTTCTACAGCCTGGATGAGTGAATGCTGCAAGGTCCATTCCCCCTTCTGGCAATATGACATCTCAATTGAGGCAGCGTAAAAATCTTAACTGACCCAGGTTAATGAATGGGATCTCTGCATTTAGTACTGGGGTAAAGTCTAATACTTATTGTAAACTCCTGTAGTGTGTCTGTAGTCGGTCTGCTTCAAGCTCATTTCCTTTTCATCTCCCTTTTTTTCCCCTATACTCTTCATAGACTTGTGTGGGCAGGGTGTAACTTGGTTCCTCAGTGACCCCTCAGCTGAATGCAGTCATGCTCCCTCCCATAGGCATGCATGGAAGCGGTGCAGCGTGCCATCATAAGGGGCTTGGCATGACACCAAGAGGGGGTGTGGTATGACATCACGGCCACTGCCGACACAACCCAGCGTTTGTTCAGAACACCAGATGCTGCGCAGGTAAGGGGATAGGGGATATGATGTCTTGCGGCAAAGTACCCCTTTAAGATATTCAGCAAGATTAAAGAGTTCAGAAGGAACAGGATTTAGGAAAGAAGCCTGATAAGAGGAGAAAGATGTATTTTTCTAGGATAAGATACATTACACATTCTTATATTCACTAGCACTATTGATTATTGCAAGGTTTATTATGGAGTGAGATTTGGCTCATCCTTATATGTCAAGGTGGACCTGCCTTTCAGTAGTGTGAAAAGTAAATCCTGCATTCCTCATCACAGCGGTTTGGTCAGTTTTGAAAAGCTTACAATGAAATGACACAAAAAAATGTCATTTAATTGAGTTACTGAATTATTACTGTATATGTATCCCACGTTGTTGTCTTCAATACAATATGTTTTAGGGTTTTTGAAAAGGTAAAGCTTGGTCTTTGACTTTCCCGGGAGACTTGTAAATCATAGCTTTAAAGGGGAACTCCCATGGAAAACTTTTTTTTTTTTTTAATCAACTGGTGCCAGAAAGTTAAACAGATTTGTAAATCACTTCTGTTAAAACATCTTAATCCTTCCAGTACTTTTTAGGTGCTGTATACTAAAGAGAAAACAAAAAAAGAAATGCATTTCCTCTGATGTCATCACCCCAGTGCTCTCTGCTGACTTCTGCTGTCCATTTTAGGAACTGTCCAGAGCAGCATATGTTTGCTATAGGGATTTTCTCCATCTCTGGACAGTTCATAAAATGGACAGCAGAGGTCAGCAGAGAGCACTGTGGTGATGACATCAGAGGAAATGCATTTCTTTTTTTGTTTTCTCTTTAGTATACAGCCCCAAAAAAGTACTGGAAGGATTAAGATTTTTTTTAATAGAAGTGATTTACAAATCTGTTTAACTTTCTGGCACCAGTTGATTTAAAAAAAAAAAAAAAAAGGTTTCCACGGGAGTACCTCTTTAAGGTTTGACATGTTTTATTATATATTCCCTAATTTTCCATGGACATCTTAAGCCAAACTTGTCTGCCTGATGATCACTATGGGGACATCAT
This sequence comes from Hyla sarda, assembly GCF_029499605.1. Classification (NCBI taxonomy): domain Eukaryota; kingdom Metazoa; phylum Chordata; class Amphibia; order Anura; family Hylidae; genus Hyla; species Hyla sarda. The sequence goes on from NC_079191.1 coordinate 397,619,757, forward strand.
CTGTGGGATATATCTGTTTTTAATGTAATATTTCACTAATTATGGAGATTGTTACATTGACTGACATGTAAATAAAATGTCCAAATGTTACAAATTAATTGCTAAGATACTAACTACTTATAAGACCATAACCCTGTGAACTGGCAGTTAAATAGGAATATTCAACTAAAGTTGCATAGCAACTGATTAAGAGTGTGTATCGTATAGTGTATCGTATAGCAGCATCTAGATTTGCATATACAATTGTGCATCATTCAATAAAAAAATATCATATATATATATATATATATATATATATATATATATATATATATATATATATATTATATACGATCAGTTATTGATATTATGTCATCTCCCTAAGCTATACTGATTCTCCTAATATCTCATATATATAGTCTATTTCATTTGAGCTATAGATAAAGTTGTATGGTTTTATGAGCATTGTGGTATTTTGAACTCAGTTCTTCCTTAAGTGTACAATATTTTGTCAGTTTTTTTGCTGTTACAGGTAATTGAGGATTATGGACAAATATACAGTATAATGATCAAAGGGGTATTCCAGGATTTTTATTTTATTTTACTGTGCTACATGGGCTGTAAAGTTAATGCGGTTTATAATATAGTGTCCTGTACCTGTGTTTGATGGTTGTTCTCACAGTTCTTGTGTAATCTTTCCCCAGATGTTCATTTTTAGTAGCATGGAAAATGTGTGTTATCTCTGACTTTTCCTCGGTTGCAGTGTGGCCCGAGACAGTACATCACTAGTCAGGTGTTGACTAGGGGGCATGACAGTGCTTCAATAGTGGAACGACCGTTGGGTGGGGGTGAAATCCTTTTCCACAGGACTGCAATAAGTGGGTGGTTGATAAGTGGCAGGGAGTTAAGTCACCTCCCACCTAGAAACAAGGGATCTTTAGGATTGTAGTTGGAGGGAGGGAACACAAACAGGAAATAGACAGTTCAGACAAACAAGCCAGCAGCATTAGGGGCGACTCAGGACATGACATGGCTATTTACCACAAACACAAGCACGGATCCTTGGTACGTCCATTACTCTCTGGCAGGAAAGTACTAAAGTCACCGTATGTTAGATAACCCCTTTACATTTAGATTATCCAGATCTAAGGTGTTCTTGTATTAATCAAAAGCCAAGTATATGTGATCAGTCATGACTAGATCCCTTCTCACTATATATCCATTGTGGCTGCTTGTGTTGTCTCAATAATGTGCATACCCTTAGCAAAGTCTGAATATAGATTAAATATAGATATTGACTTGCTCCTAATATTTCCTATTAGAACAACAATCAGTAGAAAAGCAACAACGAGAAAGGGTTCCAACAGTGTTATAACCTGCAGCTATATCTAACATGTGCCTCAAAATCTATTCAATGTACTAATTAGAGATGAGCGAATTTTTTTAAAAATTATCTTCGGCCCAAATTTATTTGCAGCAAATCTCTCTTAAAACAGGCTATTTCTGGCCTACAGAGGAGTGTAGAACACTTTGCCTTGTCATAACAAGCATAGGGAGTGTGCTTTGTTAGTGAAATAATTCTGTTATTCAGTATGACATGCAGATTAGAGGCATCGCTATTAGAATCATTGATGCAGAACACCTGGATGTGGCAGCAGGGTCGGGAGACCATATGGCGTCACAACTGAAGAGTTTGAAGAAATATTTTTATATCATTTTTATTTAATTTAATTTGAATTTATTAACTTTTTTAAAAATCTTTATAGGAGGACCCATTCTGGTGAGCATCAAGCTGTCGGTCTGCCGCGAGGCGAGCTACCACCTGTTCCAGCCCCTGCCTCTCAGCACCCCCATGCCCCCTCCTCCCCTGACTGTCTTACTCTGTGTAGAACTGCGAATGTTTTATTTAATCAGTTATGGTTCATTATTATCGCTCCAACCTGTTTCATTGAATTCTTGTGGTAATTCCAGGTAATTTATGATGACGACTAGAGAGGAGTGAATTTTTAAAAAATTTGATTAGTCCGATTTGATTCGCTCATCTCTATTGAGGACCCATTGGAGGGCAAGTCTTGTGCCAGTCGCCAGTCGACGACCATAGTGCCTCAGTCTTAAAAAGTTTACATTGATTTTTTTATTTATTTAAATTTAAGATTTTGATTAGATTCACAAGTTTAATGTCCAGGGTGTTCGAAGCATTTACTTTGAATTAATACTATAAGAACACAAAACCCAATATAATAAGGAGTCACATGGCTGCACAATGACAGAGCCTAGAGGTGACAGCAGCCCGAAAAGATAATAGGGCCTCACAATAGAAAAGATTAAAGATATTTTGTAAAGTTGTTATTGAAGATTTTAGAAAGATTAAAATTTTAAAAGTTTAATTTAAGGTGCCAACAGCATGAGGAGACCATATGGTGACACAATGACACAAGTTGGAGGCGGCAGCAGCAGCATGAGGAGATCATAATGTGACAGAATAACAAAGCCTGGAATTGGCGGCAGCAAGAGGAGACCATATAGTGGCAGAACGACCCAGCCTGGAGGTGGCAACAGCCTGACGAGACCATAGGGCCTCATAATTAAAACGATTAAAGATATTTTTTTTAATTAAAATTGAAGATTTAAAATAGATTAACATGAACATTTTTTATTAATTTGCCAGCAGCACGAGGAGACCACATGGCCATGGTGTGTCTGGGTCCTCTCTCTCGTCTACCTCATCAGTCTGTATCTCCACAGCCTGCTCCTGCTCCTCCTTCTCCTGTCAGATGACTATAATAAACACATTTCGCAAAACCTTGCCTGTGTTCCACTGTCCCCCTCCCCATCCTCCTCCAGTTCAGCCCCCCTAGTTCTCATGTGGCCTCGAGATGTAGGTGCCACGTCTCCAGTGCTCTGACCAGCCATCGTTTCCAACACGTGTTGTAGGATATGAAGCAATGGAATGATGTTGTTCATCCCGTAATCCTGGTGAGTGACTAATAATGTGGCTTCCTCAAAGGGCCTGAGCAAACGGAAGGTGTCACGTATGAGCTGCCACTGGTTGACATTGAAGTTACACAGGGGAGTTCCCCTATCCGCTTGGATCATTAAGAAATCAGTGATGACTTTTCTCTGTTCATATAGTCAGTCCAAGATATGGAGGGTGGAATTCCAACATGTGGAAATGTCACAAATCAGACTATGGCTGAAGTGCATGCAAAGATTTCTTCCCATTGTAAGAATGTCTTGAAGATGGGGGGAACACTTCAGGAACTGCTTGGCAACCAACTTGAACACATGTTCCATGCAGGTAGCATGGCTCAGGCTTCCTTGAAGCAGTGCAGACAAGATGTTCTTCCCATTGTCAGTCACCATGGTTCCCATTTCCAGTTTTCGTGGAGTAAGCCATGATTCGATATCTTGATGAATGACTTTTGGCAGTTCCTCTCCTGTGTGACTCCGTTTGCCAAGGCAAACCATGTGAAGAACAGCATGACACTAGTGTGCTCTGCACAAATGGCATGCTGGAGGGACAAATTATTAATTAAAATTAAAGTAAAATTAATTTATAAAAATTAATTACATTTATTTATTTAACATTTTAATGTAATGTGCCAACAGCAGGAGGAGACAACATGGCGGCACAATGATACAGCCTGGAGATGGCAGGAGCATAAGGAGACCATATAGTGGCAGAATGACCAAGCCTGGAGGTGACAGCAGCAAGAGGAGACCATGGGGCCACACAATTGAAAAGATTAAAAATATATTTTATAATTTAAATTGAAGATTTTAAATAGATTAACATAAATAAATGTATGTAATGTGCCAGCAGCATGAGGAGACCACATGGCGGTACAAAGACACAGCCTGGAGGTGGCACCAGCATGAGGAGACCAAAATGTGGCAGAATGACCAAGCCTGTAGGTGGCAGCAGCAAGAGGAGAGAGACCATATGGTGACAGAATGACAGCCTGGAGGTGGCGGTATCCTGATTAGACCAAAAGCCCTCACAATTGAAAATATTAAAGATATTTTTAAAAATTTTATGTGACCATGTTAACATCCTCATGTAATCCTCCTTGATGAAAAACTGCCACACCGCAGAGTAGCTGACTGCTACTGCCACCGACTCCAGGGACCCCCGTTTCACTACCTCCCGGCAAGGTAGGCTACCGCAAAGCAGGTGGTCTACCCCAGTCACGTTTGGCTCCAGACTTCTCACTGCTGCCACCATGCTGACACCCAACCATGCTACCACCTTGCTGGCTCAACTACTGCCTCACAGGCAACCTGCCACCCTCTTCTCCTGATGATGATGAAGACCCTTCTGCACCAGGATCCCATAGTCCCACTCATCCGTAGTACTAATCCATACATGTGTTCACATTCATGCTTTCATTAACTGAAAATGTAGACATTGCGTAAAGCATGTTACACTCGTCGCAGCTGGCAACCCTGAGTGATACCTGGAACAGTATATCAAGTACATTTATGCTTCTTACTAAATACATTTCTCTCATGCAAAGTGACCTGTAAGAACAAAAATAAGTTTTCCTTTCCCTTGACTTATTGCTGATAACGTTATGGGCCTGTGTGTACCTATATCCTTCATATTAATATAGTGTATTATATTACAGCTTTATTTAATTTATTTTCACAGTGTTCCCAAGATAAGATGAATTGTCTAGAAGATAATAGGTGCCACCAAACTATATCATTATGAATGACCTTAATAAAATAGGGGGGATTAGAATCCTGTCACCGCAGACAGTCCTGATGAATCCCAGGGTAGCGTAAATCTAATTCTTTCCTGACATTGCAATACACTTTGACAAAACTGTCTGCCGTCAATAATCTCAGGTACGGGCTATCTATAGTAAAAGTAGACAGATAGCGACTGTCGGCCATCAGTCATGGGGCCATTTATTTATTTATCCTATTCTATGTTCCATATCCTAAATCATTTCTCAGCAAAAATGTCATCATTGCAAATAATGTGGTACAATTCCAAGAGCATATAGTGTATCGAATATATATCTGCACCCCCCCAAAAGGGTGATTGTTTATGTAATGTCAGTAAAAATTCCCATTGTGAGACAGTTGGGGTCAAGGATATCAATATTTCCTCATATGTGGATACCAGGTTTCAGGAAGCCCACATCTTATCCAGGCAAAGCTTGGTGAGATATGGGAAATCCATAAATGGTTTCATTCTTGGCAAGATTTAGCTTGCTAGGGAATTTGGGTAAGTCTAATTATCAAGCTTGGATTTTCATAGGCAACATCAGGTTTTTAGATGTGCACAGAGCAGCATAGGTGCTGGAAACAGCTCATTGGGCAATATGAAAAGCAGTCTGCCTAGAGAGGCTGACAGAAAACTAACCCTCAGATGGGAGTTGTAGTCCGGAAGGCTGCAGTTATATGAGATAACATATTTAAAATTTTTTGTTGTTGGGTGGTCAGTAGTAAGCTACCTGTGGCATATTTCATAGTTACACATCAGAGATGTATGCCAGGAGTCATACTGAAGTATTGTCATCTCAGGCAGGGATGCGTACAGCTCTGAGCTGAAACCCACACAAACATGAGGAGAACAAATAAACTCTTTGCAGATGTTGTCCTTGGTGGGATTAGAACCTAGGACCACAGTGCTGCAAGGAAACAGTGCTAACCACTGAGACACCATGCTGCCTATATATTGAGAAATATGGTATTTAATGAAATAACATAACTTTCTTGTTCATTCTGGGCTGGGGAGTCCAGAGGGCGGTCCTAATTCATAAGTGTCAGCCTTTCCTGTGTGAATTTACATACAAAGGCTACTGCTAGGACCGCCCACTGGATTCATAGGTGAAGAATAAGCAGGGAATTAAATTACCTGAGGGTATAAAAAAATTTCTCTCAATTCAAAAATATTCAACATTTAGAAAAATAAATATTCGTGTCTCTAAAAAAAATTTCAGCTTAGAACTACAGAAGAGAAAATAAGGAAAATGTTCAAATAAAATGAGCAATAAAGTGAAGCACAATGAGACAACTTAATAATATAGTGTTTACCCAGTGTTAATAGCATTGCAAATATAACTTAGCCAAGACCTTTGGATAATTTGATTAATTTTAACCGGATTTCGGAGAATGACTTTCTTCTGTCTACAAAACTGAAGGGAAATGTTTGCAAGTAAAGCAATTAACAGGTTCAAAATGAAAAGCCAGAATGCTTCATATGAATGTTTACTTAGCAGATGAATTGCTTCAATACAGTATGAAGCTGAATAAAGGATGGATAATATGTAAGTCATTTATGGAGTATTTGCAAGTCAAAGAGAACCTGTCAGTCTTCCTGATATGTCTGTTCTGGTATATACTAATCCTCTGTTATTCCTCCTGGAAATATATGTATAACTTGATAACTAGACATTACCACCAGGACCGTATTCACAGCTTGTGCTGCCTTAGGCACTCGGACTGCATACACTATTAGGGTTATTCCACAAGTATCAGAATTCTTTCATGCAGTTCTGCCCAAATACACAGCAGAAATGCATGTTAATACATATGGATTTTGTTGTTGATGCTTTAGAATGCATGATCACACTGCACCTGCTCTGCTCCAAGTCATAGATCAGTGACAAACATTGCCTGTTCCCTAACTTACACTATAGAGTCTGAGTGTATTTCTATGAGATGCAACTTCAGCCTGTTTCCCCTCCCAGCTCAGCTCAGCTCTTACTAGCAGGAGACAGGGAAGAACAATGCAAAGCTTCATCTCAAAGGATAAACTAGGGTATCCACACCCAATGGATAGACACAGACAGAGTGAGTCAGGGAAGCTTTATAACTCTACTACTGTGATTTGATAAAACTGCTGCAATGTAGGGGTGTATTTGGTCAACAGCAATGTTTATGTAGGTGGTAAGGACCCAGCAGAACATTGCCTAAAGCATCTCACTGCCTCAATCAGCTTGTCTTCTTTTCATAGAGCATCAAATTATTATCTATTCAACGTGTAAGGGATGAACCCGATCGTTCACATGATGTGAGCATCAGAACCAGGTCAATTCCTCATAGCCTGGTTCAGATGTTCACGCATTAGGCACTTTTAGCAGCGGGCAAGGGTCAACACGGTCCCCTATAACTGGTCAAAGTGCCCATGTTCACCCCTGTCCCTTTATAACTTGTAAATCTAGTACAGTTGTGTGCTTGGGGCCAAGGACTGCAGACCCCAAATGCATATAGCATTGTACCACCCTTTGTGAGCTTGAAAATAGAAACAATTTTGACCATAGTCTGCGAGACACTAATCTATACTGGAAGTTTGGATCAGATAGGGGTACCCTCTCCAAAATTTAAAGGTATTGTGTCAAGCTGCAGCCCTTTTGATTAACCATCCCCATACAGACTGAAAGTATCACGGGCAGGGCCATCTGGTTTACGCCTGAGAACATCTTCTTTTAGTTTAACCCTCTGACTCCAAGCTTCACCTTTCTGTCCACACATGTCCCAACAGGAGAGAAGCAGTTAGCACCTCTTCACTGTCACTTCCAAGCCCCTCCCCCAACAGTGTTTCAATGTAAAGAAAAGGTTGATCAAGTCTATAAAATGGAAGAGCTGGTGAGTTGGCAGAATTACTCCCCCAATAAGCTCTTAGATCTATGGCCTCCATGGTTTACATACAGAGTAACCTCTGATGCCACAAACAATTGAGTCCTTGCTCCATACCTTTATGATTGTTTTCCTGTGATTTCAACCAGCATTTAGTGCAAGATGATATACTAAATGTATCAGGTTTTAAGGGGCAATTTCAGGTCTTGCAGGGTTGTCCTTGGAATTGCTATTTCCCTCTCATTTCCTATTCTTTTCTTAAAGCTTTAAAGCTTTAAAGAAAATCTGTCATCAGTGTCATCTGCACTAACATGTTGCTACAGACAGGTAGTGCAGGTGACACTGATGAACATGATACTTACCTGGTCCCGTTTCATGCTGTGGTTCTTCAGCTATCTTCTGTTGTATCTTCCATTCAGAGGCCAACTTTGAGCATGGGCGTAGCTTAGTGACATTACCGCTGCTGTTCTCTGTTGGGTCCCGCTTCTAGCAAACAGCAGCGGTGGTGTCACTAAGCGACCCAAGCTCCAAGTCGGCCTCGGAACGGAAGATACAGTGGAAGATTGTGGAAGAACCACAGCACGGAACGGGACCAGGTAAGTATTGTTGCGATCAGTTTCACCTGCATTATCTGTCTGTACTGACAGGTTAGTGCAGGTGACACGGATGACATATTTACTTTAAAAACAAATACTTTTTGAAATATATACTTAACAAAATCTAATTTTTTTAAAAAGTATTAGGACTCTTTAAGTGTGTGAGATATTTCTAATTAAAGCATAACTGTGATGCAAAGCCGCCAAGTATCCCTGGTAACCGATGGAAAACATTGGTAACTATTATACTAAGTTGCAGACTGAACCAAGGTTACTAACTGCTTGTAATGTTTTCATCCTGCAGTGCTGGATGATAAGGTAACAATAAATACAAAGCAATTAATCACAATTTCTACCCAATTAGCTGTAAGAAATAACTGGAAATACAGCAGAACATTGCAATGTACACACTCCAGGATTCTTGAGTTGGCTTCTAATTGCTATAACCACTAATTCAAATAGACAAACACAATCAATGCCATATAATGAATAGACTGTTTTATTGTGTAATGTACTTAATGACAATTGAGTTATCATCGTTTACATACATAAGATAATTCCTGCTGGTCCCACAATAATTCATTAATGTCAATTACAGTACTTTGTTATCAAAAAACACAAAGCAGAACCACTTACCTCATATAGTGTCAAGATCGTCAACTAATTATCCAGGAATTATATAATAACTTTCCATTAGAAGTTGGATATTAATGGGGTATTTATTCATTTATTGATTGGTTAATGTATTTACAAATAATTAAGCAACTTTGACAAAAGCTCAATCGTAATGGCTAGATGACTAGGTCAATGCATTTAAAAATCAGGATGTCTTGAGGTTTTTCTGTCATGCTATTATGTTGTAGAAGGATGGCCGATGAACTGGCAATTGAGCCACAGATACCTAATGCACAAAGGTTGACCTGTCTGTTCTGATCCCATGCTCATAGCTTAATATGGGCCATACTGTACTTTCTATCATTCTTGTATGTTTATATATTTAATTTATATGGAAATTGTAATAAATAAAAAGTTGTGGTATACTTTTTCATATGCTTTAGTATGGAAATAAACTCCTCTAGATATATTGTTTTTGGGGAGAATATGGCCCAAAGACTGCCTACATGTCCATTATATAGACCTATAGAGACTTGTGCCACAGTAGTTGTAGAGTTTAAAAAAGGATTGCTAAAATAATAATAATAATATATCTTGGCTAGGTTCACATGTGCATTTGTGTTCTCTGCTTCATTTATATTTATCAGTTTCCTACAGGTGTCAGATAAATAAATAAATAAACTATTTTAATGGGCTATTTTTATCATCAGTTCATCTCAATTCAATTTCAGTCTGTTTTTCGAGTGGACCAAAATGCAGAAATACATGCATACGGAACTCCAACATCCATTCAAAATTTTACTTTGAAATCTATGATGACATATCTGATTTGAAGAGTGTTCCATCTACTTCTGATATTTCATCCTTCTGTTCATGTCCGTACTGAGCATGCTCAGAATGTGAAAGAGATCCAGGAAGTGAAGCTAGATTGGTGATCTATTTGTCTGTTTTCATATATGGTGACAAGTTACAACCTTTGCAGACCAACCATGATGAAAAGTTGGTTAGAAAGTTGCTGAACTTGTACTAGACACAATATTGGTGAAAACAGGGACAGGCTGTCCTGTAGACTTGTGTGAATAAAGTCATAATACCCATAGAGGGAATAACTCATGATTCAGTAGTTGCGTTTCTCTTCTTTTTCATTTATTTTTGGTTTTCAAGCTTGAAAACTAAAAATAAATGAAAAAGAAGAGAAATGCAACTACTGAAGTGTGAGTTATTCCCTCTATGGGTATTATGACTTTATTCACACCAGTCTACAGCACAGCTTGTTTTCCCCTATATTGTGTCTTGTACAAGTGCCGTTGGGACCCCACGCGATCTCTGCTGCAACACCCCAGTCATCCAGAGCACAAAGTAAACTTGATCCGTGCCGGATGACTAGTCTCATAGACTTGCATTGAGAGCCGTGGCATGATATCACAAGGGGGGCATGGCCGTGACATCACAAGCCTCCGGCACTGCAGCTGACATTCTAAACAAGTGCCACATGCTGCAGGGAGATCGGGGGGCCCCAGCTGCAGAACCCCCTTAATCAGACATCTTATCCCTATCCTTCAGATAGGAGATAAGATTTCTAGGGCATAGTCCCCCCTTTAAGAATAGAGATCCATTGTCCCTAAGTGAATGGAGCAGCAGAATGCATACTCGAACTTCCCCTCCAAACATAGTCTATCTTTGGAAGCCCCATAGAAAGTGATTGGAGCAGAGGTTGAGCATGCATGCTGCAGCTCCGTACACTCAGGGATCTCCATTTTCATGATTGTTGGGAATCCCAGCAGTAGGACCTTCACTGATCACCTAGTTATTGCCTACCCTGTGGCTAGATGATATCTATCATCTTGGGATAACACCTTTGATTTTCAATAACATTTCTACCTTATTTCTTCTGGCAATTTTAATTCCTCTCTGTCAAACCACCTAACTACACTTCCATCAATTATTAGGTTTAACAACAAGAGAATACCATATCATTCATAAAAACAACAACCTAGAGATACTTTTTCTTTTTTCTTGTTTTGCACTTTTTTTTTATTGCCTTGTACTGGGAAATGTAAACCAACAATTGCACTTTAGATTCCTTTAAGGCATATACGACTATCATTTTATTGCACAGATACAGTACGGATACAGTGGGGCAAAAAAGCATTTAGTCAGCCACCAATTGGGCAAGTTCTCCCACTTAAAAAGATGAGAGAGGCCTGTAATTTTCATCATAGGTATACCTCAACTATGAAAGGCATAATGAGAAAAAAAAAAAAAGCCATAAAATCACATTTTTAAAGAATTTATTTTCAAATGATAGTGGAAAATAAGTATTTGGTCACCTACAAACAAGTATCATTCCTGGCTCTCACAGACCTGTAACTTCTTCTTTAAGAGTCTCCTATGCCCTCCACTCGTTACCTGTATTAATGGCACCTGTTTGAACTTGTTATAAGAATAAAAGACACCTGTCCACAACCTCAAACAGTCACACTGCAAACTCCACTATGGCCAAGACCAAAGAGCTGTCGAAGGACACCAGAAACAAACTTGTAGACCTGCAAGTGTCTCTCATAGTTGAGGTATACCTATAATGAAAATTACAGGCCTCTCTCATCTATTTAAGTGGGAGAACTTGCACAATTGGTGGCTGACTAAATACTTTTTTCCCCACTGTACCTTTCCATGTTGTCTCGTACATTTAAATTTAGTTCGAGATATAGAATATTCCATTGCACTCCTATGCTCCGAGTCCTCAATGTCTATGAAAAGCAGGTATCTCTAAAATAGAGCATTACGGCAGCTGAAAGCGCTGACCTAATTTACATGTGAAAACTCTACTTTAGATGTGTCATGTGACACGAGGAAGAAGGAACCTAAAATATTCATCAACACAGAAAATATATTTAGATCAGTTTCTTAGCGAGAGCTGAAAAGTTTTGTGCTCCAAAGTAAATAATTAGTGATACTTCTGGATTAGACAGGCACATGAAGGAGATAAAAGGCTGCACAATGAAAATCTCATGTGGAGAAGAAAAGACTCATAGATGTACAAATGCTTGAAGCTCTAACGCTATGTTCACATGGTGGAATGTCCACATGGAAAATGTCCTCGCAGACATTGCACGGACAGCAGAGCGCCGGCAGAGCATGTAAGCGCTAGGATCCCTCGGAAACAGGTTCAATGTTTTTGCCGATGCCGGAATCAGGATTCTGCTGCTCTGTTCACATGGCAGAATTTCCGCGGCATTGCCATGAAAATTCTGTCGTGTGAACAGAGCAGCAGAATCCCATTAAAATCAATCAATGTCCGTGTGGAATATTTATATGGAATTCTGCACGGACTTCACTTCATTCACTTCACTGCATTCACTTCCAGGCAGTGGAAGTGAGAGGTGGTTTGTGGTAAATATAAAAGCAAGTACACTAAGTGATTGTTTGAGCTAGCAATTGTGTGTCTGTATACAAGAGTGTGAAGTATACGAGTGTAAGTATAAAAGTGAGAGGACTTAAAATTAGGGGCCATAAAATTCAGGGAGTTTAAATTTAAATATTTGATAGTTTTTTACTGTTAATTTTTGCAATCCCCAAATCTAGTATGGCCTCCATGTTGGAAAATGCAGTCCAGTGTACATCTTGTACAATGTATACAATCCTTGAACAGCAGTTTGAGGGTGCATATTGTTGTGCGAGATGTGTGCGAGTTGTTCATTTGGAAGCCCAGATCTAGAGGAGCAACTGGCAACACTGAGACGCATTGACAACTTGAAGAAGAGTCTTCTGCTCACTGAGCAAATACTCTCTGGGGTAGAGGTGGGGAGGATAGTGGGACGGAGGTGCAGGACAATCAGGCAGCTAGCTGGGTTACAGTTAGAAAACGGGGTAGAGGGAAAAGTGTCAGGGAGGCTAGTCCTGAACTGGAACTCCCCAACAATTTTGCCCGGTTGGCAAATGAGGGGAATGCCATTTCAGAGCTAGCAGTACTGCAGCAGGACTCTGCCTCTGACCGCCAGGGGGGTGTCTGCTCCACTAAAGAGGGAGGGAGGAGTGCAGGGCAGGCCAGACAGGTACTGGTAGTGGGGGACTCAATTATTAGGGTTACAGACAGGGCAATCTCTCACAAAGACCGGGATAATTAAGGTAGAACCTGTGAGGCCATGCACCTATATTAGCCAACTTAGGTGGGGGTTGCAGTTTGCCTCCCTCCTCCCATTGTATGTGTGCTTAGCCACGCTGGAGGGTACCTGGGAGGACTCTGTGAGTAGACCTAATGCTGCCGTAATTGCCCACTAGCCCCTGTTTTGCTTATCACGCACAGGTAGGTTTAGCGCCAGGTTCCGTGCCATTTGAGAAACCTTGGCGTTGGTGTGCGGGCTCTGGTATGTCCTTCATATAAGGATATACTGGTGAATGTCTCAATTTTAACATCAGTGTTGAGGCATACCCAATGTCACTGTATACATCTACCACAGTAGTGCACCTAAATTCCTGTATTGCATGGTGCATAAAATGAGAAGGATTGGGCTGGGGAGAATGTGTGTAAGTGGTTAAGTAACTGGCTCAGTAATAGGAAACAGGTTGGTTATTAATGGTACATATTTTGATTAAGTGACTGTTACTAGTGGGGTACCACAGGGGTCCCTCTTGGGTCCTGTCCTATTTAATATATTCATTAATGACCTTGAAGAGGGGTTGAATAGTAAAGTTGCAATCTTTGCAGATTATACTAAACTTTGTAAAGCGGTAAACACTATAAAGGACAGTGCACTGTTACAAATGGATCTGGATAGGTTGGAGGTTTGGTCTGGGAAGTGGCAGATGAGGTTCAACACTGATAAATGTAAGGTAATGCACACGGGGAGGAAAAATTCTGGTTGGGATTATGTATTAAATGGGAGAACACTTGGGACGACTGACGTGGAAAAGGACTTAGTCTTAGTTAACAGTAAATTTAGCTGTAGTGACCAGTGTCGAGCAGCTGCTTCCAAGGCAAATAAAATAATGGGGTGCAACAATAGAGGCATAGATGCCCACGACAAGGAAATAATTCTACCGCTGTACAAATCGCTAGTCAGACCATACATAGAATACTGTGTACAGTACTGGGCACCAGTGTACAAGAAAGATATAGTGGAGCTGGAGAGGGTTCAAAGATGGGCTACCAGGGTATTACGGGGCATGGAAGGACTACAGTACCCAGAAAGATTATCAGAATTAGGGTTATTTAGTTTAGAAAAAAGAAGGCTTAGGGGCGACCTAATAACTATGTATAAATATATATCAAGGGACCATGTAGAGATCTTTCCCATGATCTATATACCCAGGACTGTATCTATAACAAGGGGGCATCCTCTACGTCTAGAGGAAAGAAGGTTTCTACACCAGCACAGATGGGGGTTCTTTACTGTAATAGCAGTGAGACTATGGAATCCTCTGCCTGAGGAGGCGGTCATGGTGAACTCTGTAAAAGAGTTAAAAAAGGGGCTGGATGCATTTTTGGAGAATATTAACATAGCTGGTTATGGATACTAGATTTATAGGGACAGAACGTTGATCCAGGGATTTATTCTGACTGCCATATTTGGAGTCGGGAAGGAATTTTTACCACTAGTATGAGTTTTTTTTTTTTTTTTTGCCTTCCTCTGGATCAACTCAGTAGGGACTCATAACGGTTGTAGGTGGAACTTGATGGACTCTGGTCTTTTTTCAACCTTATGAACTATGTTACTATGTTACATTTTGCCATGTAAACATACCGTAATAGTCATACATCATGAAACTGCTTATGTCCACATCTGTTTTAAGGAACCTTTGCTCCCCACCCAAACCCTAATCCTGTATAAAACACAAAAAATTGTAAAAGACATCTTCCCATCATATAAATTGATGGCATATTGCCAGGATATACTTTAACCTGATTGGTGAGTGTCTGAGCTAATTCCTGTAGTGTATGTTCCTATGCATAATGCATTCTATTACTTTATATGTGTATACACGGCACCTTGTTACTTTACTGCTATTTAATGGTAGAGTCTGTAAAGTGTTTGTAAGATGGCCCCATAAGCTTCAAATAGCTAATTCAATTCAATGTGGAACTGACTAGAACCTGTGGTTGAAGTCTTCCTAGCCTAGCATCCCTCTTAACAGAGGGCAGGTCTCTGGATTAGATCAGTGCAGTGTAGTTTCAGCCATGTGCAAGGCCAGTACACATGTAACTAGTATGCTCTACACAAGGGTGGGATAGTTTTGGCCCATATTCAGTGGCGCTTCAGCCATGGGTTCACTTGCATTAGTAGCCGTAGGAGGCACCACAAGCTGTCAGAACATGGGGGTGGGGGGTTGCACAGTGTAACCCGTAGCCGAGGCTAACATCATACTTGGTGGGTGCCGGCTGCTATCTGCAGCTTACACCTACTGTAATGACTGACATCGGAGACTATTCCAATGTTGATCATTTAAGTTGTTTAAATGCCACAATCAATAGGGGTGGCAGCATTTAAACAGTGTTCGTTTGCATACATGATGGTCCAGTGGTCAGATTGGAACACCTGCAATGTAAGCGTAGAATGAAGATTAGTTGTCAGGGAAATCTGAGGCCTGCTGTGACTCGGCTATTGATACAGCCTGGGGTACATGTAGCGGGCGCTTCAAACCAAGGGAAGCGACATATGTTTTACGCTGTTAGCGCATCCTCTGGCTCCTACGAGCTTGTACTACCTGGTATGAGCCAGAGGATGCGTTAACAGCTCGAAACATATGTCGCTCGCCTTGGTTTGAAACCCCCGCTACATGTACCTCTATGGATGGACATTAAAATAAAGCACTACGGACTTCACTGGTGAGTGCAGCCTGATTCTTTCTTGATGTGCCTTGATATGTTTGGAGTATCTTTACTGCAGGCAATGGAATATCAAGCTACTTTTTTCCCGAAAGGAGTCAATCTCAAGTCAAAGAGGAGAAGCTTTACAAGGAGTGAACATTATCGCTTGCATTCATGATCAAATGGTTACTCTACTATGAAGCCTGGTATTGGGTCTACCACAGTAAAGAACTGTTAATTTGCTACATTACAGCTGGTGTCTGGCTATATTATTTTGCAGAGCACCGTGAGTACACCACTACCATCTACCGGATATCTAGCACTACTGTCTACCAGATTCAATATACAAGGTGTGCCCTAGGGGGACAAGAGCAGGGACCCACCTTTTTATCAATGATGTTTGTACCAAACAAACACAAGTTTTGTGAATGGGGAACTACAAGTTCCAGCTGAAGTGTACTATCCTAACATTCCGGGTTGCGCATCACACCTTAATTGTTTGTTCCCTGCAGGGTGGCCCCCAGCCACCTGGTTGTGTAGGGATCTGCTGTATTTTTGTTGTTTTTAGATTGAACATTTTATACTGAAAAGACTGTTTTTTTAGTATATCTTTACCGAGCTCCATTTTGTTGACACCAACATCAAATCCCCTATGAACAAACTTGACTGCAGGAACCAAATAGCTTACAGAATACTGTTCTATGATTGAGTTCAATGTATAAGTAGTATGTGGCAGGATGCCCTCGGTGCGAGCTGCAGTCAGACAGAACTTTATCATTTCACTTTATGGTATCTCTATTAGATATAAAGGGGTTTTCTGATTAAACAATTCTATTACATATCAATCAGATAAGTTACAAAAATCAGATTGGAGGGGAATCCGGTATCTAGGACTCCACTGATCTTAAGAAATATCTGTATGTCCCCTGTATTCCTTGTATGTTTCAAATAATCAAACATTGTTTGCTACTGGATGTTTTTGTTGTTTTTGTTTTGTTGTTGTTTTTTTTTTTAACTTACTTCCAGGAAAGGAAAAAAAATATAAAATAAACTGTTGGATAGATATAGGATGTACTCCTGTAATAGATGGTAATGTAAAGTGTTGCAATTTACTGGAAAAATCCAATCTCAATGGAAATGTGCTTTTCAATGTGTTAGAGCTGTAATCTATAGAAAATTGGGATACCTCTAGCTGTTTTCTTAAAATATGCAGTAACATCTAAGGTTACAATTTTTCCACAATTTGTTACTGCCAAGCAATCATAAGGCAGTTTGGTTAAAAATAAATATGTTATTATTACCAGCTTTTTTGTAAGGGGAAATTGCAGCTATTTTTGAGGTTATAAATCACTGTTGCACATGCTCTGAAGCAATCATGTAAAAAAGGATAATAAGAAAGAAATTCATCTTCTTTAAGGCAGAATATTACCTATATCATGGCTAGGAAAAATGTTATTAGTTCAATAATTTCAATAAAAAATAGTAAATTAAATTTCAAAAATCAAACTCGGAGGGGGCAGGAAAGGAATAAGTTAAAACATTAAGGAAGTGAATATATATATATATATATATATATATATATATATATATATATATTTCTTTTTTTTTTTCCTGTTTAACCCCCTTATAAATGTTTTGTGTTTTCATTGTTCCTCCTCACCTATAAAGAGACATAACTCTTTTATTTTTCCATTCACAGCACCATGTGAGGGCTTGTTTTTTGCAGTACCAATTAAAATGTTTCCATTTATGGGGCTTCAGGATGGCTAATCTTTTGCAAGTGGGTTTCACAATCACGCCGATGACCGCTGTAATCAATACTGATCATGGCATCTAATTGCTGGGGTCCGATGAGTCAAGATGGTGGTTGGTGTTTTGCTTATCTGCTCCATACTGCTCTGCTTCCATTAACTGGTATGGTTTGACTTCTGGCAGACTATAAAAGTGGATGGCAGATAATACGGATTAATGCTATGGCAATGCATGTATTGACCCACAGAATAAAGAAAACATGCCAGTTTTACAGTGCACTGCAAAAAAAAAAAAAAATCATACCCGCTCTTTGTTTTCATTTTCCTTGCACAAATAATAGTTCTTTGGTTGCTCTGTTCTTGTGGTGTCCCAGCACAGGATGTCATCCAGTGGGCTAAAGCATTCCTGCTGCTTCTGTGCTGGACCCCACTACTCCATCTTATAGATTGTCATATTGCACTGTGTTATGTTGTGATAAAAAAAATTTTTGTTACTATCTTTTTAAGGGAATACTGCAGAGTGACTCACGTGACCCTGATGTCCCAATGAGAGCCTTCCTACATTGGCCCTTAAGTAGTAAAGGGGGGGAGGTGTTGGTCAAAGTAGTGGAGTGCTAGTCTGGTGTTTGTCTCAGCCTAACTCTAGCTAGTCCAAGCTGAGGTACAGTTAAAGTAACTGTGTGGAGAAGGGAGTGAAGAAGTCAGAGGAGGCCTAAAGAGAAGAAAACTCTAAAATTTGCAGCCACTCCAATCTCTGGAAAACCCCTTTGCTCAGGTGAACATCAAAGCCTGGTGGTAAGCACAAGTGCAATTGGTTTGGCAATAAATAAGAGCTAATATGGGTTTGTGGATGGAAAAACACACAGACCTGATTGGTCCATGAAGTGTACCATCATCAAGTCAGATTTCCCAGACAGGGAGAAGCAATATGACACAGCTAAAGGTATTCAAAAACTAAAGATAATGGCTGATCACCCAGTTAAGTGTTGACGGGCTTAAGAACACTTCAAGCTAGGACATGGTGGAAACCAAAAGGATGAGAAGGAGATAACCTGAAGATTCTACCCCTTCCACCAAAAGAACAGACCTGGTGTGAAGTACAGGAGGTCCCAGGCGGTCAACTAAGGAGCCCCCCAGCACCAAAAGTATGCAAGGGGGCCAAAGTAGGGCATGGAGAGAAAGAGCGAGCTGTAGGGAAGACATCTTGCGCCAAACAAACAAAAAAAATTGGATTTAGCATTATGGAAAAGGTCAAGTATGCTGGCGTGTGCACACACTAAATAATACAGTCTGCAAATGGCAACCCCACTCCGCTTGAACTGCGCATTCAGTGTCATCAGTATCAAGTAGACTACTTCTGTGTAGAGAATTCCTTACAGTCCCAGGAAGCAAGAGCCATACGGAAACAAAGTAGGGGGAAACATTCAACTGGAACAAGAGTATAAGGTCAAATAGAATTTTAGTTCCCAAGTATGGGATGCCCTGAGAGGGCCAAGCAAAGAGAATGGAGGAACAAAGTAAATCTACTATATGTCCATGTAAGGAAACATTCAAGGCCTTGGATTTTGAAAAATGCATTTTGAAGTTAGACTATAGTTCAGACTCGGTCAGACCAGCCATCAGAGAAGGCAGAGACGGATTTGTAATATAACCTAGAATATTCTCAGCATAAGCAGAGCATTTATTCTACCAATGGTCACACCATGAATGTCGGGGCCTGCCCTAAGGATAGCTAATAAATGAGCTTTTTTAGGGCGCATTTAATTGCAATCATTAGATTATATCTGTACTATCGGTGATCCTCTTGTACAGCCTGAATCTACAGCCTATGCAAGAAGATTGGCTATCCTGCACGCCGTAGGCCATCAGCAATCGCACTGCGAGGGTCTGATCAGCCCACCGGAACTCACTGACTCCTGCATTTTCCTAATGATGCCTTGATCGGCATTGATCATGACATCTATGGGATTAACAGTGGACATTAGAAAATGAGCAAATTAAAAAAATAAATAAATTTGATTTGATCCGAATAAATTTGCGGCAAATTGAAACGGCTATTTTCGGGTTATAATAGTGAATAATACTGTAAGGTGCTATGTATTTTAATAATGTGTTTAATAAAGTGTGTGAGAGTGTTGCACTTTTTTTTATTCTCTTTTTTAAATTTTTAAATTTTTTTTAACTGACTGTTCCATGATGGGAGTAGTAGTACCTGTACTAATAGACAGATTGCTCCGGGTGTCACTCTTCACACCTGCTGCGATCGTCCTGTATAATGTATAGATGCGAGTGGACGGACGCTCTTCTCTGGTCCCACTGAAGTATGGTCTGTAGTAGGGATGAGCGAATCAAATCTGCCGAATCCGAATTTGCTACGAATTTCGGGGAAAGTTTTGATTCACAACGAATGATCACGCAAATTGCTTCATTAACTCCATTTAGGGCAGTCCAGGCTCCAGGGGCCAGGATTCTAAAATGGTGGATCCACATGTGAGGACATGGGCAAGGAATCCTGGGAAGGCAAGGCGGGAAGGTGGGTAGGTGGGTTGACTGTGAATCACATGCAGCATGCAGCCTATCAGCAGACAGCCACCCCTGTAATGTCACAGCACTATATAATCGGCAGCCATCTTGCGGCCAGTCACATCAGCGTTCTATTACAGAGAGAGAGAGAGGGACAGACAACAGTGTGTGTTGCACAGAAAAGCATTTTTACAGCAGCCATTCACCTCCCAGTCACATCAGCATTCCACTGCTGAGAAGGACAGAGAGCAGTGTTTTACAGCAGCGATTTATCTCAAGCCCAAATCCAGCCTAGAAGCACTAATAGGGAAGGGAGTGAGATTGAGAGAGAAAGTGCAATTTTGGGTGTAGTACACAGCGACTGTGTGCTGCAGCACTGGTGTGTACAACAACTGAAAAGCTAATAGTAGCCAGCCATTTAGGGTGAGCAGAGCACTAAAAGCATATGGTCCTCTATTAAGTGTAACCTGTGTGTACATCTAAGTGGTGCACCATTTTGTGCCTGTTAAAGTCTTAAGGGCCTAGATACTGTGAAAGGCCAGCCAAAAGTAAACACCTGCTGATGTTGTAGACAAATACTGTTTTAAGCATACTGGAGCGCATTGTCCTCCCCTCATTAGTGCATACCACATACGTACATCTAAGTTGTGTACCATTTTCTTCCTGTTAAAATCTTAAGGGCCTAGATACTGTGAAAGGCCAGTGGAAAGTACACACCTGCTGTTGTTGTAGACAAATACTGTTTTAAGCGTACTGGAGTGCATTGTCCTCCCCTCCTAAGTGCATACCACATACGTACTTCTAAGTGGTGTACCATTTTGTTTCTGTTAAAGTCTTAAGGGCCTACATACTGTGAAAGGCCAGCCAACAGTGCACACCTGCTGGTGTTGCAGACAAATACTGTTTTAAGCGTAGTGGAGCGTATTGTACTCCCCTAATATACGCACTAAGTTTGTCAGGCAGGGAAGTGCCAGGATGTGCACAGAGGAGTGGCAGAGGCCTAAATTCATCATGCAGAGGTCGCAGCAGACTAGGAGCAAGTGGCAGCAGGAGTCGCAGTAAGAGGCCTGAGCTCTCAGTATCAGCTAGCATTTGTGTCTCGATTAGCAACCCATCTGACCTTCATCAATTGGTTAACACGGTCATCCACATCCACATCACAAGTGACATCTGACACCCCCAGTCAACAGTTTCCTCAGACACAACCTTCAGTTGGCATGGCCTGGGAGCAGTTCCTGTTCTCCCATTGCCTCTTTCCTATGTTGTTTCCTCCCCCACAGAAGTATATTATGCTGTAGATTCAGCTCCGCTATTTAGTGAGAACCATCTACTAGATGACAGTCAGCAGCTCCTGCCCAGCCAAGAAGTGGATGAGACATCCGCCGCTTCCTCCACTAGACGGGCAAGTAGTGATAAGGAGAGTGGTGTAGGAGGTGGAGTTGCGAGCATTCAGGCTCCTGAAGCAGACACTGTTGAGGAACCTGAGGAGGACATCAGTGACGTGCAGATACAACTCGATGATGATGAAGCCAATTGCACTTGGGAGCCGGGTGCAGAAGGGGCTTCATTATCATCAGGAGAAGAGGGTTGCAGGTTGCCCGTAAGGTAGCAGCTGAGCCAGCGAGGTGGCAGCATGGTTGGCAGTCAGCATGGTGGCAGAAGTGGAAAGTCTAGAGCCAAACGTGCCCAGGGTAGACCACCTGCTTCGTGGCAGCCTACCTTCCTGGGAGGTAGTGGAACAGGGTTTCCTGGAGTCGGCGGCAGTAGCAGTCAATCAGTGAGCACTGTTGCTGGGAAAATCAGCTACTCGGCGGTGTGGCAGTTTTTCATCTAGCATCTGGAGGATTTTAACCTGGCCATATGCAAGATGTGTCGGAAGTAGGTAAAGCGTGGCTAGGGTCCCAATGTTGCCACCACGGCCCTGCGTCAACATATGCAGTGTCACCATGAATCGTCCTGGAAGAACCGTGGCTCCGATGTGGTGGTCCAGCCTACTGCATTACCCAGTGGCACACCGCTCCCTCTTTCAGCCAGCCAAGGCTCCATCACCTCAGCCAAAGGGAGCTGTGTGTCATATGTCATCTTCTGTGGCTCCAGATGCTCCTGCTCCTCCTACTTCGAGTCAGCCATTCCGCCAGAAATCCATCGGCGAAGCCATGTCCAAGAGACAACAGTATGCGACAATCATCCAACGGTGCAGAAGCTGAATGTGCTCCTGTCCAAGCTGCTGGTGCTGCAGTCCCTCCCTTTTCAAGTGGTGGAATCTGCACCTTTCAGAGAACTGATGGCTTGTGCCAAGCCAAGGTGGAGAGTCCCAAGCAGTCCCTTCTTTGCAAAGAAGGCATTACCAGCCCTGCACAATTTTGTGGAACAGAAGGTGGGCCAGTTCTTGAGCCTGTTGGTGTGTACCAAAGTGCACGGCAGCGCCGACGTGTGGAGCTGTAACTACGGTCAGGGACAACAAGTGTCCTTTATGGCCCATTGGGTGAATGTGGTTCCTGCACAGCCACAACACCAACTTGTACAGGTCACACCGCTTCCGTCTCCATGCTCTCAAGCCATTGGTCCTGTGCCAGTGTGCGACTCCGCCTCCTCATCCTCCCCCGTATCCTCAGTCTCCACTGCACGTACAAGTCTCAGTGCCCCTCAAGCATAACATATGTGCAGGGCACGGCGATGTCACGCTGTTTTGCACATGGTTTGCCTTGGCAAATGGAGTCCCACAGGGGAGGAACTGCTAAAAGTCATTCATGAAGAAATCAAATCATGGCTCAATCCACAACAGGATAACCAACATCATCTGCTTCATCTACTACAACACATGTTGGAAATGATGGCTGGTCAGGGCACTTGAGACATGGCGCCTACATCTCATGGCCACATGAGCCCTGAACTGGAGGAGGAGGGGGAGGGGCACAGTGGAGCACAGTTTAGGTTTCGCGAGATGGGCGGCTTTTCTAGTCATCTGACTGGAGAGGAGGAGCAGCTGGAGGAGCTAGAGGGTTATGAGGTAGGCGAGACAGAGGACCCAGGCACACCGTGGCAGTACGCAGTGGAGATGGAGGCAGGGAGTCCCTCCGAATAACTTGCACAAATGGCACGATGCATGCTCACTTGCTTGCGTAGAAACTGCCCAATTGTCACCAATCGGCAGTGGGATGACTTCTAGCTCTCCACCTTATTGGACCGGCACAAAATGGGGGCCTTTTGTACACCCACTGAAAGGGAGGACAAACTAACCTACTACAGAGATATCCTACATAGTCAGTTGGCTGATGCCTATCTGCGCCATTGTCCATCCTCTCATGGGTCTGACTCGAGGGGCCCTCTGTGCTCACCTTCCACTGCCATGGCTGCTGGGGAGGGGTGGAGTGGCATGAGCAGTTCCAGCTCCATCAGCAGCAGTCTGAGTCTACCTAATGTGGGGGAACTATACTGTCAACCTAATGTGGGGGGATTATACTGGCAACCTAATGTGGGGGAACTATACAAAAATATAAAATTGTACTATATTTTTCTGTATATGGGGATGTATGAGGGTCATTTTTTTTCGCTTTGATTTGTAGTTTTTATCTGTACCATTTTTGTTTTGATGGGACTTTTCAATTCCTTTTTAGATATTTTTTATGTTATTTGAAGTGACCAAAATGTGCAAATCTGGTTAGTGCATTATCATGACTTTTGGGGCCCCTCTTTTGATTTTGCCTAGGGCCACACTAAGGCTAAAACTGGCCCTGCTGGGGTGGACAGGGAGAGTGAGCCCTAAGCTGTCCCTAGAAACACTTTCCCTGCCTATTTTCCCATCCACCCCAATCGATTGATCGACAACTGGGCACCGGTCCCTTCCTGCACTAAAGTGCAATGGGCATAAAGGTGCACAGATAATACAATGCATAGTCAGGGAAAGGTCAGAAATGTAATGGGAATACAAAAACCAGAACAAATATTAATAAACAAACAAGGCAGAATAAAGTGTACCAACATACAGTTCAGAAACCAGAATCAAGATTAAAGGCAGATATGAATAAATGAACAAGACTAGATATGGAATAAGTAAACAACAGAAACCAGGGGATGCAGGGGATGAACAGAACTGAATGTCAAACACTAAACAGGTCAGGAAACATAGAACACAGATCACACTGGACACAGAACACTCAACATGAACATATACTAGTTCAGAGGACACAGATCAGTAATAAAGTACAGGGGACACTATAGACCAATGGTAATGTACGGAGGACACTGTAGATCAGTAATCTTGTACACTATGATCAGTGCATGTACTAAAAATACAAAAGATCTGAAATCATGAACTCTCTAGACTCCCCACTCCAAACATGGAGGGACATAAATACCAAAGCCAAATAGACTCCTAGCCAGCAGGCAATCTCACCGAGATATCAGAATGCTGAGCTAGAAGGAAACAGAAATATAATACATGGAACGGTGGATTGAGAACCGGATGAGTCTGGATTGAGAACCGGATGAGTCTGAACAGACTCCAGAGAAAACTTAAAAAACAAACTCCATAACATGGAAGAATACGGGTCAGGACTCTAAACAGGAATACTAAATACTGAGCACAGGTACAAGCACAAGACTAACAGTGTGAACAAAGTCTAAGATAACAAGGTTAAAGCAGAACGGACATACAATGTACTAAAACCAAGCAGTCTAAAATCTATATCAGAACATGAATAATAATAACCATGGTAAAACACAGATATTAACAGACATAGCAAAGGTGAATCACAAAACAGTCATAGTCAGAGTAATGCACTAATCACCAGCCAAGGGTTTACATAACCCTGCCCGAGTTTCCATAGGCTAAGAGCATTAACTATTACCTAGCCAGGGAGAACAGAAAACTGTTCAGACACAACCTAGTGCCTGAACAGACACCAAAACAGAAAAGTACAAAAACACAAAAATGGACATTATTTATAAAAAAAATGTAAGCCTTGAATTGTGAGCTTAACCTAAATGGCTCTTTGTACAATCACCAACCGTCTTGTACATCATTGATTGGCACTCATATCGGTCAGCCATCTGCCCAGCCAACACACAGAAATGTAAAATTCTAGAATGTTAGAACTAGAATGTTTCTCATTTATTTATTAATTATTCATTATAATACTGCAAACATTAAAATGAACCAAGCATCAGATTTTACCATATATAATGCGTGGCAACATGTTATGTATAAAAAAATATTCATCCCCAGGGAAAGTTACAGGCCCCAGGAATGGTGAGGATATGAAATTTGTACCCCCGTGGAAACCTTTTTTTTTTTTTTTTAAATCAACTGGTGCCAGAAAGTTAAACAGATTTGTAAATCACTTCTATTAAAAAATCTTAATCCTTCCAGTACATTTTAGGGGCTGTACACTAAAGAGAAATCCAAAAAAGAAAGGCATTTCCTCTGATGTCATGACCACAGTTCTCTCTGCTGACCTCTGCTGTCCATTTTAGGAACTGCCCAGAGCTGGAGAAAATCCCCATAGCAAACATATGCTGCTCTGGACAGTTCCTAAAATGGACAGCAGAGGTCAGCAGAGAGCACTGTGGTCATGACATCAGAGGAAATGCATTTCTTTTTTGGATTTCTCTTTAGTATACAGCTCCTAAAAAGTACTGGAAGGATTAAGATTTTTAATAGAAGAGATTTACAAATCTGTTTAACTTTTTGCCACCAGTTGATTAAAAAAAATTAAAAATAGTTTTCCACAGGAGTACCTCTTTAAATTGAATATTTCCAATATATGAACTTAAAAAGTATTATTTATCTGCCAGCAGCATGAGGAGACCACATGGCAATACAGTGACACAGCCTGGAGGTGGTGGAAGCATGAGGAGACCATATAGTGGCTGAATGACACAGCCAGTAGTTGGCGGCAGCATGAGGAGACCATATAGTGGCTGAATGACACAGCCTGTAGTTGGTGACAGCAAGGGCAGACAATATAGTTGCTGAATAACACAGCCTGGTATTGGTGGCAGCATGAGGAGACCATATTGTGGCTGAATGACACAGCGTGGAAGTGGTCAGAATAGTAGCTGAGGCAGGTGGGCAGAAGAAAACGGTCTCTTTAGTAAAACTGTTACTGTGCACAAGTAAGTATTGAGGATATGCATTACACACATTTAACTTTTAATAATATTCTTAGGATAAAATATATGTACCCACATTTTTTTTTAAATCAAACTAAAGGAAAGGTGTGCAAAAAACACCATGTTCCACCAACACCACCAAATATTGATGTGATGCAAAGACCTCTAAAAGGTGGAAGGAAACAACATATGGTTCATTGTAACAGGTGGGGATAAAAACTTCCCCTGTAAGGCCCTACTCTCGCATTATTAATTCACTTCTTGGCAAGTGTTACTCGTCCCACACAGGAAACTCTCCTTATTTTCACGTAAAAAAAAAACCCTGTGAAATGGCAGTGTTTGTAGGTGGAAATAGGGAGAGGTTTTGGGCCACCCTTTTTAGGGCGAATAACATTTGCCAAGAAGGGAATTAATAATGCGAGAGTAGGGCCTTACAGGGGAAGTTTTTACACCCACTAGTTACAATGGACCATTAGTGATGTCGCGAACATAAAATTTTCGCGAACCTCCGCAAATGTTTGCGAACCGCCATTGACTTCAATGGGCAAGTGAATTTTAAAACCCACAGGGACTCTTTCTGGCCACAATAGTGATTTAAAAGTTGTTTCAAGGGGACTAATACCTGGACTGTGGCGTGCTGGAGGGGGATCCATGGCAAAACTCCCATGGAAAATTACATAGTTGATGCAGAGTCTGGTTTTAATCCATAAAGGGCATAAATCACCTATTATTCCTAAATTCTTTGGAATAACGTGCTTTAGCCCCCTTTAGGTAGCACATAGAGCACCCCTTTAGGCATCACATAGTTAGATCCCCCTTTAGGCAGTACATAGATTCCACCATATTAGGCAGCACATAGTTAGAGCCCCCCTTTAGGCAGCACATAGATAGAGCCTCCCTTTAGGCAGCACATAGTTAGATCCCCCCTTTAGGCATCACATAGTTAGATACCCCCTTTAGGCAGCACATAGATTCCCATGTTAGGCAGCACATAGTTAGAGCCCCCCTTTAGGCAGCACATAGATTCCCCATATTAGGCAGCACATAGTTAGAGCTTCCCTTTAGGCAGCACATAGAGCCCCCTTTAGGCAGCACATATTTAGATCCCCCCCTTTAGGCAGCACATAGATTCCCCCATATTTAGGCAGCACAAAGTTGGAGCCCCCCTTTAGGCTGCACTGGTTTTATTTCACAGCCAAAAAAGGGATTTTTTTTTTATTTGAACAACTGTCACACCAAATGTGATTTGCACTAGTATGACAATGAGCAAAATAGGTTGCCAGCGGAGTTCCCCTTTTAAGCAGAGGTCCCCAACCCGGGTGCCTCCAGCAGTTGCAAGACACACGGACTGAACTTATAGCCCTTTTAATACTGTAGTTAGTTGCTTGAAGGAAATTAAGTTTTACACCGGAGTACCCCTTTTAACCAGCGGTTCCCTCCCAACCAGGGTGCCTTCAGCTGTTGCAAGACACACGGACTGATATTTGAGGCCTAAAAAGGGCTTTTTTGGGTGCTGTCCTTAAAGCAGATGTTAGACTAGTGCTTTAGGAGTAAAGTGGACCCTGAATACACCCCCTAGCAGCAACCTAGCTATCACTTTCTCTATTACAGCAGGAGAAGCTTCTCTGTCCCTCCACTTTCTAAGCCTGCAGCAAGCCGAATGAAGGTAAAATGGCGTCCGTGCAGGAGGTAGGAGGGTCTGGAAGGGAGGGAATGCTGCTGATTGGCTGTAATGTGTCTGCTGACTCTGACTCACAGGGTCAAAGTTTACAGCATTGTTAAAGTATAGGGGGCGAATCAAACTTCACATATGTTCGCCCGGGGATGGGAACGCGAACATGCTAAGTTCGCCGGGAACTGTTCGCCGGCGAACAATTCACGACATCTCTAATTACAAAGTTTAATTGGTGTAGCAAAAAACAAGCCCTTACATGGGTCTGTAGGTACAAAATTGAAAGTGTTTTGATTTTTAGAAGGAGAGGAGGAAAAAACAAAAGTGCAAAAATGAAAAAGTCCTTAAAGGGGTTCTCTGCCCCTAGTTCCCGGCGAACAATTGGCGACATCTCTATGGACCATACGTTGTTCCCGTCCACCTTTTAGAGGTCTTTGCATCACATCAATACTTGGTGGTGTAGGTGGCACATGGTGTTTTTTGCACACCTTTCCTTTTGTTTGGTTTAAAAAAAAAAATTGGGTACATATAATTTATCCTTAGAAAAGTTAAGTTATAGCTAATGCATATCCGCAATAAATTACGTGTGGTCTGATACAGAGAAATGTCTGTAACTGGGGAGCAGCACCTTAAATATGTTTTGCACTATCCATATTTGTGAAGTGTTGGTGTGGCACCATAATCAATTTACTCTGATGCATCAGGCATTGGTGGGTGGAAATCCTGGCTGATCCATGCCTGATTCATCTTCACAAAGATCAGTCTCTCCACATTTTTCCTGGACAGATGAATTCTCCTTGGGGTTACTATGGCCCCCACTGCACTAAACACCCGCTCTGATGGCACACTACTGGCCGGGCCGGGTAAACTCTGCTAGTTGCGGCCACAAATCAAGTTTGGCTGCCCAGAAGTTCAGAAGATCTTCAAGATGTGTTGCCATAGTCATGTCAAGGTATGCCACCACCTGCTGGTTCAAGTCCTTTTCCAGGTCTCCATGCTGCTGATTAGTTGCTTCACTATGTGGGTGAAGAAAGCTACTCATCAGCGACTGTAGACTCAGGCTGTTGCTGATGGAGCTGGTACTGCTCTTGTCACCCTTCCCCTCCCCAACAGCCATGGCAGTGGAAGGTGGGAGCAGAGGGCCCCCTGAGTCAGACCTGTGAGAGGATGGAGGATGGTGCAGATAGGCATTGGCCAACTGACTATGTAGGATTTCTCTGTAGTAGGTCAGTTTATTCTCCCTCTCAGTGGGTGTAAAAAGAGGCCCCTAATTTGTGCCAGAAGCAAGGGTCCAATAAGGTGGAGAGCCAAAAGTTATCCCGCTGACGAATGGTAACAATTCGGTGGTCACTATGTAAGCAAGTGAGCATGCATCATGGCATTTGTGCAAATGACTCGGAAGGACTCCCTGACCCCTTCTCCACTACATACTGCCACGGTGTGTCTGGGTCCTCTGTCTCACCTTCCTCATAACCCTCTAGCTCCCCTGGCTGTTCCTGCTCCTCCTCTCCTGTCAGATGACTAGAAGAGCCACACATCTCTTGAAACCTAAGCTATGATCCTTTGTGCCCCTCCCTCTCCTGCTCCAGTTCAGCACCCACAGTGCTCATGTGGTGGTGAGATGTAGACGCCACTTCACCAGGTCCCTGACCAGCCATAGTTTCCAACACGTGTTGTAGTAAATGAAGCAATGAAATGACGTTGTTCATCCCGTAATCCTGGCGAATTACTGATAAGGTGGCTTTCTCAAAGGGCCTGTGCAAACGTCAGGTGTTATGTATGAGCTTCCACTGGTTGCAATTGAAGTTACACAGAGGAGTCCCCCTATCCGCATGGATCATCAAGAAATTGGTGATGGCTTTTCTCTGTTCATATAGTCGGTCCAACATATGGAGGGTGGAATTCCAACGTGTGGAAAAATCAGACTATGTTGGGGGATACTGTTCTGAAACTGCAGCTCAAGGAGGGGGTGCTTTGTGGTGTACGAGTGGCTGAAGTGCATGCAAAGTTTCCTTCCCATTGTTAGGATGTCTTGCAGATGATGGGAACACTTCAGGAACCGCTAGACAACATGATTAAACACGTTTGCAATGCAGGGCGCATGCCTAAGGCTTCCTTGACGCAGCGCAGACAACATGTTCTTCCCGTTGTCGGTCACCATGGTTCCCATTGCCAGTGTTCGTGGTTCGTGGAGTAAGCCATGATTCAATTTCTTGATGAATGACATTTAGCAGTTCCTCCCCTGTGTGACTTCATTCGCCAAGGCAAACCATGTGAAGAACAGTGTGACACCGCCGTGCCCTGCACACAAGGTATGTTGGGGGGGCACTGAGACTTGTCCGTGTAGTGGAGGCTGAGGACACGGAGGAGGATGAGGAGGCGGAGTCGCACACTGTCAAAGGACTAACGGCCTGACAGCATGGAGGCTGAAGGGGCATGACCTGTCCAATTTGCTGTTGCAGCTGTGCAGGAACCACATTCACCCAGTGGGCCGTAAAGGACATGTATTTTCTCTGATTTCTCTAGTTACAGCTCGGCACGTTGGCGCGGCCGTGCACTTTGGTACACACTGACAGGATCAAGGATTGGCCCACCTTCTGTTCCACAAAATTGTGCAGGGCTGGTACTGCCTTCTTCTCAAAGAAATAACAGCTGGGGACTCTTCACCTTGGATTGGCACAAGCCATCAGTTCTTTGAAAGGTGCAGATTCCACAACTTGAAAAGGGAGGGAATGCAGCACCAGCAACTTGGACAGGAGCACATTCAGCTTCTGCGCTATTGGATCAGCAGGCCACATACTGTTGTCTCTTGGATATGGCTTCGCCGATGGATTGCTTGCGGAATGACTAGCTCGAAGTATAAGGAGCATCTGGAGCAAAATAAGATGGGTATGACACACAGCTCCCTTCAGCTGGAGCCTTGGCTGGCTGAAATAGGGAGCTGCGTGCCACTGAGTGATGCAGCAGGCTGGACCACCACATCGGAGCCACTCCCAGGCCGCTTTATGGTAACGCTGCATATGTTGATGAAGGGCCGTGGTTTCAACCTTCTCCCGATACATCTTGCAAATGGCCAGGTTAACATCCTCCTAATGCTTGATGAAAAACTGCCACACCGCCAAGTATTTTCCCACCAATAGTCTGCACTGATTGACTACTACTGCCGCCAACTCCAGGATCCCCAGTTTCACTACCTCCCGGGAAGGTAGGCTGCCGTAAAGCAGGTGGTCTACCCCAGGCACGTTTGTCTCCAGACTTTCCACTTCTGCCACCATGCTGACTGCAAAACATGCTACTACCTTGCTTGCTCAGCTGCTGCCTCACGGGCAACCTGCAACCCTCTTCTCCTGATGATGATGAAGCCCCTTCTGCACCCTGCTCCCAAGTGCGATCAGCTTCATCATCATCAAGTTGTGTCTGCACGTCACTGATGTCCTCCTCAGGTTCCTCAACAGTGTCTGCTTCAGGAGCCTGAACGATTGCAACAACACCTCCCACGCCACTCTCCTCATCATTACTTGCCCGCCTAGCGAAGGAAGCGCCGGAAGTCTCCTCCAATTCTTGCCTGGGCAGTAGCTGCTGACTGTCCTCTATTAGATCATCCACACTAAATAGTGGAGCTTAACCCACAGCATAAGATATTTCTGTGGTGGAGGGGCAATGGGAGGACAGGGACTTCTCCCGAGCCATGCCAACTGAGGGTTGTGTCTGAGGAACCCACCGACTGTTGACTAGGGGTGTAAGATGTCCTTTGTGATGACGTGGATGACCGTGTTAACCAATCGATGACGGAAGATGGGTTGCTGGTCGAGACACGACTGCTAGCTGATACCGGGAGCGCAAGCCTCTCGCTGTGACTTCTGCTGCCACTCGCCCCAAGTCTGCTGCGACCTCTCCCTGATGAATTTAGGCCTCTGCCCCTCCTCTGTGTGTCTGAGACATGTCTGCGCCAGTCTGCACCAGTGTGCGACAGTGTGCGCTTGGAAAATCCAACAAACTCGACATTGCACTGTGAAAATCCGAAAAGGGGCGTGGTCTGTCGCAAAGGGGACGTGGTTGACCCGGAAGGGGGCGTGGTTTCACAACCGGAAGGATTTACTATTGAATTCACAGAATATCCTGTGGGTAAATGGCTGGAAATATCCACCTGGAAAAAGCTGGTCAGAAAATGTTCCTGACTTTTCCCAATAGTAAAAAGAGAGGAATCCTGCAAGTCTGAAACAACTTCTCCCACTAGTAAAAACCCGACACTCTTAGTAAATGAGGCCCATAGTGCGTATATGAGGGGAGTACACTACGCTCCACTATGCTTAAAACAGTATTTGTTTACAACACCAGCAGGTGTGTACTTTTGGCCTTTCACAGTATCTAGGCCCTTAAGACTTTAACAGGAACAAAATGGTACACCCCTTAGATATACGGTATGCACCTATGAGGGGAGGACAATGCACTCCAGTACGCTTAAAAACAGTATTTGTCTACAACACCAGCAGATGTGTACTTTTGGCTGGTCTTTCACAGTATCTATGCACTGAAGAGACAAAAGAAAAGAGGAGCGCGATCCTAGTGTATTACCATTATAAATACAGGCAGAATTTTCATTTAAATTGTGCTCATCGGAGTTGGTTCTGCTCAGAGCATAACATCTACATCAGCAATTCATTGGCGGGTCAGCAGCCCTGGAACACCCGATCATCCAAGGAAGTTGGCAGGCAATAGCAAATTTAGTAGTTTAAAAAGAATAATCTCCAAAAACAGGCGCTTCTCCCAATAAAAGGTTTTCTTTATTCCATAAAGTTAGACATAAAAGATTAGATTAAAAAGCACTTTCAACGCGTTTCTAGCTCGGACTGAGCTCTTTATCAAGAAGTGCATCTTTTATGTCTACCTTTATGGAATAAAGAAAACCTTTCATTGGGAGAAGTGCCTGTTTTTGGACATTATTCTTTTTAAACTACAAAATTTCACAGTATCTACGCCTTTAAGACTTTAACAGGAACAATGTGGTACACCACTTAGATGTAGGTATGTGGCATGTATGAGAGGAGGACAATGCGCTCCAGTATGCTTAAAACAGTATTTGTCTACAACAATAGGAGGTGAGTACTTTTGCCTGGCCTTTGACCATATCTAGGCCCTTAAGACTTTAGCAGGAACAAAATGGTATACCACTGAGATGTACGCACAGGTTACACTTAATAGAGGACAAAACGCTTTTAGTGCTCTCACCCTAACTGTCTGGCTACTATTAGCTTTCCAGTTGTTGTACACACCAGTGCTACAGAACACAGTCGCTGTGTACTACACCCAAAAAAATGCACTTTCTCTTTCAATCTCACTCCCTTCCCTTCAGTGCTTCTAGGCTGTATTTGGGCTTGAGGTGAATTGCTGCTGTAAAAAAAGCTTTTCTGTGCAACACACTGCTGTCTGTTTCTCTCTCTGGAATAGAACGCTGATGTGACTGGCTGCAAGATGGCTGCCGATTGTATAGGGCTGTGACATCGCAGGCTGGCTGCTGATAGGCTGCATGCTGCATGTGATTCAGGGTCATCCCACCTTCCTGCCTTTCTCACATGTAGATCCGCCATTTTAGATGCCTGGCCCATTGAGCCTGGACTGCACTAAATGGAGCTTAATTAATTGATTTGCGCGATCGAATGGGTGCGATATTGGCATTGTTAAAAATCAAATTTTTCCTGAAATTTGTAACGAATTTGGATTCGATTCGCTCATCCCTACCAACAATAATACATTTCCCCATAATGTTTTGGATTGGAGAATGTTCTGTGATTATAAATTATTCTAAACAGTTCTGCACACGTTCCACATGACCCAACCACTGCAGATTCATTTCTGTTATTCTCCAGACACTTAGAACAGTAAAAGTGTAACAGTGCAAACATCTCATTTAAACTTGAGCATAAAGGAATTAAACATGAGCCGCACATTTCCAAACCATTCTTCACAAAGCAGATCAGCGGGATTCTTGTATCCAAGCCACATTCTGTCTACACCGCACTTTAATTAGAACACTTTGGGATGAATGACCCTGACAAAACATAAGCAGAAAAAAGTTAATAAAGGGGAAAAAAAAGAGAAAATAATGAAAATAAATAATTACAGCTAATTAAACCTAAAGTGATACCACTAAGGTCATGTGATAGCGTTCTATGTCATACGTCATCATTATAAAAAAGATCAGTCAGGGTCTCAATTAAAAGTTGTATGACATGTCCAAAGTTTTTTTTTTTTTTAAAGCTTTAAATGTTTCCATAGTAGTTTAACTCCTTAAGGATACAGCCCATTTAAATCTTTGAGTTTTCAGTTTTTCTTCCTTGCCTTAAAGGGGGTACTCAACCCTTAAACGTCTTATCCCCTATCCAAAGGATGATCTCCTGGGCTCTGCTTCTGAGCTTGTAGAATCACCATAACTGTATGTCATGGTGCGGTAATTTACTGCTCACCATTAAAGGGGTATTCCAGGCCAAAACTTTTTTTTATATATCAACTTGCTCCGGAAAGTTAAACAAATTTGTAAATTACTTAAATTTTTATCCTTCCAATAGTTATTAGCTTATGAAGTTGAGTTGTTGTTTTCTGTCTAACTGCTGTCTGATGACTCACGTCCCGGGAGCTGTGCAGTTCCTATGGGGATATTCTCCCATCATGCACAGCTCCCGGAACGTGACATCATCATTGAGCAGTTAGACAGAAAACTTCAGAAGCTAATAACTATTGGAAGGATTAAGATTTTTTAATAGAAGTAATTTAAAAATCTGTTTAACTTTCCGGAGCCAGTTGATATATATAAAAAAAGGTTTTGCCTGGAATACCACTTTAATTACAGTTGTGTCATGGTACACTAAGGGGTTAAAGTTAATGTGTCATAAGAAAATGATTTGTTGTTTAAATCGAGTTTTAATGTTAAATGGGCACTGTCAGATCCTAAATCTTTTATATGTTGTTACAGATGAAAATTAAAGACCTTATGTAATATGGTTGATTACATTTATTTTTAATATTTAATAAAAAAATGGCTCATGAAAATCTCACCACTAGGGGTCCCCATACCTAATGGGACACTAACCTGTCCAGCAGCATCACACTTGTCCATGAGTCATGGAAAAAAGATGACTCATGAACAAGGTTGCATAAGCAGACACACCAATCACCTCCCACCACCACAAGGGAGGGACACGCCCTCTCCCACCACACACCAATCACTTCCCACCACCAGAAGGGATGGACACACCTCCTTCCCCAGAGAAGATTTCTAACATTGTGAGCTAATGAAAAGGGGGATTTTTATAATAAATATGAAAGTGACAGAGGCTTAACATTAGATGTACAAGGTCAGGATTAGGTACTGAGTATTTTTTTTTTTTTTTTTTGTGGGATCTGGCAGGTATGCTTTAAAGATATTTTTTAAGGATTTTCTGTGATGTTTTTGCAATCTATACTATACAATAATCCTGAAATTGTGTAGTTTTAAGTCTGGCCCATAGGCCTAATATTAAGCTGGCAAAAAAATACAATCAGAATCAAGTGCAGCATTAAAGAAGTACAGGCTCTGCGGTTCAGATTCATTCTAAAATGCTGTGTTTTTTCTTAAAGAATCATTGCTATACACCCAGCTGGGAACAAGGCTACAGGGTGGTCCTAGTGGTTTTGCCCTGCTGGCCATGCTTAATATATCCTTCTCTATTTGCAAATAGAGGCTACCAATAGAGGCTAATGGGGTGGGAAGAAGCCACCATAGACCATCCCAGTGACTGAGAGTCCTTTTTCTGAACGGTGCTATAATAATGATTCTAAAATAATGCAGCATTTTAGCGTGGAAAAAAAAGCCTGTCCCTGCTTCATGCTGCCCTTGATTAAGGCAGCATGAAACTGATGACAGGTGGTCATTAAGATAGCCACATACATTAAATATGTACTAGCCAAAACTGACCATTTTGGGGAAATAGACAGAAATTGATATAATGGCATGTTAGATTGTATCTGCCTGATCCTGCCTGAGATTACTTGTCAAGCAGCAGCTTTCCCCCCTCTCCCCATTTAGAAAAAGCAGAGTGGGCATGTATATGGGGGGGGGTGTCACTAGAGATAGCAGTTGGCCTTCTTTAAAGTGTCTCTGTCATTTAGAAATAAAGACGTCTAAAGTTTTGATCGTTGGGGGTCTCAATGCTGACCCCCACTGATCATAAGAATAGGAGGAAAACAAGTGTGCCAATATGCGATACACTCCCCAGCTCATAGAGATCTCTGTCTTACTAAACTGCATGGCACCATTTTAAGTTAATGAGGACACCCAGTAAAGCAGAGTGAAGATCACCACAAGCCAGGGAGTGAAGTGAATAACTGAGTGCTTCTCCATGCTTGTTCTGAGGATAAGTGGGGGTATCAGCATTGAGATCCTAAATGATTAAAAGCTTTTGACAAGTCTCTGTGACATTTGTCAAGCAGATGACAAAAATAAAAAAATAAGTCTAACAATTTGGTGCAAAAGCTGACCAAGGGGTGGCATGAAGAAAAGTGTCTACCATGTCAATCAAGATGTGCCAGATCTTTCACACAACATGAGGCATTGTGATATCTTCTGCTGCTTGGTCTAGTTTTAGGCTGCCGAATTAAAGATGGTTATAGTATATCTGCCCTATTATGTACAGCTTTGGTGAATGGTTGACTATGTTGCCAGTTTATGAAAACCAATTGAGAAGAAAGAAACAAGTGGCACTGCTAGCAACCACAGGGTCTAATTATAAAGGATACACATCAGAGGTTTACAACAGATAGGTACTTGTACAAGGGGTCCCATCGGCGGTGCTAGGTTAAACAGATAGTAGTCAATAATAGAGCAAACAAAGAACAAAATCGCACCTGCACTCACCGCAAGGGTACCTCAACTCCGGCCTCACTCGAACGGTGCCTCCAATCAACGATCGGGCATATCAGATGTGGAGCGCTCAGAAAAGGCGACTGCCGGCGGTTTCACGCAATCACTATGCGCTTCGTTGATTGGAGGCACCGTTCGAGTGAGGCCGGAGTTGAGGTACCCTTGCGGTGAGTGTAGGTGTGATTTTGTTCTTTGCTTGTTCTATGTTGCCAGTTTATGTTGGTGTAAAGTCTTTATAGCTTTTTTTATTCTATTATTTTTTTATTTAATTTAAAGTGCAAGCCTTTATATTTTAATAACATTTTGTAAGAAAGTAACAGATTTTTTTTTTTTTTTGGGCTGTTTTTCAGTATTTCAGTAGTTCCAGCTTAAGTAAACGACTATTTTGCATGCAAATACTTCTAAAAATCATTTAAATGGTGCAAATAAAACGGGAACATGGCCTCACAGTGATAATCATAGAAGTTTATGTTATAGGGGAAAACAAATTATACAGTTCAGTCAAGCAATTCTTCTTGTATTGTAAGATCCACTGTCAAGTCTATGCAGGTCACCAGAGCAATGGCCCCTGCTGACTGACTTCTCATTCTGTTGGACGACATCCGGGAACATTGGGGGAAATATACCATTGTTGTCTTTAGTAAGTGAGTTTCGAAGTCATTTATTTATACATTTTTTTGCTTTGGTTTTGCTTATGTGCAACACATTTATCAAGGAGGAGTTGATAAATTTTGTGCACATAAGCAAAAAAATATAAATCACCTCATTACACCGTTTTGTATGTTTCCTCTTCTCCTCTGCAACTTTTTAACACCTTAAAGGGGTATTCCAGGCAAAAACTTATATTTATATATCAACTGGCTCCGGAAAGTTAAACAGATTTGTAAATTACTTCTATTAAAAAATCTTAATCCTTCCAATAGTTATTAGCTTCTGAAGTTAAGTTGTTGTTTTCTGTCTAACTGCTCAATGATGACTCACGTCCCGGGAGCTGTTCAGTTCCTATGGGGAAATTTTCCCATCATGCACAGCTCCCGAGACGTGACATCATCATAGAGCAGTTAGACAGAAAACTTCAGAAGCTAATAAGTATTGGAAGGATTAAGATTTTTTAATAGAAGTAATTTACAAATCTGTTTAACTTTCTGGAGCCAGTTGATATATATATATATATATATATATATATATATATATATGTGTGTATATATATATATATATATATATATATATATGTATATATATATATATATATACATATATATATATATATATATATATATATATATATATGTATAAAAGTTTTTGCCTGGAATACCCCTTTAAGGACTCAGCCCTTTATTGCAAATCTTACCTGTGTCACTTTATCCATTAATAACTCTGGGATGCTTTTACTTATGAATTTGATTCTGAGATAGTTTTATTGTGACATTTTCTACTTTATGTCAGTGGTAAATTGTCATCAATAATTGCGTCATTTGTCAACTTTGAAACTCTCTGCTTGTAAGGAAAATGGACTTGCCAAATACATTGGCCAAATACAGTGACCCCCCGACTTATGATGGCCCTAACATATGATCATTTCAACATATGATGGCCTCTCAGAGCCCATCGTATGTTGAAGGCAGCATCGACATATGATGCTGCTGTGAGTCGGGGCCATCATACAAACAGCTATCTGACAGCGCTGACAACTTCAGCAACTGACAGATAGTTGTTTAATGTCCCCGTGTGCCCCGTTCTGCCTCCTGTTACTCACATGCTGTCCTGCTAACTCACGCAGGCTTCCACTGTGAGCTCTGTGTAAGCCCCGCCCCCCCAGTGCAGCCATAGCCAATAGCCTGCAGCATCTTGCTGCAGGCATCCAATGAGCTGCTGGCTGCCCTCCCCTTCCTTTCCTATAGAGCTGTAGTCGGCAGGATCGTAATGGAGGACATTCTGTCCCCCCTGAAGGTATTTAAAGAACTGTACAGTACTGTATGCGATGTCACACATCACATACAATACATATACACACTATACACCCCATACATCAATGTTTCCCTATCCGTGTGCATCCAGCTGTTGCAAAACTATAACTCCCAGCGTGCCCAGGCAGTCAATGGCTGTACATGCATGCTGGAAGTTGTAGTTGTGCAACAGCTGGAGGCACCCTGGTTTGTTAAACACTCCCCATACACTCCACATACAATGGTCACCCCAGAACCAATTACCATTTTTACATAGACATATGTACTCGACATATGATGGTTTCAACATATGATGGTTCTCCTGGAACCAATTAAAAGCATATGTTGAACGACCACTGTATATTGATTCACATATACAATATGTCTACTTTGTGTTGGCATCATAAAGTTGACATGTTTTTACTTTTTGAAGACCTTAGAGGGCTTCAAAGTATAGCAGCAATTTTCCAAATTTTAACAAAAAATTCTAAATCTGAGTTTTTAGGGACAAGTTCAGTTTGAAGGGGATTTGAGGGTCCTTTCTGTAAGAAATTCCCCATAAATACTCCCATTATAGAAACTGCACCCCTCAAAGTATTCAAAATGACATTCAGAAATGTTGTTAATCCTTTAGGTGTTTCACAGGAATAGTAGCAAAGTGGATGAGAAAAGTCAAAATCTCCATACTTTACACTAACTTGTTCTTTTAGACCCATTTTTTTTTTTATTCGTACAAGGGGTTAAAGGAGAAAAGCCGCCCAAAATATGTAACCCAATTTATCCCAAAATATCTCATATGTTGACATAAAGTGCTCTGCGAGCACACTTCAGGGCTAAGAAGGGAAATAGGGACATTGGGCTTTTGAAGAGAGAATTTTGTTGAAATGGGTTTTGGGGGGCATGTCACATTAAGGAAGCCCCCAAGGTTCAAGAACAGCAAAAAAATAAATTTAAAAATTTAAAATCCACATGGCACACTATTTTGAAAACTACACCCCTCAAGGACCATAAGAAGGGGTACAGTGAGCCTTAAAACCCCACAGGTGTTTGACAAATTTTTTGTTAAAGTTGGACATGAAAATGAAAAAAATATATATATTTTCACTAAAATGCTGTTGTTACCTCAAAATTTTCATTTTCGCAAGGAGTAATGTGGAAAAAGCCCCCAAAATTTGTAACTTCATTTATTCTGAGTAGGAAAATGATCCATATGTGGACTTTAAGTGCTCTGTGAGCGCACTACAGGGCTCAGAAAGGAAGGAGCGGCAATGGGCTTTTGGAGAGAAAATGTTGCTTAAATGTTTTTTTGGGGGGCATGCCCCATTTAAGAAGCCCCCATAATGCCAGAACAGCAAAAACCCCACACATGCACACTATTTGGGAAACTACACCCCTCAAGGAACGTAACAATGGGCACAGTGAGCCTTAACACAGGTGTTTGACAAATTTTCATTAAAATTTAGTTTTTTTTCACAAAAATGCTGGTGTTGCCTCAGAGTTTTAATTTTCACAAGGGGAGAAGGAGCAAAATATTGTTTTGGAGAGAGAATATCGCTGGAATTGATGGCCATGTGCATTTACAAAGCCCCCATACTGCCAGAACAGTGGACCCCCCCCCCCCACATGTGACCCCATTTTGGAAACGACACCCCTCACAGAATGTAACAAGGGGTGAAGTGAGCATTTACACTCCACTAGCGTTTGGCAGTTTTTTTGAACAGTGGGCTGTGAATATGAAAAATTTAATTTACCGTATTACCATAAAATTGTTTTGAAAATTTTGGGGGTCTTTTTCTCAATTTACCTCTTGGGAAAATGAAAAGTATGGGGCAATACCAGCATGTCCGTGTAAAAACGAAACATTTTTATACTAATATGCTGGTGTAGCCCGGCTTTTCCTTTTCATAAGGTGTAAAAGTAGAAATAGCCCCCCCAAAATTTGTAATGCAATTTCTCCCAAGTAGGAAAATACCCCATGTGTGGCCTAAACCTTTGCCTATAAATACGACAGGGCTCCAGAGTGAGAGAGCACATTTGAAGCCTAATTAGGGATTTGCATAGGGACGGGCCCAGATGCAAGCATGGCTCTTGCCTCCTCCACCAAAAATACCCTACGGCAGTGTTTCTCAAACAGGGTACCTCCAGCTGATGCAAAACTCCCAACATGTCTGGACAGTCAATGGCTGTCCGGCAATGCTGGGAGTTGTTGTTTTGCAACAGCTGGAGGCTTCGTTTAGGAAGTGTTTAACTCTTTTTTTAGTGTAGTGTTTTTAGGGTACATGCACACAGTCTGGGTTTACAGTTTCCCGCTTGAAGTATGAGCTGCGACGAGTGGGGGAAACTCACTAAAAAAAAACACCTGTGTAAATGTACCCTGTAAAGCTGTTGCAAAACTAATATGCACGGTCTGTCAGTGAATGCTGGGAGTTGTAGTTCTGCAACATATGGAGGACCAGATGTTGCAGAGCAGGGTATGGTGCACATGTTCCCCCGTTCTGCATGGACTAGCAGATCGAGGGAATGGGACCTCAAATCCCCTGCCCTTAACTGTGATTTGTCAGTTGGTCCCAATCAACCAATCACAGCTGTAGGAGGAGGTGGAACCGTTGCCACCTCGCTCCTACACTTCACAATGATTGGAGCTGTCACTGTATTTTTCCGGGTCGCCAGGTCACTAGAGATCCGACTGGCCAAGAAAAACTCTGATTCGCTGGTCAGAATTGAACAGAATCAGAGAATAGAGAGCACAGAGGAGTGCTATCAGACAGGAGAGAGCACAGAGGAGTCCATTCATAAAGGAGAGAGCACATAGGAGTACTATCAGACAGAAGAGAGCACAGAGGAGTACTATCAGACAGAAGAGAGCACAGAGGAGTCCTATCGGACAGAAGAGAGCGCAGAGGAGTGCTATAAAACAGGAGAGAGCACAGAGGAGTGCTATCAGACAGAAGAGAGCTCAGAGGAGTGCTATCAGACAGGAGAGAGCACAGAGGAGTCCTATCAGACACAAGAGAGTGCATAGGAGTCCAATCAGACAGAAGAGAGCACAGAGGAGTCCTATCAGACAGAAGAGAGCACAGAGGAGTCCTATCAGACAGAAGAGAGCACAGAGGAGTGCTATCAGACAGAAGAGAGCGCAGAGGAGTGCTATCAGACAGGAGAGAGAACAGAGGAGTCCTATCAGAAAGAAGAGAGCTCAGAGGAGTGCTATCAGACAGGAGACAAGACAGAGGAGTCCTATCAGACAGCAGAGAACACAAAGGAGTACTTTCAGATAGGAAAGAATGCAGAGGAGTCCTATCAGACAGGAGAGAGCACAGAGGAGTGCTATCAGACAGGAGAGAGCACAGAGGAGTCCATTCATACAGGAGAGAGCACATAGGAGTACTATCAGACAGAAGAGAGCACAGAGGAGTACTATCAGAAAGGAGAGAGCACAGAGGAGTCCTATCAGACAGAAGAGAGCACAGAGGAGTGCTATAAGACAGGAGAGAGCACAGAGGAGTGCTATCAGACAGAAGAGAGCTCAGAGGAGTGCTATCAGACAGGAGAGAGCACAGAGGAGTCCTATCAGACAGAAGAGAGCTCAGAGGAGTCCTATCAGACAGAAGTGAACACAAAGGAGTACTTTCAGACAGGAAAGAACGCAGAGGAGTCCTATCAGACAGGAGAGAGCACAGAGGAGCGCTATCAGACAGGAGAGAGCACAGAGGAGTCCATTCATACAGGAGAGAGCACAGAGGAGTACTATCAGACAGAAGAGAGCACAGAGGAGTGCTATCAGACAGGAGAGAGCACAGAGGAGTCCATTCATACAGGAGAGAGCACATAGGAGTACTATCAGACAGAAGAGAGCACAGAGGAGTACTATCAGAAAGGAGAGAGCACAGAGGAGTCCTATCAGACAGAAGAGAGCACAGAGGAGTGCTATAAGACAGGAGAGAGCACAGAGGAGTGCTATCAGACAGGAGAGAGCACAGAGGAGTCCTATCAGACAGAAGAGAGCTCAGAGGAGTCCTATCAGACAGAAGAGAACACAAAGGAGTACTTTCAGACAGGAAAGAACGCAGAGGAGTCCTATCAGACAGGAGAGAGCACAGAGGAGCGCTATCAGACAGGAGAGAGCACAGAGGAGTCCATTCATACAGGAGAGAGCACAGAGGAGTACTATCAGACAGAAGAGAGCACAGAGGAGTACTATCAGACAGGAGAGAGCACAGAGGAGTCCTATCAGACAGAAGAGAGCACAGATGAGTGCTATAAGACAGGAGAGAGCACAGAGGAGTGCTATCAGACAGAAGAGAGCTCAGAGGAGAGCTATCAGACAGAAGAGAGCACAGAGGAGTCCTATCAGACACGAGAGAGCAAATAGGAGTACTCTCAGACAGAAGAGAGCACAGAGGAGTCCTATCAGACAGAAGAGAGCACAGAGGAGTCCTATCAGACAGAAGAGAGCACAGAGGAGTGCTATCAGACAGAAGAGAGCGCAGAGGAGTGCTATCAGACAGTAGAGAGTACAGAGGAGTGCTATCAGACAGGAGAAAGCTCAGAGGAGTGCTATCAGACAGGAGACAAGACAGAGGAGTCTTATCAGACAGGAGAGAACAAAAAGGAGTGCTATCAGACAGGAGAGAGCACAGAGGAGTGCTATCAGACAGAAGAGAGCTCAGAGGAGTGCTATCAGACAGGAGAGAGCACAGAGGAGTCCTATCAGACGCGAGAGCACATAGGAGTACTATCAGACAGAAGAGAGCACAGAGGAGTACTATCAGACAGAAGAGAGCACAGAGGAGTCCTATCAGACAGAAGAGACAACAGAGGAGTGCTATCAGACAGAAGAGAGCGCAGAGGAGTGCTATCAAACAGGAGAGAGCACAGAGGAGTGCTATCAGACAGGAGAGAGCTCAGAGGAGTGCTATCAGACAGGAGAGAGCACAGAGGAGTACTATCAGACAGAAGAGAGCACAGAGGAGTGCTATAAGACAGGAGAGAGCACAGAGGAGAGCTATCAGACAGAAGAGAGCTCAGAGGAGTGCTATCAGACAGGAGAGAGCACAGAGGAGTCCTATCAGACAGAAGAGAGCACAGAGGAGTTCTATCAGACAGAAGAGAGCACAGAGGAGTCCTATCAGACAGAAAAGAGCACAGTGGAGTGCTATCAGACAAAAGAGAGCGCAGAGGAGTGCTATCAGACAGGAGAGAGCACAGAGGAGTCCTATCAGACAGAAGAAAGCACAGAGGAGTGCTATCAGACAGGAGAGAGCACAGAGGAGTCCTATCAGACAGAAGAGAGCACAGAGGAGTGCTATCAGACAGAAGAGAGCTCAGAGGAGGGCTATCAGACAGGAGAGAGCACAGAGAAGTCCAATCAGAAAGAAGAGAGCTCAGAGGAGTGCTATCAGACAGGAGAGAGTACAGAGGAGTACTATCAGACAGAAGAGAGCACAGAGGAGTGCTATAAGACAGGAGAGAGCACAGAGGAGTGCTATCAGACAGAAGAGAGCTCAGAGGAGTGCTATCAGACAGGAGAGAGCACAGAGGAGTCCTATCAGACAGAAGAGAGCACAGAGGAGTTCTATCAGACAGAAGAGAGCACAGAGGAGTCCTATCAGACAGAAGAGAGCACAGAGGAGTGCTATTAGACGGAAGAGAGCGCAGAGAAGTGCTATCAGACAGGAGAGAGCACAGAGGAGTCCTATCAGACAGAAGAGAGCACAGAGGAGTGCTATCAGACAGAAGAGAGCACAGAGGAGTCTTATCAGACAGAAGAGAGCACAGAGGAGTGCTATCAGACAGAAGAGAGCTCAGAGGAGTGCTATCAGACAGGAGAGAGCACAGAGGAGTCCTATCAGAAAGAAGAGAGCTCAGAGGAGTGCTATCAGACAGGAGACAAGACAGAGGAGTCCTATCAGACAGCAGAGAACACAAAGTAGTACTTTCAGACAGGAAAGAATGCAGAGGAGTCCTATCAGACAGGAGCGAGCACAGAGGAGTGCTATCAGACAGGAGAGAGCACAGAGGAGTCCATTCATACAGGAAAGAGCACATAGGAGTACTATCAGACAGAAGAGAGCACAGAGGAGTACTATCAGACAGGAGAGAGCACAGAGGAGTCCTATCAGACAGAAGAGAGCACAGAGGAGTGCTATCAGACAGGAGAGAGCACAGAGGAGTCCTATCAGACACGAGAGAGCACATAGGAGTACTATCAGACAGAAGAGAGCACAGAGGACTCCTATCAGAAAGAAGAGAGCACAGAGGAGTCCTATCAGACAGAAGAGAGCGCAGAAGAGTACTATCAGACAGGAGAGAGCACAGAGGAGTGCTATCAGACAGAAGAGAGCTCAGAGGAGTCCTATCAGACAGGAGAGAACACAAAGGAGTACTTTTAGACAGGAAAGAACGCAGAGGAGTCCGATCA
Source organism: Hyla sarda (assembly GCF_029499605.1). Classification (NCBI taxonomy): domain Eukaryota; kingdom Metazoa; phylum Chordata; class Amphibia; order Anura; family Hylidae; genus Hyla; species Hyla sarda. The sequence goes on from NC_079191.1 coordinate 397,664,671, forward strand.
GACAGGAGAGAGCACAGAGGAGTGCTATCAGACAGGAGAGAGCACAGAGGAGTCCATTCATACAGGAGAGAGCACAGAGGAGTACTATCAGACAGAAGAGAGCACAGAAGAGTCCTATCAGACAGAAGAGAGCACAGATGAGTGCTATAAGACAGGAGAGAGCACAGAGGAGTGCTATCAGACAGAAGAGAGCTGAGAGGAGAGCTATCAGACAGAAGAGAGCACAGAGGAGTCCTATCAGACACGAGAGAGCAAATAGAAGTACTATCAGACAGAAGAGAGCAGAGAGGAGTCCTATCAGACAGAAGAGAGCACAGAGGAGTCCTATCAGACAGAAGAGAGCACAGAGGAGTCCAATCAGACAGAAGAGAGCACAGAGGAGTGCTATCAGACAGAAGAGAGCGCAGAGAAGTGCTATCAAACAGGAGAGAGCACAGAGGAGTGCTATCAGACAGGAGAGAGTTCAGAGGAGTGCTATCAGACAGGAGAGAGCACAGAGGAGTACTATCAGACAGAAGAGAGCACAGAGGAGTCCTATCGGACAGAAGAGAGCGCAGAGGAGTGCTATAAGACAGGAGAAAGCACAGAGGAGTGCAATCAGACAGAAGAAAGCTCAGAGGAGTGCTATCAGACAGGAGAGAGCACAGGGGAGTCCTATCAGACACAAGAGAGCGCATAGGAGTACTATCAGACAGAAGAGAGCACAGAGGAGTCCTATCAGACAGAAGAGAGCACAGAGGAGTCCTATCAGACAGAAGAGAGCACAGAGGAGTGCTATCAGACAGAAGAGAGCACAGAGGAGTGCTATCAGAAAGAAGAGAGCTTAGAGGAGTGCTATCAGACAAGAGACAAGACAGAGGAGTCCTATCAGACAGGAGAGAACACAAAGGAGTACTTTCAGACAGGAAAGAACGCAGAGGAGTCCTATCAGACAGAAGAGAGCACAGAGGAGTACTATCAGACAGGAGAGAGCACAGAGAAGTCCTATCATACAGAAGAGAGCACAGAGGAGTGCTATCAGACAGGAGAGAGCACAGGGGAGTCCTATCAGACACAAGAGAGCGCATAGGAGTACTATCAGACAGAAGAGAGCACAGAGGAGTCCTATCAGACAGAAGAGAGCACAGAGGAGTCCTATCAGACAGAAGAGAGCACAGAGGAGTGCTATCAGACAGAAGAGAGCACAGAGGAGTGCTATCAGAAAGAAGAGAGCTTAGAGGAGTGCTATCAGACAAGAGACAAGACAGAGGAGTCCTATCAGACAGGAGAGAACACAAAGGAGTACTTTCAGACAGGAAAGAACGCAGAGGAGTCCTATCAGACAGGAGAGAGCACAGAGGAGTGCTATCAGACAGGAGAGAGCACAGAGGAGTCCATTCATACAGGAGAGAGCACATAGGAGTACTATCAGACAGAAGAGAGCACAGAGGAGTACTATCAGACAGGAGAGAGCACAGAGAAGTCCTATCATACAGAAGAGAGCACAGAGGAGTGCTATAAGACAGGAGAGAGCACAGAGGAGTCCTATCAGACACGAGAGAGCACATAGGAGTACTATCAGACGGAAGAGAGCACAGAGGAGTCCTATCAGACAGAAGAGAGCACAGAGGAGTCCTATCAGACAGAAGAGAGCACAGAGGAGTGCTATCAGACAGAAGAGAGCTCAGAGGAGTCCTATCAGACAGGAGAGAACACAAAGAAGTACTTTCAGACAGGAAAGAACGCAGAGGAGTCCTATCAGACAGGAGAGAGCACAGAGGAGTGCTCTCAGACAGGAGAGAGCACAGAGGAGTCCATTCATACAGGAGAGAGCACATAGGAGTACTATCAGACAGGAGAGAGCACAGAGGAGTGCTCTCAGACAGGAGAGAGCACAGAGGAGTCCATTCATACAGGAGAGAGCACATAGGAGTACTATCAGACAGAAGAGAGCACAGAGGAGTACTATCAGACAGGAGAGAGCACAGAGGAGTCCTATCAGACAGAAGAGAGCACAGATGAGTGCTATAAGACAGGAGAGAGCACAGAGGAGTGCTATCAGACAGAAGAGAGCTCAGAGGAGAGCTATCAGACAGAAGAGAGCACAGAGGAGTCCTATCAGACACGAGAGAGCAAATAGGACTACTATTAGACAGAAGAGAGCACAGAGGAGTCCTATCAGACAGAAGAGAGCACAGAGGAGTCCTATCAGACAGAAGAGAGCACAGAGGAGTGCTATCAGACAGGAGAGAGCTCAGAGGAGTGCTATCAGACAGGAGACAAGACAGAGGAGTCTTATCAGACAGGAGAGAACACAAAGGAATGCTATCAGACAGGAGAGAGCACAGAGGAGTGCTATCAGACAGAAGAGAGCTCAGAGGAATCCTATCAGACGCGAGAGAGCACATAGGAGTACTTTCAGACAGAAGAGAGCACAGATGAGTCCTATCAGACAGAAGAGAGCACAGAGGAGCCCTATCAGACAGAAGAGAGCACAGAGGAGTGCTATCAGACAGAAGAGAGCGCAGAGGAGTGCTATCAAACAGGAGAGAGCACAGAGGAGTGCTATCAGACAGGAGAGAGCTCAGAGGAGTGCTGTCAGACAGGAAACAAGACAGAGAACACAAAGGAGTACTTTCAGACAGGAAAGAAGGCAGAGGAGTCCTATCAGACAGGAGAGAGCACAGAGGAATGTTATCAGACAGGAGAGATCACAGAGGAGTCCTATCAGACGCGAGAGAGCACATAGGAGTACTATCAGACAGAAGAGAGCACAGAGGGGTCCTATCAGACAGAAGAGAGCACAGAGGAGTCCTATCAGACAGAAGAGAGCACAGAGGAGTGCTATCAGACAGAAGAGAGCGCAGAGGAGTGCTATCAAACAGGAGAGAGCACAGAGGAGTGCTATCAGACAGGAGAGAGCTCAGAGGAGTGCTATCAGACAGGAAACAAGACAGAGAACACAAAGGAGTACTTTCAGACAGGAAATAAGGCAGAGGAGTCCTATCAGACAGGAGAGAGCACAGAGGAGTCCTATCAGACAGGAGAGAGCACAGAGGAGTACTAGCCTACCCTCACTTACTGGACTTTGTCCATGCCTGTGCTTCTGCTTGGACAAAGCTATAATTTTATAGAGGTTTGTTATGGGATTTTGCTCTTGTTCTGGACAATTTCTTACATGGACAGAGGTGGCAGCAGAGAGCACTGTGGTCAGACTGGAAAGATCTACACAACTTCCTATAAGGGTGAGTTCACACTGCGGAATCTCCGCTCACTGAATTCAGCAAGTGGAGATTCCGTCTGGCGGCTGACACCAAAATTACTTCGGTGCTAGGGCCGTGGGGCACTGAGCCGTCACCATTGATAGCTATGCAGTGCTTGCGGAATCCGCTTAAATAATGAACATGTTCTTGTTTTGCGCGGAACAATTTCAGCGGCGAAATTGTCCACCGCTGAAATTCCGCAGTGTGAACAGGGTCTTGCGGATACCCATTCACAGTAATGTTAAGTTCACACCACGGAATTCCGCTTGCGGAATCCCACCCATGAAATTCCACGGGAATTCCGTAGTGTGAACATACCCTAAAGCATATAGAAGCTAATAAGTATTGGAAGGATTAAGATTTTTATATAGAAATCATTTACAAATCTATATAACTTTCTGGCACCAAAGTACCCCTTTAAGGTTAAAGGACTATATATAAAAAGTGTGAACGAGACCTTAAAAGGGCACTGTCAGATGCAAAAACTTTTTTTATCTGACAGTGCCTACTTAACCCCTTAAGGACCCAGCGTTTTTCCATTTTTTCCTCTTTACATTTTAAAAATCATAACCCTTTAACCCCTTCACGACGAGCGACGTACATGTACGGCGCCGCAAAGTGTCACTTGGCGCACGGCGACGCACATGTACGTCGCGGGGTTCCGGGAGCGCCGCGTCACCGGTAGCGGTGATCGGGCCGGGATGACTGCTGTTATCTAACAGCAGGCATCCCGGCACATCGCCGAGGGGGGTCCTGAGACCCCCCCATGACCGCGATGCGCGCAAATCGCAGGTCAATTCAGACCTGCGATCTGCGCGATTCTGGGTCATACGGGTCACTGGTGAAAATAAGTGGGATCGGGGGTGTCCAAGACACCCTCGATCCCCCTAAAGGGATAGAAGTTTGGTGGCAGTGGTGCCACCCCTCCTATCCCTGCTATTGGTCGGCCGAGCGACCGACTGATAGCAGACCGGGGGAGGGGGGGTTAAAGTTCGGTTCCCCCGCTTTGCCCACCTATCGGTGTCCGGGCAAAACGGGGGAACCGTCCAGGGAAGGTCGGCGCCGAAGGTCCCTACCTGGATCCCGGATCCCCGTTCGCGATCCTCCCCCACGTGCGGCGGCGGCAGCAATACTTCCGGGTCCTGCTAGGTGAGTTGTTGCCTAGCAACATCCGGAGGGCCACAGTTTACAGTGGTCTCTAAACTGTGGCCCTCCAGATCTTGCAAAACTACAACTCCCAGCATGCCCAGACAGCTGTTTGCTGTGTGGGCATGCTGGGACTTGTAGTTTTGCACTATTTAGAGGGGTTCAGGTTGTAGATCACTAAGTGGTCTCAAACTGTAGCCCTCAGCATGCCCGGACAGCAGTTTGCTGTCTGGGCATGCTGCGAGTTGTAGTTTTGCAACATCTAGAGGGCCACAGTTTTGAGACCACTGGACAGTGATTTACAACTTGAACCCTTCTAAATCTTGCAAAACTACAACTCCCAGCATTCAGGAACAGCATAAGGCTGTCTTGGCATGCTGGGAGTTGTACTTGCGTGCCTCCAGCCATTGCATAACTACATCTCCCAGCATGCCCTTCCGCAATCAGTACATGCTGGGAGTTGTAGTTTTGCAACAGCTGGAGGCACACTGGTTGGAAAATACTGAGTTAGGTCATAGAACCTAACTCAAGGTTTTCCAGCCAGTGTGCCTCCAGCTGTTGCAAAACTACAACTCCCAGCATGCATGGTCTGTCAGTGCATGCTGGGAGTTGTAGTTTTGATCCCCCTCCCGTGTCAATGTACAGGCTACATTCACACTGGCGGCAGATTACAGTGAGTTCCCCGCTACAAATTTGAGCTGCGGGAAATTTTTTGCCGCAGCTCAAACTCCTAGCGGGAGACTCAGTGTAATCCGCCATTAGTGTGAATGTAACCTAAAAACACTACACTACACTAACATAAAATAAAGAGTAAAACACTACATATACACACGTACACTGCCCCCCCACCACCCCCCTCCCCAATAAAAAATGAAAAACGTATTGCATGGCAGTGTTTCTAAGATGGATCCTCCAGCTGTTGCAAAACAAAAACTCCCAGCATTTCTGGACAGCAATTGACTGTCTAAGCATGCTGGGAGTTTAGCAACAGCTGGAGGCACCCTGTTTGGGAATCACTGGCATAGAATACCCCTATGTCCACCCCTATGCAAGTCCCTAATTCAGGCCTCAAATGCGCATGGCGCTCTCACTTTGGAGCCCTGTCGTATTTCAAGGCAACAGAATAGGGTCACATATGGGGTATCGCCGTACTCGGGAGAAATTGCCTAACAAATTTTGGGGGGCTTTTTCTCCTTTTACCTCTTATGAAAAGGAACAGTTGGGGTCTACACCAGCATGTTAGTGTAAAAAAATATTTTTTACACTAACTTGCTGGTGTTGCCCTATACTTTTCATTTTCACAAGAGGTAAAAGGGAAATATGCCCCCCAAAATTTGTAACACAATTTCTCCCGAGTACGGAGATACCCCATATGTGGGCGCAAAGTGCTCTGGGGGCGCACAAAAAGGCCCAGAAGGGAGAGTGCGCCATGTACATTTGAGGTGATTTGCACAGGGGTGGCTGATTGTTACAGCGGTTCTGACAAACGCAAAAAAAAAAACACACCCACATGTGACCCCATTTTGGAAACTACACCCCTCACGGAATGTAGCAAGGGGTGCAGTGAGAATTTACACCCCACAGGTGTCTGACAGATCTTTGGAACAGTGGTCCGTGAAAATGAAAAATTTTGCACAGCCCACTGTTCCAAAGATCTGTCAGACACCAGTGGGGGGTAAATGCTCACTGTACCCCTCATTACATTCTGTGAGGGGTCTAGTTTCCAAAATGGTATGCCATGTGGGGGTTATTTTGCTGTTATGGCACCATAGGGGCTTCCTAAATGCAACATGCCCCCCGAGCAAAATTTGCTCTCAAAAAGCCAAATATGATGCCTTCTCTTCTGAGCATTGTAGTTCGCCCGCAGTGCACTTCAGGTCCACTTATGGGGTACCTCCATACTCAGAAGAGATGGGGTTACAAATTATGGGGGTCTTTTCTGCTATTAACCCTTGCAAAAATGTGAAATTTGGGGGGAAAGCCACATTTTAGTGAAATTTTTTATTTTTTTTTACATATGCAAAAGTCGTGAAACACCTGTGGGGTATTAAGGCTCACTTTATCCCTTGTTACGTTCCTCAAGGGGTCTAGTTTCCAAAATGGTATGCCATGTGTTTTTCATTTGCTGTTCTGGCACCATAGGGGCTTCCTAAATGCAACATGCCCCCCAAAAACCATTTCAGAAAAACGAACTCTCTAAAATCCCCTTGTCGCTCCTTCGCTTCTGAGCCCTCTACTGCGCCCGCCGAACACTTTACATAGACATATGAGTGTAAAAAATGAAGATTTTGAATTTTCTCCTTCACTTTGCTGCTTTTCCTGTGAAACACCTAAAGGGTTAAAACATTTACTGAATGTCATTTTGAATACTTTGGGGGGTGCAGTTTTTATAATGGGGTCATTTATGGGGTATTTCTAATATGAAGACCCTTCAAATCCACTTCAAACCTCAACTGGTCCCTGAAAAATTGCGAGTTTGAAAATTTTGTGAAAAATTGGAAAATTGCTGCTGAACTTTGAAGCCCTCTGGTGTCTTCCAAAAGTAAAAACTCGTCAATTTTATGATGCAATCATAAAGTAGACATATTGTATATGTGAATCCAAAAAAAATTATTTGGAATATCCATTTTTCTTACAAGCAGAGAGCTTCAAAGTTAGAAAAATGCAAAATTTTAAATTTTTTCATCAAATTTTGGTATTTTTCACCAAGAAAGGATGCAAGTTACCACAAAAATTTACCACTATGTTAAAGTAGAATATGTCACGAAAAAACATTCTCAGAATCAGAATGATAACTAAAAGCATTCCAGAGTTATTAATGTTTAAAGTGACAGTGGTCAGATTTGCAAAAAAGGGCTTCGTCCTAGAGGTGAAAATGGGCTCCGTCCTTAAGGGGTTAAATTTTACCATATGATGTTTTTTTTTTTTTGGGTACACGAATTCTACTTTGTAATGACATCAGTCATTTTACCCAAAAATTTACAGCGAAACGGAAAAAAAAATCATTGTGCGACAAAATAAAAGAAAAAACACAATCTTGTAACTTTTGGGGGTTTCCGTTTCTATGCAGTAAATTATTTGGTAAAAATGACACCTTATCTTTATTCTTTAGGCCCATACGATTAAAATGATACCCTACTTATATAGGTTTGATTTTGTTTGATGTATTAATTTGTTTAAAATTGCCATCTTCTGACCCTATAACTTTTTTGTTTTTACATGTGTGGAGCGGTTTGAGGGCTAATTTTTTGCACCGTGATCTGAAGTTTTTAGCGGTACCATTTTTGTATTGATCTGACTTTTTGATCGCTTTTTATTCTTTTTTTCATGATAGAAAAATGACCAAAAATACACTATTTTGGAATTTAGAATTTTTTGGCGCGTACACCATTGACCGTGCGGTTTAATTAATGATATATTTTTATAGTTCAGACATTTATGCACGCAGCGATACCACATATGTTTATTTTCATTATGGTTACATATTTTTTATATGGAATTTGGGAAAAGGGCTGTGATTTAAACTTTTAATAAGAATAAACTTTTATTCAACTTTTTTTTACACTTTTAGTCCCCTTAGGGGACTTTTAAGAGGAATCCTTACATTCCTCATGCAGATCAATGTGGTTTCATAGAACCACATTGATCTGTGTGCTCTGCGCTCGATTGATAAAGCCTGGTCCTGCCAGGCTTTATCATTCTCATCGCAGGAGCCGGTATAGGACGTGAGGTAAGCTCTCCTGCTACCTCAGCAGTGGATCTCCCCCCGCGATCGCGCTGCAGGGGGGCAATACACCCCACTGGACCACCAGGGATGGTTTAAATGTCCCTTTAGGTACAGTGGCAAAGGGTTAATAGCCGCAGGCATCGATCAGCTATAAACGCAGGCCTCCAGCTACAGGAATCAGCTGAGGGCCAGCCAGTATGACGCGGGCTCGAGTCAGGAGCCTGCGCCATACAGCGGTTGCCGTCTCAAGATGAGCCGCCTTATCCTTAGATGGTACCGGGTTAAGGTCCTGTTCACACGTCGGTTGTGCTCCAGTAAACAAGCTCTGTCAGTCAGTCCATTGGAAAGAGTTAAGCAGAGAAAAAAATCACTACATGTCCTATTTATTTTTTCACTGCTCAACTGTCAAATACCAGACACCTAAAGGAACCCCATACAAGTCAATAAGATCCATCGTAACCAGTTGTGCTGTGACCCCCCCCCCACCCCAAAAAAAAGAGCTGAACAAATCCTGAATGGGTCAGAGCTCAATGTCAGTGTGAACATAGCCTCAGCAACTGTAACAACACGTTCTCTTGTATAGGTGGAGATGTGCATACATGTACAGTATTATACACCATTTAGTAAGCAGGACAACATCGCTGTTTTGACCCCTTAAGGATGTACCCATTTTTTACCTTAATGACCAGGCTCTTTTTTATTTTTATTTGACTGGGTCTCTTTAACCTCTTAAGGACCAAGAACGTTCCGGTACGTCCGGAGTCCTTTCCCTTTCTACACACAACAACAAAAAATCCCCAGGGATTCCAGGGCAAATTATATGTAACAACTACCTTTAGGGGTTAACCCTAAACTAGAAACCCCCCTTAAAACTGAATTTTATTAAGTCATTTAAAATGTATGAGCTCTGGTGTATGGATTAAAAACACAGCTAGTAGTTGCTTATATAGTATGCTTGCATCCTATAACATCTTTAGTAGTGATATTGTGCTTTAACAGCACTAATCTGCGGATGCCGCTTTACTAACAGATGAGCACTGGTAGCTGCTAGTTAAAATATGAATAGCCCTCCGCTTCCCGACGTTTCGTTGGATAGACCAACTTTATCAAGGTACAGAGGCTACCTTGGGGCCATGACATGGCCCCGCATCATAGCGGGTCGGGCCCTGCCTCTAACAATGGCCGGGGCCTGTGGCTAATAGCGCGCGGCAATGATCGTGGTGCCGCATGCTATTAACCCTTTAGACGCAGCGTTCGAAGTTGAATGCCGCATCTAAAGTGAAAGTAAATCACTGCCGGTTAGCTCTGGAGGCTGTTAGGGATGTCTGCTGAGAAATCGCAGCATCCCGAACAGCTCTGGGACACGAGGAGGGTCTCCTACCTTGCCTCCTGGTGTCCGATCACCAAAGGACTGCTCAGTGCCTGAGACCCAGCCATGAGCAGTCAAGCTGCAGAATCATTGATCACTGGTTTCCTATGAGAAACCAGTGATCAATGTAAAAGATCAGTGTGTGCAGTGTTATAGCCCCCTATGGGAGCTATAACATTGCAAAAAAAAAGTGAAAAAAAAAAAGTGAATAAAGATCATTTAACCCCTAATAAAAGTTTGAATCACCCCCCTTTTCCCATTTAAAAAAAAAAACAGTGTAAATAAAAATAAAAATAAACATATGTGGTATCGCCGCGTGTGGAAATGTCCGATTTATAAAAAATATATCATTAATTAAACCACACACACAATGGTGTAGGCGCAAAAAAATTCCAAAGTCCAAAATAGTGTATTTTTGGTCACTTTTTATATCATGAAAAAAATGAATAAAAAGCGGTCAACAAGTCCGACCAATACAAAAATGGTACTGCTAAAAACTTCAGAATGAGTCCTCATACCGCCCTGTACGCAGAAAAATAAAAAAGTTATAGGGGTCAGAAGATGACAATTTTAAACGTATACATTTTCCTGCATGTAGTTATGATTTTTTTCAGAAGTACGACAAAATCAAACCTATATAAGTAGGGTATCATTTTAATCATATGGACCTACAGAATAAAGAGAATGTGTCATTTTTACCGAAAAATTTACTGCATAGAAACAGAAGCCCCCAAAAGTTACAAAATGATGTTTTTGTTTTTTTTTTGTCTCAGAATGATTTTTTTCTCTGTTTTGCCGTAGATTTTTGGGTAAAATGACTGATGTCATTACAAAGTAGAATTGGTGGCGCAAACAATAAGCCATCATATGGATTAGGTGCAAAATTGAAAGAGTTATGATTTTTTAAAGGTGAGGAGGAAAAAATGAAAGTGCATAAACGGAAACCCCCCTGGTCCTTAAGGGGTTAAATGGTAATAACTTTAGAGCCCTTTTTCTGAGCGTAGCGATTCTGAGATCGTTTTTTCATGACATATTATGTGAGTTTGACATTATTATGTAAGTGGTGCATTTTTAGCTTATCACACATGCAAATTATTCTGCGTTCACCGTTCGGGATAATTTACATTATAGTTTTATAAGAGACGTCATGTTTTTGACCTTTTTTGATGCTAATACAGGGCTTTTATTGGGAAAGGGGCATTTTTTTTTTTACACTTCATACTTTTATTGAAGAACTTTTAATTACATTTTTTACACGTTTTACAGATTATACAATACATTTGTACTGCAGCACAGTATGACCCAATCCGCTGCACACAGTACAGCCTGTGCGATCCAGCCTCTGGCTGGATCTCACAGGCTTCCGTTGCAGGCAGACAGGAGGTCATCATCTGACCTCTTGCTGCCATAGCAACCAATGGCGACCCGTGATCGTATTGTGGAGCCGCCATTGGTGAGCACGCTCCCCCTGTCAACACCATAGATGACGCGATCAGGATTGATCACGGTATATATGGGGTTAATGCCCATATTGGCCCTGGTAGCTGCGGTGTGTCCCCGGCTGTGATTGACAGCAGGGTCCCGCCTTCGATCTCCTGCACTGTCTGTGGCAGTGTAGGAGATCGCTAGAACGTATGCATACGTCCCAGTGCGCGAACATGTCTGGTGCTGGGACGTATGCATACGTCCTATAGTGGGAAGAGGTTAACACACAAAGTGATAAAACATCTAACATCTCTATTGTTACTGTATTGGATCTTTATGGAATCAAACTTTTCCCATGAAAAAATAAATCCACAACCAGGGCACGGAGTGCAGACAACTTTTTTTCAGCATATCTATAATTAGCCACATCCAGCTTTAATATCACAGACCATTATTATTAGTTCAGAATTCTTCGTCAAGGAAATAGATGACTCTCTCTGTAACATTAGTGCCACCACCTGGCAGCTTCTTCAATGGAAATAAAAGAAAAAGTATAAAGAATATAGAAGTAAAGTGATCAGATTTATGTTTTCTGAATTGAGCGCTGCCAAAGTGGGTGGGAAATATCTGTATTACATTTTTGTATTCATCTTTACTGCAGGTAAAAAAAATAAAAATAAAAGAGAACAGTAAAAATACAATGTAGGCTGTTTATTTATTATCCACTATTTGCATAGTTTTAACTTACTGTAGTACTGCATGTATGATGCACTTGCATAGGTACATAATCTGGATGTGTAGGCATAAATATCCTAAACAATTTGGTAAAGAACTTTTTGGAAAATAGAAAAGAACTTGCCTACATACGAAAAAAAAAATGAAAAAAAAATTGGCAACCACTATTATCATATGAAAATGTGGTGTCCCGGCTGTCCTGTGGGCTGCAGATCTCGTCAAGCATGCCTGCTGCACGTGTGTTGGGCCCACTGAGGACAATAACAGTTATATAAAATATGTTCAAGCACTTTATTGTATACTTTATTATGTTTGCCATATGCACTGTATAATGTGTTATTTATGTGTGTTGTACATTTAAGAGTAAGGAGTAGTGTAAATCAGGTGACCCTGCCTGTCCAATGGGAACCCCTGAATTGGCAGATATATTGTGTAGTGGGGGAGGAGTTGTCTCAGTTCTATTCTAGTTCCAGTCTAGGAGTAAGGAGAGTGCTGAGCTCAAGTGCTGAGCTCAAAATATCTCTTCTCAAGTCTACCAGCAATTCTGCAAGTGATCCCCCGAACAGTGGAAAGTAAAGCCCTGGCGGAAATAGTAATTGGACCTTGTCAGAACCCTAGCCGGCGTGGAGAATCTACAGTCTTTTTTTTTTCAAAAGTAATGTTTTATTTAAGTTTTGCAAGAACATAGGTATACGTTAGCCAAGTACAAATAGCAATAGAAGCAATAGAATACAATACACCTCCAGCGTACAATTACTGGAGAACAATGAAGAAAAAGGCTTCTCAATGGTGTAAGTGGAATAGAGGTAGGATGTGTACACTTTCATTTGATCGCAAGGAGAGCAGGAGAATGTGGGGTGTGTACAAGGTCCGCATCACATTGTATTGTTATCATTAGGAGAGAAATAGAAACGTAAAGCATATGCATCATTGAGCAATGTCGTGGAAGAGTATCAGGAGTATAACATTCATACCTGGGGGGGAAGGGGGGCACAGAGGGCAGGGGGGAAGGAGGGGGGGGAGGGTAGAGTTGGAGGTCACAAAGGAGAAGGAGAAAGAGAGGAATGGGGTGGGAGGAGAGAGAGGGGAAAAATAAAAAGGAAGAGGAAAAAGAAGAAGAAAAAGCAGAACCGGAGGAAGATGGAATGAGTGCGGCAGTGTACATACCTCTCGGATCTGGACAGTGTCACCAACCCCTTCGGTGTATCACTCCGGTATTCCCTGAGTCTGAAACTCCGGGGAGGACAAGAATTGTAGCCACGGAGACCTTATTGGAATTTAAGGAACTGGCTACGCGAATCCGCCAACAACTTCTCCATGCGGCAAACCTGAGAAACTTCCTTGAGCCAAGCCGAATATGTGGGGGGGGGGGGGAGAATTTCCATAAATGAGGTATAACCGCTCTGGCGGACAACAGGAGGAAGTGAGTTAGTTTTGTGGTTGGTGTGGGCGTTGCGTGAGGGAGGATGGAAAGTAGCAATGCAGACGGGCATTTCAGGAGTGAGAGGGAAGTGAGTGATCGTATCGTGTCAAGGATTGAGGACCAGTAATTATCAAGACTCAATCAGGTCAGCAAAATGTGAGTGATGGTCCCCCCTGCGTGCCCGCATCTCCAACAGGCATCCGGGACAGACGGGTACATGTGTGAGAGAAGAGCAGGTACCCTGTACAACCGCAACAAAATTTTATAGTTGGTTTCGTGTGCGCGACACGAAATTGAAGACTTGTGGCAAAACCTGAAGGCACTCGCCCAATCACTGTCTGGTATCGTATGGCCGAGTTCCCTCTCCCAGGCAGAGCAGAAGGGGAGTGGGGTAGAGGAGTTTGCATCCAAGAGTAGGGAATATAAGACTACAATTGCGTGTGGAACCGTCGAGTTCGTGACACAGAGGTACTCAAACTGGGAGAGTGGGCGGTGGAGAAGGAGGGAGCTCTTGTGGGAGTTATAGAAAAGCCTCAGCTGGTTGTATTGGAACGAGTGCATTATGGAGTGGGAGGGAATCTCTCAAGATGTCAGGGAATGATTTCAGGCCATCGACCAGCAGCAATGAGTGAAATGTAGGGCCATCTGTTCGTTTCAGGGAAAGAAAGGTATGGGCAGAGAAAGCAGGGGGGAACGATTTATTGTCAAACATGGGTAGCAAAGGACTTGTTAAATTTGTTGAGTACATTTTGGCTATTGAGTCCATAACCGGGGGCAGGGAAGTGGAAGTATGCACGGCGGATAGGGTATCAGGCAGCCATAGTAGGTTCCTGGGGGCCAGGCCACAGAATCTATCTAGGATGCTTACCAGGACCGTTGCTAGATAGTAAGAGAGGCAATCTGACAGTGCCAGCCCCCCTCCGTCTTGCGTCCATATAAAAATGTTCTAACTATCGGCCGCCGGCCCAGACAAAGCCAGACTGGAGCGCAGACACCCCCCGGAAGAAGGTGCGGGGTATGCATGTGGTGACATAGGCAAAGAGATATAAAAGGCGTGGGAGCACATTCATCTTGAAGATGTTAATGCGGCCCAACCAGGAGAAGTCTCTGCGCTCCCATCTGGCCAGGTCCGAGCGCAACGCTTGCAACCGGGGGGGGGGGGGGGAATTAACTCGGAATGTGGCTGTTAAATCAGCAGGAATGTGAATGCCTAGATACCTAAGAGACACCAGTTGCCTTCTAAAGGGATATAGAGACTTAAGTGTTTGGACCATATGAGGGTGTAGGGAAATATGCAGGGCTTCACTCTTAGAGGGATTCAACTTATAATTACTGTATTTGGAAAAGTCAGAAATAGTAGCTAGCAAGGACGGTAGGGAGGTGAGTGGGGAGGATAGGAACAGTAATACATCATCAGCAAATGACGAGCATTTACAATGGCCAAGAGACGCGGGCAAGCCCCTTACATCTGGGTTATTGTGAATGGCATTGAGTAGGTGCTCCATACAAAGTATGTATAGGAGAGGCGAAAGGGGGCACCCCTGTCTCGTACCATTACAAATCTCAAAGGGATCGGATAGTTGGCCATTGATACGAATTTGGGCTAGCGGGGATCTATATAGGGCCATGATACATTGTGTCATTAAAGATCCCAAGCCAATTTGGGACAGGGTGGCCATTAGGAATTCCCAATCCACCCAGTCGAAGGCTTTCACTGCATCAAGCGAGAGCAAGAATAGAGGAATTTTGCTATGACGCGCGTGGTATATCGCAGCGAAGGCACGGAGAGTGTTATCTCTTGCCTCCCTATTTCGAATTAATCCGACCTGGTCCGGGTGAATCAGGAACTCCATATGGCAGGACAGCCTATTAGCTATGAGTTTTGCAAAGAGCTTGGCGTCTAAATTTAACAATGATATGGGTCTGTAACTGGGGCACAGGAGGGAGTCCTTCCCCTCCTTAGGGATTACTGTAATAAATGCCCTAAGGAAGGATTGGGGAATGAGGGAAGTGTCGGAAACATAATTAAAGGCGGCCAGGATGGGAGTGGTCAGTTCCTCCCTGAGGACCATGAAAAATGTCACCGTGTAGCCGTCTGGCCCGGGACTCTTGCCCGCAGGCATGTTGGAGATGGCAAGATGTAGCTCCTCAGGGGTGAACTGAGTCTCCAGTGTGGCAATGACCTCAGGGGGGAAGCGTGGGATGGCAGTGGCCTCTATATATTTGGCAAGAGAGGGGAGGGAGGAGTGTGAAGGATTGAGACCAGGAGGTTTAGGAAGATTATAGAGGTGTAGTAGGAGCGGAAGGCCTCTAGAATGTCCGGAGAGAGATATGTGGTCTGTCCAGATGTAGACCGGACAGCGGGAATGTACAGGGAGGATTTTCTATCTTTCAAGGCTCTCGCCAGAAGGCGACCCGACTTATTACCCCATGTGTAGAACAATTTACCCGTGAGTTGCCGGTAGTATCTATGCTTGCCATTAAGTGACTCCAGAAGTTCCTGGCACACTTTGATAAGGTCGCGAAAGGTCGCTTCCAGCTATGAACGTTTGTGTTGTGACTCTAAGTTGTGACGTGAAGTTGCTGTAGTAGTGAGTTTAGTTTGTCCGAAGCTACCCTCTTGAGCCGAGCCCCATGCCTCACAAGAGTGCCACGGAGTACACATTTGAGCGTCTCCCACTTAATTAAGGGGGAAGAGGCATCATGAGCATGATCCTGAGCAAAGTGTGAAATGTCTGCCTTGAATTCTCGAAGGCACAGGTCGTCAAGTAGTAAAGATTCGTTTAACTTCCAGGAGGCCTGAGGTTTAGCGAAAGGGGGCAGCGAGAAGGTGCAGGTAACTGGAGCATGATCTGAGAGGGTCACCACTCCAATCTCGGCCGAGGAAAACCTAGGCAGGAGGGAGTGCGAGCAAAATACATAGTCAATCCTACTGTAAGTGTGTCTGGGACATGAGTAGAACGTGTAGTCTCGGTCTTGGGGTCTAAGGGCTCTCCAGACGTCTACCAATTGGTGTAGATGAAGTTTGCGTTTTAGAGCTCTTAGTTTAACGTGGGATAGGTAAGTGTGGCCGGGGAGGTGTCTGTTACGCCGAGCGCTCGGGGTCCCTGCTCCTCCCCGGAGCGCTCGCGGCGTTCTCCTCTCTGCAGCGCCCCGGTCAGACCCGCTGACGGGGAGCGCTGCACTGTCTCTGCCGGCGGGGATGCGATCCGCGCAGCGGGACGCGCCCGCCCGCGGGTCGCATCCCAATCCACTCACCTGTCCCGTTCCCCGGCTGTCACGTCCCGGCGCGCACGGCCCCGCTCTCTAGGGCGCGCGTGCGCCGGCTCTCTGAGATTTAAAGGGCCAGTGCACCACTAATTGGTGCCTGGCCCAATCAGTGTCAATCACTTCCATTGTATAAAAACCCACTTCCCCTTCCTGTCCCTGCCGGATCTTGTTGCCTTAGTGCCCTGAGAAAGCGTTTTAGTGTGTTCCCAAGCCTGTGTACCCAGACCTTCTGCTGTTGCCCCTGACTACGACTCTTGCTGCCTGCCCTGACCTTCTGCTACGTCCAACCTGGCTCTTGCCTTGTCCCTGTTTACCGCGCCTGTCTCAGCTGTCAGTGGGGTTAAGTCGTTATCGGGTGGAACGACCTGGGGGTTACCTGCCGCTGCAAGTCCATCCCGCTTTGTGGGGGGCTCTGGTGAAAACCAGTAACCCCCTAGATTCCGTTCCCCTGGTACGGCCCACGCCATCACCTCACTGACACAGAGGATCCACCTCCAGTGTCCTCGCTGCATACCAGTCCGGATCCTGACAGTGTCTACTGCAGGGCTGAGAGGCAGATTGAAGTCTCCGCACAAAATTACAGGGCCGTCCGCAAAGTGTGAAAGTGCGTCTAGTGTTTTAATGAGAAAGGAGACTTGGTCATGGTTCGGGGTGTAGATAGACGCAACAGTGAGGGGTTTGTCAGAGATTGTGCAGTTAGCAAAGAAGTAGCGCGCGTTAGGGTCGGAGACGGAGGAGCGGATCGTAATCGGGAGGGATTTGTGGAAGGCAATAGATGTTCCCTTTGTTCTGGTCTCTGAATTAACACTATGCAGCCAGGTCATGTAGTACCTGTTAGTGAGTGGAGGGAGATGACCTACTTTAAAGTGTGTCTCTTGTATGGCAAGGATATGCACCCTTTGTTTATGTAGGGAGTATAGTAATCGGGCTCGTTTCTCAGGTGTGTTAAAACCCTTAACATTAAGGGTGGTGACTTTAATGTCAGCTGCCATGGGTACAATTTAAGATGGCAACAAACTCACCGGGAGGGAAAGGGGTCGGCGGGAAGTCCAGTCCGAGAGGCCAACACCGCACAAGCTCCAGGTACCTATGAAAAGGAGAAACAAAAGAGAAGACAGGGGGGTGAGAGAGGGCATGAAGGAGGGAAAACAGTAGCTGCACAGACACAGGTACATAGGGTCTAAAGAGGAAGGCCATAAGGGCCACAGACTTAGTCGGATCCGGTCCGACGTCCATACTAATGTTGGTAGCGCAGAAGGCACACAAGAGCAAAAGGTGGACGCAATCATATATCAACATCGTGCACGATAAACAATAAGTAGGAACTATGTGGGCCTTAAACAGGACCGTATAACAACTGATGGGGCCCTACACAAATGTAGGAGTGCAGGGCTTTGATGAGTAACAGGCTATGAACAATTAAGGAAAACTAATGGCTGGGAGGCAGTATGGGCTAATGAATGGAACTAGGACAGGGTGTTGGGAACAAGTAACAAAAAATGATACTCAGTCAACTGGCAGGAGTCCGTCGGGCAAGGAACATCAAACAGTTGTGCAGGAGTGGCTTCTCAAGCACGGGATAGTCCAGCGATCGCCGGAGTGACAGATGGGAAGGGACCGCATCCAGATCAAGTCTTGCGCTTTTGTCTTTGAGGCAGTTGGTCTGGTGTATTTCCAGTTGGTCGGGGTGGGGGTGGTCGATAGAGTGAGGAAGAGCTCGGAGGTCCCCTTGACATTGGGGTGAACATCAGGTTCCATTCCGGCAGATGGATTGTAGGCAATTTCAAAGCGGCCAGGTCTGCATGGCACCGGAGCGTAGCAGTTGTCGTTCTGTGACGGGCTCACAGTGAGAAAGGCTATCCCCACCTGTACATAATCTGTGCATTTTGGAGCATCTGAAGAAGTGGTTTCAGTGAGGCCCGCAGGTGAAGGGTGCGTAGAGAAAGGTCTGGATACAGTTGAATCTGAGTCCCATTGTAGGTGACGTTCTTGATAGCATGGACTCAACGCATTATGTCATCCTTTTGTAGGAAGTGGTGTACCCGCCATATCACATCCCTCAGCTTCCGGGGGTCTGGGATTTTTGCCTTAAGCGCTCTATGAGCACGATCGAGTTCCAGTGGTGAGTCTGCCGGTTTCTGTAGGATTTTGTTGAAACCCTCTGTAGAGTGGTAGAGAGTTCCTGCGGGGGCACTGTTTCCGGGAGACCCTTAACTCTGATGTTGTTTCTGCGGTTTCTGTTGTCCATATCGTCAATATGGTCAACTGTTAGGGCCTGTTGTAGAGTCAGATTAGCCGTAGCTTCTTGTAGTTGTTGTAGCTGAGAAGTAGTTTTAGAGTGCAGTTTCTTAAGCTGATGTACTCTATCTTGTAGGCACGAGACAGCCGTCTTCACAGGTTTAAGATCTTGTTTCCACGCAGATCTGAGTTCTGAGGCAGTGGGTTCAGCGGGACTGGTAATCTGCAAAGGAGCAAGCCGAGGCTTTGTAGG
This sequence comes from Hyla sarda, assembly GCF_029499605.1. Taxonomy (NCBI): domain Eukaryota; kingdom Metazoa; phylum Chordata; class Amphibia; order Anura; family Hylidae; genus Hyla; species Hyla sarda. The sequence goes on from NC_079191.1 coordinate 397,683,499, forward strand.
TTTAAGAGGGGAACCCCCAGTTGGGGTGTGCGAGTCATCAGAGGATGAGTAGTCCAAAGTGTGCCGCCGGGATAGGCTGAGTTTCAGTGGAGTTTTGAATAGCTTTTTTTTTCGCTGGCGGGCTATCACCCCAATATTCAGGGACATCACTTTCAGCAGAGGAGTCATGTGAGCCTTTATCAGAGTGAGAGGCATCCGAATCCATTTCACCAGCCCAATCTGTGACGTCTCTAGCTGCTGGTCCTTTGACAGGAGCGGGGGGGGGGGGGGTCTAGTAGTTGAGGAGCAGTTGCCCGGGTTAAGCAGGGGTCAGGGACCGCGTGTTTCTGGGAATCAGGTTTTCTTACAACCGTGTGCCATTGATTGGGCATGGCAGGACAGGAGTCCTGGTCAGGCACAACAGTCGCAGGTGACTGGGGCCATGAATGGTGGCCCAGCAGGGTCTCCAGGTGGCTGTAGATAGTGGCCTACTGGGGTTGGGGCAGGGAGGCCCTTCAGGACCGTGGAGGCAGGGGTGTCAGGGTGATTGTGCACCAGCACACACACTTCCACTGTCACCGCAGCACAGGTGGTAGGAGCGGGTATCACGTCCGCCATTTTCAGTGGGGGAGAGGCTGTGGAGCTTAGAAGCCTCTGGGCTGAGGAAGCGCTACTTCCAAGTGAGGGTGGCAGTCCCAGTGTCGGTAAATCTTTAGGGGTGGAGGAGAGAGGTGATCTTACTTGAGCCACCTCTAGTGGCGATGGTAGCGATGGCAGCGGGAGGCTAGTGTTGTCTCCTTCTCCGGGGGCCGCGCACACAGGTCCTGTAAGCGCCACGCTGTTAGAGAGCGAGGAGGTCACATGGGACGAAGCAGCCAGCGCTGAGGAGGACAGCCGGTCAGACTTTTCAAGCTGCTGCAGGGCCGGAGCATGTGAGAAGAAGCGGGTGATGGGGCCCGAGGGACGCCCGGAGCTCTGAGGTACTCCTAGCTTCTTTTTGTTTCTTGATCTGCCTCCCATATCCTGGTCAGTCGCCTGTTAAAAGACCGGTCAGGCAGGAGCTCACGCTATGTGCGGCTTTGCTCCAGCGTGTCGAGTCACGCCCACCAATCTACAGTCTTTTATCTCAAGTCAGTATTATTCCAAGTTGGTGAAAAGCACCATAAGTCCCAACAAGGCAACAGGGCTCCCAAAGGGTTACAATGCATCCCTTCTGCTCTGCTCCATACTGTGTGTGTGATACCATCTGCACCCTGCTCAGTAAAACAGTTATTCGTAACCCAATGTCTGTGTGTTTCTTTACTCCCCATGTCTGGCCCCGGAGAAGCTGTCTCCACCTTAGACCGTGTATAGGCTTAAGGTACCCTGGCATCACAAAATGATTAGCAATTCCTTGCACCTCCGTGTCACCACCAAAAAGTAGTATATAGTACGGTATGAAGGCATATATTCACACATTGCCAATCATTGCCAGTCAGCTAGAAGCCACACTCTGGTTTTAAATCTCACACCTGTGTACACATCAAAAATGAGAATTAAAAACAGGACTCAGCTTCCAGCTGACTGTCAATCAAGCACAGACATGGGATGGGGAGCCACTAGGCGTTCCGGTCCTCAGTGTGGCACACAAGTGGAAATGATCCTGCTCGTGATGGGCAATTTTTGTGGTGTCTACAGGTGGAATGTGGTTGAAATGCACTCTTTGTGATGCTAGGACCAGGTTAACCTTCACGCTCCGAGGATGAGATAGCTCTCTTGGGCCAAACGTGGGGACAACGAAGACCACAATGCTAGGTTACTGAAAGCTATCTTTACTGAGGCAGGAAAGTTGTTAAATCCTTCACAGTATAGATTTTGAGTGCAGAAGAAAGTGCAGAGTAAGCCTGGGAAGCCTGTCATCTTGCTGCGATTTGTAGTTGCTGACGCTGCAGATTTGTGATCATTGACAGCCCATACTGAATTAGAGACTGTATACTGAATGACTGAAGATTATTTTCCCCCCGGAGCCTTGTGCTTACCTTCAGGCTTGAACTTCACCTGTGATGGGGTTTTCCTGAGATTGGCGTGGCTGCAGATTTTAGGTTTCTCCTCCGTAGGCCTCCTCAGACTTCTCCACACAGTTACTCTGACTGTACCTCAGCTAGAACTGAACTTCTTCACTTCTCAACTCCTATCTGAATAACTCCTCACCCCCCCTACATTATATAGGGACAATGTGTCAGGGTCACTTGGGTCACTCTGCAAAAGAGACAGTACAGAAGAGAGGACAACTAAGGCTGTGTTCACATTACGTTTTGCTGCTTCATTTTACATAAACATTAGTAAATTTTAAACCTACTGTATACATCAAATGGGCCCATAGACAACCACTAGGTGAACTACATTTGGTACATTGATATATCTTTGAGCTGAACTTGGCTTTTAATACAATTTATTGCAAAAACAATGCACCGGTTAAGGCTAGTCAGTGGTTGTCATGTGAAGCTGAATTGGTATGACATGAAACTATCCCTACATTGGAATCTCCAGTTGACCAGGGGGAGACACAACAACATGAATAGCAAAGGATAAAAACAAGAAAGTCATTTTGATACACAGTAATTGTCAATCTTCATCCACAATCTCTGAATCTGTATCTTGGATATTCACATTAACTTTGAAAGTTTGTTAGCGTATGATTTAAATACATTTTTGCAATCCTGTTGACATAAATGTTATCAGTTCTAAAAATAATGAAAAAAATAAGAACATTTTTCAATAATTATCAGCAGTTGGCTGGATGCTAAAACAAGCGTGCCATATGTTTCACAATAACAGAGAAGAATAATGTATAGCGAACACATGGTATTATAGTATATTCCATCTCTAATCCACGCTGCTAATTACCATCATTTTCAATGAAGTTTGATGTGATTGATCCAGGTTATATAATTATAGGGCAAAAAAAATCTAAATGATCAGTATTAAAGTAATAATTAGTTTGGATAAGTATATTTTTAGAGGCATAATGCAATGGGGACCTCCATGATATCTCAAAAGCTTTTAAATACCCTCTTATACAATCGTAAAGGTATACTCCAATACTTTAAAACTTTGCCCCTATCCACAGGATAAGTGTCTGATCACAGAGAGGTCTGGCCTCTAGGACCCCTTCAGTCTCCAGAACAGGCCCCATCTCTCCTTGCATAGATCAACATTTCGTCACATGTTCCATTGATATGAACTGGTACTGTGTAATACTTTATTTCTCCTGCAGTGGTGCTGTAAAGAAATTAGTTCTTGATGACAGGGTTTCAATAGCATCAGAATCTAACCCACAGCTGTGCCACAACTGTTGGGTACCGATTGGACATCATGGCTCTAGGTCTGCCATCTTTCTAAACCAGTTAGGCTCTGCCAGTGTTATGCTGACAAGCATAATGCACTATAATACAGAAGTATTATGGCAATATTATAGTAAAGATTAAGAGATCTAACGTTCAAGTCCCCTATTTGAACTAGTAGGCTGGCATATTACCTATTTACACAGATAGAAAAAAAAGTCTGTTTATATATATATATATATATATATATATATATATATATATATATATATATATATATATTGTGTGCACAGATAATTACGTTCCCATAGATAAGTCACTTAGTTACATAGTTACATAGTTAGTATGGTCGAAAAAAGACATATGTCCATCAAGTTCAACCAGGAAATTGAAGGGTAGGGGTGTGGCGCAATATTGGGGAAGGGATGGGATTTTATATTTCTTCATAAGCATTAATGTTATTTTGTTCCAGGAATGTATCTAATCCTGTTTTAAAGCTGTTAATTTTTCCTGCTGTGACCAGTTCCTGAGGTAGACTGTTCCATAAGTTCACAGTTCTCATGGTAAAGAAGGCGTGTCGCCCCTTGAGACTAAACTTTTTCTTCTCCAGATGGAGGGAGTGCCCCCTCGTCCTTTGGGGGGGTTTAACCTGGAACAGTTTTTCTCCATATTTTTTGTATGGGCCGTTTATATACTTATATACGTTTATCATATCCCCCTTAAACGTCTCTTCTCAAGACTAAACAATTGTAACTCCTTTAATCGCTCCTCATAACTAAGATGTTCCATGCCCCATATTAGTTTAGTCGCACGTCTCTGCACCCTTTCCAGCTCCACAGTGTCCCTTTTATGGACAGGTGACCAAAACTGAACAGCATATTCCAGGTGAGGCCGTACCAATGCTTTATAAAGGGGGAGTATTATGTCCCTGTCCCTTGAGTCCATGCCTCTTTTGATACATGACAATATCCTGCCGGCTTTGGAAGCAGCAGCCTGACATTGCATGCTATTCTGTAGTCTGTGATCTACAAGTACACCCAGATCCTTCTCTACCAGTGACTCTGCCAGTTTAATCCCCCCTAAGACATACAATGCATGCAGGTTATTAGTACCCAGATGCATAACTTTACATTTATCCACATTGAACCTCATTTGCCAAGTGGATGCCCAGACACTTAGTCTATCCAAGTCATCTTGTAACTTATGCACATCCTCTATAGACTGTACCGTGCTACAAAGCTTGGTGTCATCTGCAAAGATAGAAACAGAGCTGTTAATACCATCCTCTATATCATTGATAAATACATTAAACTACAGTGGGCCCAGTACAGAACTTTGGGGTACACCACTAATAACCGGGGACCAATCAGAGTAGTTATGTGGCTGGAAAACCACTTTCCATTTTTGTGTAAACAGACAACCACCTTCACTTAGACTTATATACAGCACATTATTGTTAAAAATATGGACGCAATTTTTGGCTTGTAGCTATTATATCACCTCACACTCTCTGATTGCCGTCTACTTCCCCCTCACCTCCTGTCTGCTGAGGACCAGACCATTGATGTGAAGAGGGGCCTCATATTATTGCTCAATAGATTTTAAGGCATTAGAAAGCCTTTATAAATATTAATAAACTTATCCTGCAACAACAACAAAAAAGCCCTCTTATAGCTAAATCAATGGAAAAAACTTAAAGGGGGTACACCACTGGAAAATATTTTCTTTTAAATCAACTCATGCCAGAAAGTTATACAGATCTGTAAATTACTTCTATTTAAAAATCTTAATCCTTCCAGTACTTATCTGCTGTTGTATACTACAGAGGAAGTTCTTTGCTTTTTGAATTTCCTTTTTATCTGACCACAGTGCTCTCTGCTGACATCTCTGACTGTTTTAGGAACTGTCCACAGCAGGAGAAAATCCCCATAGCAAACCTCTCCTGCTCTGGACAGTTGCTGACATGGACAGAGGTGTCATCAGAGAGCACTGTGGTCAGACAGAAAGGAAATTAAAAAAGAAAAGACCTTCCTCTGTAGTATACAGCAGCTGATAAGTACTGGAAGGATTAAGATTTTTAATAGAAGTAATTTACAAATCTGTTTAACTTTCTGGCATCAATTGATTTAAAAAAATATATTTTCCAGCAGAGTACCCCTTTAAAGCTTTTGCTCTTAAAACATAGTGGTGTAAAAAAAAAACAAGCAACAAAAAAAAAAAACTGTAACCTCAAAACCCCCAAAATAACCTGCCAGCAGAAGAATAGGGGTATAAATAAGCCCATTGCTACAAAGGGCTAGTCTTAAGGATTCTGAGCTTAACTTTTTACCTCCATTGTAGTGATCTTTATATAGGCAAATATAAGCATTTTTGTTATGTAAAAGAAGCCCAAGTGCCCAGCGGGCGTTCCCAGCACAACCATAGTCCGAGTAAGTCTAAACCACCTCTTCTTTATCTAGTGGCTGTAAGTCCAACAGAGTAGTGTTGCTCGCGAATATTCGCAATTCGAATATTATTCGCGAATATCGCATATTCGCGAATTCGCGAATTTCGCGAATATAGCGCTATATATTCGTAATTACGAATATTCGTTTTTTTTTTTTTTTTTTCTTCACAGTACACATCACAGTGATCACCCCTCTCTACTTCCAGCTTGTGTGGTGTAAAGAAGGCTGTAATACTACTGTGTAAGGCTGGGTTCACACTACGTTTTTCAACTAAGGTTCCCGCATACGTTTTCTATCAAAAACCGTATGGGGAAAAAACGGATGGAACAGTATGGGAAAAAGTAAACCGTATGGGTTTTTAAACAGTATACTGTTTTTAAAAGTGCATACTGTTCCGTCCGTTTTTGTAGAAAAAAACCCATACGTTTTTGAAAATGTTGTCCATTTTTAATGGGAGGGGTCTTGGGTGGGGACTTTAGGATTCAAATGCGCATGTGCAAAGTAAAAACGTATACGTTTTTCCCGTATGGAACCGTATACATGTGCGTTTCCTATTGACGTCCATGTTAAAAAAAACGTATGCAGTTGCAGTACGGTTTTTAAACCGGAGTCAAAACCGTGGTTGACCACGATTTTGTCTCCGGTTTAAAAACCGTACTGCAACCGCATACGTTTTATTTAACATGGACGTCAATGGGAAACGCACATATATACGGTTCCATACGGGAGAAACGTACACGTTTTTACTTTGCACATGCGCATTTGAATCCTAAAGTCCCCACCCAAGACCCCTCCCATTAAAAATGGACATTTTCAAAAACGTATGGGTTTTTTTTCTACAAAAACGGACGGAACATTATGCACTTTTAAAAACAGTATACTGTTTAAAAACCCATACGGTTTACTTTTTCCCATACTGTTCCATCCGTTTTTTTCCCCATACGGTTTTTGATAGAAAACGTATGCGGGAACCTTAGTTGAAAAACGTAGTGTGAACCCAGCCTAAGACCGGCGTGCGAAAATTCGCATATGCGTAAATTCGCATATGCGAAAATTAGCATATGCGAATTTGCACATATGTTAATTTTCGCATACGCGTATTTACGCATACGCGAAAATAAAACGAGAATATAACGAATATGAGAATATTCGCGAATATATGACGAATATTCGTCCATATATTCGCGAATATTCGCGAATTCGAATATGGCCTATGCCGCTCAACACTACAACAGAGTAGGTGGATGCAACAGGCCAGTGGACAGCAATAAAGAGGACTTACCTGGGTTCTTGCCGAGCTCTTTAACATCCCCTGGTACTTGAAAAAAAAATCACTTATAACGCTTACAGTATATACTATGGAGTTAAAAAGTAATGCCTAAAATCCTTATGATTAGCTTTATATATCCATGGCTTTCAAACTGTTAATGATATTAACATGAAACTTGGCACACATGTTACTTATATGTCAACAACAAACATAGGATAGGTAATTTAACACTTACTCACCCCCATTTGCCAGGGGCGGGGTTTTTGTTTAAAGTCACATGCAATTCAATGGGAAATATATATTACTGCATAACTTCCAAACGGCTGGAGATATTTCGATAATACTTGGTCACATGTTACTTATATGTCCACTTAAAATATAGGATAGTTAATATAACCCTTAACTACCCCCATTTGTGAGGGTCAGGTTTTTTTTCCCATGCAAATCAATGGGAAATGTATGTTCCCATATAATTTCCGTACGGCTAGAGCTATTTCATTACCTGGTACACATATTACGAGTCGGGATATGAGGATGGGAGGTCGGGATAGGAGGTCGAGATAGGAGGTCGGGATAGGAGGACGGGATATGAGGACGAGATAGGAGGTCGGGATAAGAGGTCGGGATAGGAGGTCAGGATAGGAGGTCGGGATAAGAGGTCGGGATAGGAGGACGGGATATGAGGACGGGATAGGAGGTTGGGATAGGAGGTCGAGATAGGAGGACGGGATAGGAGGTCAAGATAGGAGATCGAGATAGGAGGTCGAGATAGGAGGACGGGATAGGAGGACGGGATAGGAGGTCGGGATAGGAGGATGGGATAGGAGGTCTGGATAGGAGGTCAGGATAGGAGGTCGAGATAGGAGGATGGGATAGGAGGTCGAGATATGAGGACGGGAAAGGAGGTCGGGATAGGAGGACGGGATAGGAGGTTGAGATAGGAGGTCGAAATAGGAGGACTGGATAGGAGGTCGAGATAGGAGGACTGGATAGGAGGACGGGATAGGAGGATGGGATAGGAGGTCGAGATAGGAGGACGGGATAGGAGGATGGGATAGGAGGTCGAGATATGAGGACAGGAAAGGAGGTCGGGATAGGAGGTCGGGATAGGAGGTCGGGATAGGAGAACTGGATAGGAGGACGGGATATGAGGTTGAGATAGGAGGTCGAGATAGGAGGACGGGATAGGAGGTCGAGATAGGAGGACTGGATAGGAGGATGGGATAGGAGGATGAGATAGGAGGTCGAGATAGGAGGACGGGATAGGAGGACGGGATAGGAGGTCGGGATAGGAGGACGGGATAGGAGGATGCTATAGGAGGTCGGGACAGGAGGTCGAGATAGGAGGACGGGATAGGAGGTCGGGATGTGGGGTTGGGATATGACAACAATATATGAGGACTGTGTATGAAGTCAAAAGCTTCCTCCTTATTTTCCTCCCCAAAAAAGATTAGGAAGGAAAAACCGGGCAACGCCGGGTACTCAGCTAGTATATATATAAAACTCAACGTGTGTATGTATGTATGTGTGTGTATGTTCCAGCATCACGTCAAAACGGATATTAACATGAAACTTGGCACACATGTTACTTATATGTCAACAACAAACATAGGATAAGTGATTTAACCCTTACTCACCCCCATTTGCCAGGGGCGGGGTTTATGTTTAAAGTCCCATACAAGTCAATGGGAAATGCATGTTACAGCATAACTTCCAAACAACTGGAGATATTTCGATAATACTTGGTCACATGTTACTTATATGTCCATTTAAAATATATGATAGTTAATTTAACCCTTAACCACCCTCATTTGTGAGGGTCGGGGTTTTTGTCCCATGCAAATCAATGGGAAATGTATGTTCCCACATAACTTCCGTACGGCTGGAGATATTTCAATACCTGGTACACACATTATGGGTCAGGATAGGAGGTCGGCATAGGAGGACGGGATAGGAGGACGGGATAGGAGGTCATGATAGGAGGTCGGGATAGGAGGTCAGGATAGGAGGACAGGATAGGAGGTCGAGATAGGACGTCGGGATAGATGGACTGGATAGGTGGAAGGGATAGGAGGTCGATATAGTAGGTCGAGATAGGAGGACGGGGGATAGGAGGTTGAGATAGGAGGTCGAGATAGGAGGTCAAGATAGGAGGAAGGGATAGGAGGTTGGGATAGGAGGTCGGGATAGATGGATGGGATAAGAGGTCGGGGTAGGAGGTCGGGATAGGAGGTCGAGATAGGAGGATGGGATAGGAGGATGGGATAGGAGGTTGAGATATGAGGACGGGATAGGAGGTTGAGATAGGAGGTCGGGATAGATGGACTGAACAGGAGGAAGGGATAGGAGGTCGGGATAGTAGGTCGAGAAAGGAGAACGGGATAGGAGGTCGAGATAGGAGGTCGGGATAGGAGGTCGGGATAGGAAGTCAAGGTAGGAGAAAGGGATAGGAGGTCGGGATAGATGGACAGGATAGGAGGACGGGATAGGAGGACGGGATAGGAGGTTGAGATATGAGGACGGGATAGGAGGTTGGGATAGGAGGTCAAGATAGGAGGTCGGATAGGAGGTCGGGATATGAGGACTGGATATGGGGTTGGGATGTGACAACAATATATGAGGACGGGATGTGAAGTCAAAAGCTTCCTCCTTTGTTTATTTTCCTCCCCAACAAGGATTAGGAAGGAAAAACCGGGCAAGTATAAACTCAGCTAGTATATATTTTTTTAATTTTTTTTTTTATTGGTGGACCAGCAGTAAAACTTTTCATAAACACTAACAAAAATGTAGACATCACTACAAAATTTCTAGATGCACTGGCTACCCGTCTTCTGATATATATTTAGTTCTAAATTTAGACTGTACGACTTCCAGAACTTGAAACAATGATGAATTGTCCTATTGCTCCGGGAAACCTCACAAATCATTGATATAGTCAGAGCATGAACCGAATTGTGAAAGGGGTGACTCCAGATACTTGATTTTGGGAAACAACAAACATACCCAAAAGACACATAAGCCTGCTACACTTTCTATTCTTTGATGTAATTTATGCATGGTTATGCAATTCTACTGTATATTGGTGCAGCCCTTGAGCTATTGTGTTTATTACCTGAAGGGTTAAATATAGATAATTTGTGCTGTATCTTTGTGTGTGTATGCTTTAATCTTCTGGTTGTTTTTTTCACGTACCAATACATTTGCTAAAAAAAATTAAAAAAATGTTGGTATTTATTTGTGGTTGTACGCTCCTTTTCCTTGATTTCTTCTTTTTTTCTTTCTTATTGCATATGTTGTTTCAAGTGTGTTGTATCTTCAGTATTGTCAGTGGTGCCAATACTCTTGCCAGTATCTACGAAAGTGCAGATTTGGTCTTAGTTCAAACCACCATCCAGCTCCGTCCAGGGGATCTCCTTTTACTCGCGTTAAAAGTACGGGACTTGAGTGTCAGTGGTGCCAGTACTCTTGCCAGTATCTACGAACATGCAGATTTAGGCTTAGTTCACACCACTATCCAGCTATGTCCAGGGGAGCTCCTTTTACTCGCGTTAAAAGTACGGGACTTGAGCAGAGAAAAACTACTGCAGGTTTGTTATTTCAGCTTATCTCCGTCAAAACAGCGGACACCAGATGGAAAACCAGACAAACCCCCTTCAAGTCAATGGGGTCCATTTGGACGTGTTGGTGTCTATTGTGAAAAGGACATTTTGTGGCACCAAAGGGACATGTAACAGAAAATCCCTGAATGGAGTCAAATGGTGGTGGGAACTATGTCTAAGTGGCAGATCTTCAGCGATCCACAGGAAAATTCACCACAATTAGGGGAAATAAGAAAAACCTGCAACAGATCAACAACCAATCAAGATGGACATACTGGGGGAGATTTATCAAAATCTGTTCAGAGGGAAAGTTGCTGAGTTGCCCAGAGCAACCAATCAGATCCCTTATTTTCATTTTTCAGAGGACTTTTCAAAAAAATAAAAGAAGCAATCTAATTGGTTGCTATGGGCAACTCAGCAACTTTTCTTCTGGACAGGTTCTGATAAATCTCCCCCACTGTGCATTCAAAAAGAAAACAGAAGAAATACAAAACAAAACAAAAACAAATGCAGGTCTAGTTTGTAAGTTTGCAGATGACCAAATCCCATACATTTTGCTGCTACTGTATTCTGCTGAGAAGTGTTCATCTATAAATTAATCTGGAAAATCCCCCAGCATGAACGTAGCCTTATAGTTTGACAGTTCTATGTGAGTTGTCACAAGATCTATTTCACTGGAAAATTGATCTCTGATGAAACAGCGATGACTCGAATGATGACTAACAGAGACGTTTCAAAAACAGATGGATGGAATCATTTTCAAACTCTAAAAAACAGGTTTTAAAATAAGGATATAGATAGTTACAACATCCCAAACTTGTTTCTTACTTTGTCTATAAGACACCGATTTACATAAATTTTAAATTTTTTTGCAATGTTTCATAATTTAATATATTTGGGCAAAAAGTAACCGTTCATGGATGATCTCACAATGATCAAACTTGAGCTCCTTTACATAGAAGTTTTCAGCACCTCCTAAACTGACTTGCTAATGAACCTTTGAAATGGCACACTAGAGCAAGAATTATATCCCTTGTCTACTGTGTATCATTGATAAAATGGTGTTGTGTTAAGCAACGGAGGGGCTTCCTATTAGGCACCTGGCTTCGTTAAAGGCACCAGGACCCAGATGAAAATTCAACCTCTGCCTAACCTTTAGCTGTACCCCCAGCTGATCCGAAAAAAGGCTCCCTTTCAATGGTGTGACAGAAGGAGAAACACTGTACTAGTAAATGATAGCAGAGTAGCCCTATCAACCTGCAGGGCACTTACACCTTCTGAGGGAGGCTTTTTTAAACCAGCAGTTGCATTGCTTCCATACATGTGAATGACCTTACTTAGTCTTCATTAGTGTTTTGCAGTTTCAAAGCTGCTGTCATGACCGACTGGGGGGGACAGGGAAAGTGAGCCTAAACTGACCCTAAAACATCTCTCCCTGCCTACTTGCCCATCCATCCTAAATGATGGATCGACAACTGGGCGCCGGTCCCTTCCTGTGCTAAAGTGCAGTGGCGTAAAAACACATAATATACATAGTCGGTCACAGACCAGAACAGAAACAGAAAACTACTAGACAATCAGATGTACCAGACAGAATACAAAATACTAACAGGGCAGATATGAGTATACAGCAGAATCCAGGAGGGTGAAGGGGATAAACAGAAGAACTGAGAGCCATAACACTAAACTGAACAGGTAACATAGTACACTGTTCACAAACAGGTACAAGTACAAAGGACAAAGATCAGATCAATCAAACAGGATATAAATATAGGACACTGTTCACACTGGGAAACAGAGCATACAAACTGGACTCCCCAATCCACTACAGGAGTAGCCATTAATAATAAAGCCAAATAGGCTACTGGCCAGTGGACACACTTCACCGTGTGGACAAAATGCTGACCCAGTAGGAAAAGGTAATATAATACATGAAACACTAGACTAAAACCGGATGAGTCTGAATAGACTCCAGAATACCAAACAAGAATATAACATACAGAGCAGAGGGCACAAGCAAGACTCAGACACAGTGAACAAAGACAGAGCAGAATGAACAAACATAATCCTAAAACCGACTAATGTAACACAGACTAAAATACAAGGAGCATGCTATATAACCATGGCTAAAAACCCAGATAAAATGATAAGATAAATACAAGGTAAATGCTCAAGCAGACATAGTCAGAATATAGCACAAACATACATAGTAGTATTGCACTCAATAACCAGCACCAGAATGCAGAAGAACTCTGGCTAAATAACCCCACCCGAGTTCTCATTCGTTCAAAGCATTAACTATTCCCTATCCAGGTAGAATAGCAAACTGCTCTGAACAAACAAGTATGTGAATACACACCTAAACAGAAAATTACAAAAACAAATAAACAGATATTACAGCTGCTCAGCTTTTTTTTGGATCTTGACCATTTAACTGTTCCCTGAGCTTGCTTTTGCCTTCTGATTTTGACTTCACATGTACTCCTGGTATGATCATTACCTGTTTCTGCCTTTGTATTTTGTCTTTGTACATCCCTACCCACCTTCTTTTACTCAACATGCTTGTTTTGTCTGATTTTGTTCTACATTCCTCTCCAGGATTTGCACCTACTGCTTGTTTTGAGTTTAACACATTGTCTGCTGATTTTATTCTTAGTCTTCCAATTTGTGGCTGACCTGGTCAATCTGATTGTCTTGATGCCCCTGCACTTAATCCAGCATAGGGACCGAAGTGGCTGGTTTAAGCATTAATGTGCACTAATCCCTCAGTCAGATTCTTGTAGCAGAGTGCCTATCACACTGTGCAATGCCATGCAACTGAATAGCATTTTTAAGTATTAGCAAGCTGATGATTGCATATAATAGTCCTCCATGGGGACTTAAAAGTGTCAATAAAAAAAAATTTAAATAATCCTCCATTAATAAAAAATTAAATCACCCCTATTTTCACATTTTGTTTTAAATAAAAAATGTATAAATATATTTGTTATCATGACTTGTGGAATTGTCTAAACGTTTTCTATACTGTGCTGTAAACAATGCAAATGCAGAAAAAAAACAAGAGTAAAAAAAAAATTGCGCAAATATTGACCACATGTTTCAGATGTTTTGGGTCATTATCTTGTTGAAGGACCCATGACCTGTGACTAAGACCAAGCTTCTTGACACTGGGCAGACCAGTTCACTCCAGAAAGCCTTGATAGTCTTGAAATTTCATCAGCTACTGTATATTAAACTGGAAGTTCCTTTCTTTTTTAATTTCCTTTCTGCTTGACCACAGTGCTCTCTGCTGACACCTCTGTCCATTTTAGGAACTGTCCAGAGTAGGAGCAAATCCCCATAGAAAACCTATCCTGCTCTGGAAAGTTCCTAAAACGGACAGAGGTGTCAGCAGAGAGCACTGTGGTAAGGCAAAAAGGAAATTTGAAAAGAAAAGAACTTCCTGTGGATCATACATCATCTGATAAGTACTGGAAGGATTAAGATTTTTTAATAGAAGTAATTTAAAAATCTGTTTAACTTTCTGGCACCATTTGATAAACAAAAAAAATAATAATAAAGATTTCCAGTGGAGTACCCCTTTAATATCCACATACCGTACTGCGTAGTCTTTCTAAATGAAATTAGTGAAATAAGGACTTTCTATCTTTTAACTGCTTGGTGGATGGATATATGAAAGCAGCTCTTTTCTGTGCTCAGCTAAAATAGAATGGATTTGTGATTTATACATTCCTGCCTACTTTGCATATAATAATATGCTGGCATAGAGGACCAGAATAAAGTGATATTTCATTCTTGTGAAAACATCTACAGATTAGGACTTAGTGATTTATACATTAAAATTTCACTGTGATACTGATTACTTCCTAAAGTAAATGCTGCCCAAGATGTGAATTATGACCAGCAGTCGTAGAGATTCAATAAAAATTCAATTAGATCTTCTTTTCATCTATGTTCTTCCCGTTTTGTAAGAAACAAATAAGAAACAAAGGTAGCAATAATTTCAATAAAGAGAATAACTAAGCAGATGGGTACAGTACGCTGCATTTCAGAGGCCCCTGTGAGTTCTTCCAATATATAATAATAAAAAATGCAATAGACTTAACAAATAGGGTAAATTTATAGTATTGTCTGCTAAATATATACAGTAGTAACATAGTATATAAGATTGAAAAAAGACCAGAGCCCATTAAGTTCAACCTAAAAGCCTAATGAGTCCCTACTGAGTTGATCCAGAGGAAGGCAAAAAACCCTCATACTAGAGGTAAAAATTCCTTCCCGACAATATGGCAATCAGAATAAATCCCTGGATCAACCTTCTGTCCCTATAAATCTAGTTATTACTCACCAAAAATGCATCCAGAAACCTTTTGAACTCTTTTAAACCATGAGTTCCCCATGACCCCTCCTCTGGCAGAGAGTTCCACAGTCTCACTGCTCCTACAGTAAAGAACCCCCATCTGTGCTGGTGTAAAACCTTCTTTCCTCTAAACGTAGAGGATGCCCCCTTGTTATATATACAGTCCTGGACATCAATAGGTCATGGGAGAAATCTTTGTACTGTCCCCTGATATATTTATACATAGTTATTAGGTAGCTCCTAAGCCTTCTTTTTTCTAAACTAAATTACCCTAATTCTGATAATCTTTCTGGGTACTGTAGTCCTCCCATTCCCCGTATTACTCTCGTTGCCCCCGTGAAGTTTGTATGTGACTTAAAGGGGTTCTCCGGTGCGTATACATCTTTTCCCCTATCCAAAGGATAGGGGATAAGATACCTGATCACGGGAGTCCTGCCGCTGGGGACCCCCGTGATCTTGCACGTGGCACCCCGTTTGTAATCAGTCCCGGGAGCGTGGTCGCTCCAGGTCTGATTACAGGCGACCACCAGGTCGGCGGCGTGGGACGTCACGCCCCCTCCCATAGGCTTGCATTGAGGGGCGGAGCGTGATGTCACACGGGGGCGGAGGCGTGACATCACGCGCCGCCGGCCCATTGGTCACCTGTAATCAGACCCAGAGCAACCACGCTCCGGGGACTGATTACAAACGGGGTGCCACGTGCAAGATCACGGGGGTCCCCCTTTGGATAGGGGAAAAGATGTGTAAGCACCGGAGAACCCCTTTAATACATACAGAATTCTTTATTTATGTGGTGCCTGCATGGCATGGGTTTGTTGGTCTCAAGCAGATGACATGCTGAGCAGCGCAAATGTTGATTTGACCAACAATGATGATGTATGGGGAACCTGTGGTGTTACCTCTGAACATGAAATGGGAAGATATGTATTAGGAATGTCCCAATACCATTTTTTTAAGACCGAGTATGAGTACTGATACTTTTTTTTAAAGTACTCACCGATACCAATTACCGATACTTTTTTCAATGTCATGTGACAGGGTTTTTTTTTTTCTTTAATGGGAAAAAGGTTTTTCCCATTAAAGGGAAGGTTTTTTTTATATTAAATATATATATTTTTTATTTTATTTAAACTTTTTGAAAAGGGGGGTGATTCCAATTTTTCATTGGGAAGGGGTTAATTCACATTTATTATTATTTCTTACTTTTATAGTCCCCACAGGGGACTATTACATGCAATTTGTAGTTTGCATACTGATCAATGCTATGCAATAGCATAGCATTGGTCAGTGTTATTGATGCTCCTTTACCCCACGCTACAGCACCTGTCCGCTCTCCCGTATTGCTCCGGTGATCCGATGTACATCTGAAATAAAGAATGATGTTTTAAGCCGCAACTACAGGGTGAGTGCTCCGTTCTTCTTTTTTGGCTACAATATAGACTGTCTTATATATTCCACGTGCAGCACCACCCATATGCTAGGCACCTACGTCAGGATCACGACATACCGCAAGACAATAGTGGGACAGTGAGTAAGAGGCTGCAGCAGTGCCAAGGATTCTTTGTTTCTTTTTGTCTATTCTCCTTTACTAATGTCTGCCATGGCTGGCAGCAGTAAAGGAGCGATGAACGGACGTATGGAGCAGGGTAAGGGACCTGCGGCCATCCTCTCATCGATCGGGATCCCCCGATTTCACCGCGGTGATCCCTATCAGCATCCTTGAGCTAACCGGCAGTAAATCTCAGAACTTTTAGACGCCACGATCAACTTTGAACATGGCGTCTAAAGGGTAAATGCGGGTCCCAGCTATTATGTGGGCTCAGCTGCTGAGCTCACTGCAAAGCTTGGGAGCAGAGAGTGCAGGTGGCTTACCGCACCTCCGTGATACCTGCCGGCAGGACCAGGTATCGGGGACATTTGCACAAGTACAAGTACTTGTGCAAATGTCCAGTATCGGTCGCAATACCGATACCTGTATTGGTATCGGGACATCCCTAATATGTATTATTTCCTACCATTGATTGCTTGATTTATTTGAAATACATGTGTTACTTGTAAATAAAGGGCTTATTTGTCACAATACTATCCCCCCCGATGAAGCCGCACAAAGTGCTGCAAAACACATGAGTCCCCTACCCCTCCGCATGTGTGATCCTGGGCAACAAATGTTTTGATTTATAATATTCATGTGATTCTATGTTTGATCATACCGCTAACATGGTAAATATGTTGTTCTCATCACACTATGGAGATACCACACTTGAATTTTTAGATGTACTAGTGAGTCTGAGGGACGGTAAAATTATTACTTCATGTTATCGTAAACCTACATCAAAAAATGCCCTTTTACACTACAATTCATCCCATACTAATAGAACAAAAAATAGTATCCCCTATAGTCAAATGATTCGCCTAAAACGAATAAATAATAAGGAAGAAACTTACCAGAAACAAGTAGTTGAATTAGCCACACTCCGAAATCGAGGATATCTGAAAAAAGTTCTAGCCGAGGCCAGAAAAAGGGCAGTTAAAATTGATCGTAGTACCCTCTTTCAAACCCGTCCTAAAAAAAGTAATAACAGGTTTACTTTTGTATTCGCTAATACACCTATGAACGAGATTTTAAGAATGGCAGTAGCCAAAAATAGGTTTATCTTACAACCAGACAAGGATTTGCAGGAATATACTACAGATGATCCCATTGTGACATACAGGAGGAGCACGACTATTAATGATTATATTAAAAAGCAAAAGAAAAATATTGAAACAAATGAACAGAAGAAAAAAATGCATTGGCTGTCTGAACAAAGACCTATAGGCAACTATACATGTGGGTCGTGCTCCTTTTGCAGTCACAATTCTAGGTCCAAAGAATTAAAGTTAGGAGGTTATATAGTGAAAGTTAATCAGTTCATAACCTGTCGTTCTGACTTTGTAGTATACGCCATATTCTGTGACTATGGACACTTCTACGTGGGAAACCATACGCCCACTTTTTCACCGGATAAGGGAACATTTTAGATCCCTTACGACTGGTATAGGGGCTACTAAATGTATTGCCCACATCACGGAAATGCATGGCGGATCCACAAAGTATTTGAAATTTGCAGCCTTAGAGAGAATCGAAGTAACGAATACAAAAGAAAACAGACATAAACAATTATTAACCAAATAATCTAGGTGTATATCCAGATTAGATGCCACGAGATGTTTAGGACTAAATGAAAGAAATGAGAAAGTTTCTCCTAAAGATGCCTGTTTTTTTTTCTGTATTGCATGTGCAGGTGTTTGTTTTTCAGGTTTTTGCTGTGCACTATGTTGTTATGGCATAACATTTGTTTTGTTTACTTCTTGTATCCATGGTGATGGTTTCCCTTACCTTTATAACACACCTGTATACGCGAGCAAGCCAGGGTCCTGACGAAGCGCTGATTGCGCGATATGGACCGTCACCCAACCCTCTCCCCCACCCCTTTGCTTCCGTCCGCTCTCCCACACATGTCCGAACACCGTCAATCTACCATGAGATAAAGAAGCTTGCTGTCACTGAATGACCTGGTGAGTGCTCCATTCTTTCTTTTCTGGACTATGTATTGAACTATTTTTTGTGAGCACCGGGAAGGTCACGTATAGAGAAGAGCATAGCGGTTTATTAGATAGCGGTCATTTCTGTTGAGGTTTGTCGGTATAATATTCATGTGATGCTATGTTTGATCATGTGGCTCTCATGAAAGGAGCATCTCTCTCTAGAGACAACAGCATTTAAACAGTTAAATAGTTGACATCGTAGGTTGCCCAAAAACAGCCGATGCCTGCTGTATATAGAGTAGGCTTTGCTCCTGCACTAGCTCCATATACCCTTAACTGCCACATAATGAAAATAGACATCATGGCTCTTGAAGAAGTTAATTCATATCCTTTCATCCATGTGTCTCTGCTCTACTGTGCATCTACTCCTGTCACTTACCCTCCTGGCTCTGTCCATATGGTGGGAATACTTCTTCAGGATTCTTAAAGGGCCAGCACACATCCAAATCCTTGCTTTTTCAATCATCTTCCAACACCTGTTCTTTCAGACAAGCACACCTTCGCCATCTTACATGAGAAAGGGTTCAATAGTGTTCTAGAAAAGGTGTATCTCCATGTGTAAATTTATTTTAGTGTATGACCTCAGCCAGTTACCTGACTACATTCCTGTTTGCCCTTTCTGTATTATAGTGCCTCTCCTGTGTATGACCTTGACTGTTTACTACAAACCTGTGCTTCCTGCCCGACTGTACATACACCAGTATTGGACCCAAATCTGTGTCTCTTGTTCTGCTAGGCAAGCCACCACCATTCCAGTACCCCTGTTAAAAGAGATCAGTTCTGGTGCACCTATTATTGTCGCACAGTACTACAGTATTTTTGACACTTATCATGCTGAATATATTTTACTACAAAATACCGCTGTGTGGATTTCATATAGGACAGCTTCTTAGATGATCGAAACTAAAATTTCCTTTAGTAAAATCACTTCGCAAAAACCTAGATAGAACAAAGAGGTTGCGTAATTACTTGCAGGTTCTCCACAGTCACTAGTAAAGGACTAGTAAAGTTGCCTCAGTTGCCTCTTAAATTAATCATTCATTCAGTTTCTTGCCTTTTTTTCCCATGAAAGTGAGGGGAAAAATACTACAACACAATAAAATATTATGCAAATGTTTCTTGTTTCATTTAAGTTTTAGATGAATAATCAAAAGTCCTGTAATCACAGTGATGCCTGGAGGTGAAACGCTTTAATCAAGTCAATTATATGTCTTGATTTGTATTTATTTGTTTGTTTGTTTTGTTGTATCAGCATGTATGCATATTTGTTAACGTTTTAGCATTCACAGCATAAGCAAAGCCTCAGTTAATCCTTTAATCTTTCGAATCAAGTCTATCATCAATAAGCAGGGAAAGTAGATTGAATTAACGCCCCATTCAGCTTCCATGGCAGGAAAACTACTGCATGGAAAAATTTAGCTAAAAATTACAAAGTGTCACTGTATCGTTTCAGCCGTAAAACAAGTAGGAATAAATGTGCGGCAAAAAAAAACAACTGTATAAACAGACAGGGCTGTTACAAAATACTTACTATATCCCTTGTACACAGATTATTCCGGCACCAGGCGGATAATTATTTCTAAAATGAGCTGACAATCAAAGAATGGATTAAAGAGATATTAGACCACAAGTATAAACCGTCTATATCACCCATTCATGACTACAGAGTAGTTTAGTAATCTAGTGATGTTTTTAAACCATTTCTTCCATCTGAATTTGTTAGAAAGGCCCCTAAAATATATTGATCATTGAGACCTTTAGAAAACAGCTATAATCTGTGCTAAAATCTAGAGGCATGTGTTCAGTTCCTCTGCAGTGCCTCCACAGGTAAACTAACGTAGAAATTAATTGGCTGTCTGTGAAAACCAAAAGTTGGGTCCTTTAGATTCTCTTATTAGCAACTTTTTACTGACTTTCAATCGACAAAGATCTTAAAGGGGTATTCTGGCCAAATACATTTAACCCCCTATGCAAAGGATAGGGAATAAGATGTCTGATCGTGGGGACCCCCTGCGACCGGCATTCTACACAGGGCTGCTTCTGCAGTCTCGGAAAATTCTGTGTTTCTAGGACTGGAGACGTGACGCTAGGCCCCCTCAGGATGTCACGCCCCACCCCTCCATTCATGTCTATGGGAGGGGGCGTCACGGCCGTTACGCCCCCTCTCATAGACATAAATGGTGTGGATAGAGGATAAGATGCATTTGGCCGGAATGCCCTCTTAAATAGGAAACATCACGAAATCTATTACTGGAGTGTATCTCCAAAGTTCAGCTCCTGCCCTATCTTCACTTTGGGTTTGGAGAGATGCAGTCCATGCCTAGGCAACATCCGAAGCCCAACAAGTTCTATGCACAAGTGCTATTTATTAAATAAGGGCTCGTGGATAGAACTCGCTGGGCATCATATGTTTGCCACCGCAACTTTAGCTCCCAGAGTGGACTGTGTCTCTCCAAGCCCAAAGTGAAAATCGTCGGGAGCTGAACTTTAGAAGTACACTTAAAGGGGTATTCCGGTGGAAAACTTTTTTTTTTAAATGAACTGGTGCCAGAAATTTAAACAGATTTGTTAATTACTTCCATAAAAAGAAATCTTAATCCTTTTAGTACTTTTTAGCAGCTGTATGCTACAGAGGAAATTCTTTACTTTTTGAATTTCTTTTTTGTGTTGTCCAAAGTGCTCTCTGCTGACACCTCTGTCCGTGTCAGGAACTGTCCAGAGCAGCATAGGTTTGCTATGGGGATTTTCTCCTGCTCTGAACAGTTCCTGATATGGGCATCAGGTGTCAGCAGAGAGCACTGTGGACAACAGAAAAAAGAAATTAAAAAAATAAAGATTTTCCTCTGTAGCTAACAGCTGCTAAAAAGTACTGAAAGGATTAAGATTTTTTAATAGAAGTAATTTACAAATCTGTTCAACTTTCTGGCACCAGTTCATTTAAAAAAAAAAAAAAAAGTTTTCCACCGGAGTACTGCTTTAATAGAGGTAATAGAAATAGGGATGTTTAGGACATTGGGGATCTTGATATGAAAAACAGACAGGAGCTAAAGTTTGTAGGTACTGTCATTTCAGATCTTAACTTTTCAAGATAAGATGTCCTTTGTATGTAACACTATATCTGGCAATGATATAACTTGTCTATGGTATTTTTCCATATGGTTACTTCCCTGCAGGCTCCATAGATGTGTCATCTTTCCTTGAGCTCAGAGTGGATGAAGACTAGCCTGTGTAATGGCTCATAGACACTGCATACACATAAAAAACAGGGATCCTGCTTTCCTACCTTAGATAGTGCAGCACTGAGAGTACTGAGCAGTCTGACCTGTAAATCCAGCACTTTCTTTAAACGGGTACTTCAGTGGATTTTTTTTTAACTGGTGCCAGAAAGTTAAACAGATTTGTAAATAACTCCTATTTAAAAATCTTAATCCTTCCAGTACTTATTAGCTGCTGTATGCTTCACAGGAATGTTAGGATTCGGCTAGCTGGATGTGGATCCTCTGTGTCAGCGAGGGATTGGCGTGGACCGTGTCGGTGGATCGGTTCTAGGGTTGCTACTGGTTTTCACCAGAGCCCGCCGCAAAGCGGCATGGTCTTGCTGCCGCGGTAGCAACCAGGTCGTATCCACCGGCAACGGCTCAACCTCTGCTGACTGCTGAGAAGGCGTGGGACAGAAGGATTAGGCAGAGGCAAGGTCAGACGTAGCAGAAGGTCGGGGCAGGCGGCAAGGTTCGTAGTCAAAGAGGATAGCAGGAGATCTGGAACAGTCCAAAGTCCAAAGTAGCATATTTTTGGTCACTTTTTATACAATAATAAAAAGGGATCAAAAAGTCAGATCAAAACAAAAATTGTACCAATAAAACTTCAGATCACGGCGACAAAATTTAGTCCTCATACATCCCTGTATGCGCAAAATCAAATTATAGGAGTCAGAAGACATTTTTAAACATATTCATCTTCGTGCATGTAGATATGATTTTTTCAGAAGTAAAACAAAATCAAACCTATATAAGTAGGGTATCATTTTAATTGTATGGACCTACACAATAAAGATAATGTGTAATTCCTACGGAAAAATGCACTGCGTAGAAACGGAAGCCCTTAAAAGTTACAAAATTGCGGGGTTTTTTTTTCACAAATATTTTTTTTGGTTCCACTGTACAGGGTGGGCCATTTATATGGATACGCCTTAATAAAATGGGAATGGTTGGTGATATTAACTTCCTGGCACATTAATATATGTGAGGGTGAAAACTTTTCAAGATGGGTGGTGACCATGGCGGCCATTTTGAAGTCGGACATTTTAAATCCAACTGTTGTTTTTTCAATAGGTAGAGGGTCATGTGACACATCAAACTTATTGGGAAACAAGTTATTTACAAGTTTCTGACCACTTATAAAATGTTGTAAACAAATATGTGTAGCTCAACCACAATAAAATGAACGAGGTTAACTAAAAGCTCTCCCCCACAGAGAGATGTAGAAAAGTGGCAAAAATAGGGTATTAGTCCTAAGCTCAATATCAAAAAGATTAAATGGTGGATGTCTGGTGACAATAATAGAGAAAAAGAAGGATATAATAATAAAAAAAAGGTTGTTCATTATAAAATATTAGAATATTAAATAATGCGTTCCCGCAGGGCCCTACGGTAACGCACAAATGGTAAAAATATACAATATATTGTATCTTTTTACCATTTGTGCATTACCGTAGGGCCCTGCGGGAACGCATTATTTAATATTCTAATATTTTATAATAAACAACCCTTTTTTTATTATTATATCCTTCTTTTTCTCTATTATTGTCACCAGACATCCACCATTTAATCTTTTTGATATTGAGCTGAGGACTAATACCCTATTTTTGCCACTTATAAAATGTGTTCAATGTGCACCCCATTGTGTTGGATTGTCAATGCAACCCTCTTCTCCCACTCTTCACACTGATAGCAACACCGCAGGAGAAATGCTAGCACAGGCTTCCAGTATCCGTATACACTGCTATATACTACTATATACACCGCAGGAGAAATGCTAGCACAGGCTTCCAGTATCCGTAGTTTCAGGTGCTGCAGAATGGGCAAAACAAATATTGGAACAGGACCCTCAGTTTACGCAGAAGATTTTGTTCAGTGATGAGGCAAACTTTTATGTGAATTGTGAAGTAAACAAACAAAACCACCGCTATTGGTCTGACACTAAACCACATTGGATAGATCCCTCCAAGACTGTTGGAACACAAAAATTGATGGTATGGTGTGGTATATGGGGTACAAAGAAAGTGGGGCCATTCTTCATCAATGGAAACCTCAAGGCCACTGGATATGCGTAATTGCTGCATGATGATGTGTTTCCCATTTTATGCACTGAAGCTGGCATGTTCCCTGAGTTTTTCCAGCAAGATGGTGCACCACCACATTATGGGTGTCAGGTCCGAGCATTCCTAGATGAACAGTTTCCTGGAAAGTGGATTGGTCATCGTGGGCGAGTTGAATGGCCCCCAAGGTCTCCCGATCTGACCCCCTTAGACTTTTATCTTTGGGGTCATCTGAAGGCAATTGTCTATGCTGGGAAGATAGAAGATGTGCAGCACCTGAAACTACGCGGTGTTGCTATCAGTGTGTGAAGAGTGGGAGAAGAGGGTTGTATTGACAATCCAACACCATGGGCAGCACATTGAATACATTTTATAAGTGGTCAGAAACTTGTAAATAACTTATGAAAGAATAAAGTTACGTTAAAACCAAGCACATCATTGTTTTTCAAGTTACATTCCCAATAACTTTGATGTGTCATATGACCATCGTCCTATTGAAAAAACAAAAGTTGGATTCAAAATGGCTGACTTCAAAATGATCACGATGGTCACCACCCATCTTGAAAAGTTTCCCCTCTCACATATACTAATGTGCCACAAACAGGAAGTTAATATCACCAACCATTCCCATTTTATTAAGGTGTATCCATATAAATGTTCCACCCTGTAGATTGTTTGGTAAAATGACTGATGTCATTAAAAAGTACAATTGGTGGTGCAAAAAACAAGGGTTATGATTTTTAAAAGGTAATGAGGAAAAAACAAAAGTGCAAAAAGTGGAAAAACGCTCAGTGCTTAATCCCTTAAGGACCCAGGACGTACTAGAACGTCCTGGCACCCTGGGCTTTAAGGACCCAGGACGTACTAGTACGTCCTGGTGTTTCTCCGGTCTCTGCCGCGCCCCGGGCAGAGATCGGAAGCGGATGCCTGCTGAAATGCTTCAGCAGGCATCCAGGGCAAATGCCGAGGGGGGCCATGTAGGCCCCCCATGTCGGCGATCGACGCAAATCGCAAGGGAAATTGCCCTTGCGATCTGTGGCGATACGGGGCTGATCGGGTCTCTGCGACCCGACCGCCCGGTAATTTTGCATGATCCCGGCTGTCACAGACAGCCAGGACCATGCTGGAGCCTAGGAGCGAGGTGGCAAGCCTGCCACCTCCTCCGATCCCCTGCGATCCGTTGGTTAGTTAACCGACCAATCGCAGGGGGGGGGGGGCGGTTACTTCCTCCCGTCCTGCCCGGCCCCTTGAAGTCCGGAGAGGACGGGAGGAAGACCGGAGGATGCGGCGGGGGACGGGGGAGTGCTGGGGACCGGCCCCGGTACTTACCTCGTCCCTGAAGACCCGGATCCCTGCGATGAAGACGACGGCGGCGACAGGTGAGTTCCTCTTCAGCCGCGGTCGGGCCCTTTACAGCAATGCACGTCACCGTAAAGCGACATGTATTGCTGTAATGGGACCCTGTAAACTACAACTCCCAGCATGCCCAGACAGCTCTTGGCGTCTGGGCATGCTGGGAGTTGCAGTTTTGCAACATCTGGAGGTCCACAGTTTGGAGACCACTGTGCCCTTCCAGATGTTGCAAAACTACACATCCTCAGCATGCCCTTACTGTCTAGGCATGCTGGGAGTTGTAGTTCTGTAACATCTGGCCCTTCAGATGTTGCAGAACTACAACTCCCAGCATGCCTGGACAGTTTTGGCATACTGGGGGTTGTAGTTTTGCAACATCTGGAGGGCTGCAGCTTGGACACCACTACACAGTGGTCCCCAAACTGTTCTCCTCCAGCTGTTACGTAACCACTACTCCCAATATGCCCTTCGGCTGCCTGGGCATGCTGGGAGTTGTGGTTTTGCAACAACTGGAGACACACTGGTTGGGAAACATTGTCTGTTTCCTAACTCAGTGTTTCCCAACCCGTGTGCCTCCAGCTGTTGCAAAACTATAACTGCCAGCATGCACTGATAGACTGTGCATGCTGGGAGTTGTAGTTTTGCACCAGCTGGAGATCCCCCCTCCCTGTGAATGTACAGGGTACATTCACATGGGCAGGGGGCTTACAGTGAGTATCAGGCTGCAAGTTTGAGATGCAGCAAATTTTGCGCGGCAGCTCAAACTCGCAGCGGGAAACTCGCTGTAACCCCCCGCCCGTGTGACTGTACCCTAAAAACACTACACTACACTAACACAAAATAAAATGTTAAAAACACTACATATACACATACCCCTACAGAGCCCCCCGCCCCTTCCCAATAAAAATGAAAAACGTCTGGTATGCCACTGTTTCCAAAATGGAGCCTCCAGCTGTTGCAAAACAACAACTCCCAGTATTGCCGGACAGCCGTTGACTGTCCAAGCATGCTGGGAGTTTTGCAACAGCTGGAGGCACCCTGTTTGGGAATCGCTGGCGTAGAATACCCCTATGTCCACCCCTATGTCCACCCCTATGCAAATCCCTAATTCAGGCCTCAAATGCGCATGGCGCTCTCACTTCGGAGCCCTGTCGTATTTCAAGGCAACAGTTTAGGGTCACATATGGGGTATCGCCGTACTCGGGAGAAATTGCCAAACACATTTTGGGGGGCTTCTTCTCCTTTCACCCCTTATGAAAAGGGGAAGTTGGGGTCTGCACCAGCATGTTGGTGTAAAAAAAAACATTTTTTACACTAATATGCTGGTGTTGCCCTATACTTTTCATTTTGACAAGAGGTAAAAGGGAAAAAAGCCCCCCAAAATTTGTAATGCAATTTCTCCCGAGTACGGAGATACCACATATGTGGGCGCAAAGTGCTCTGGGGGCGCACAACAAGGCCCAGAAGGGAGAGTGCACCATGTACATTTGAGGTGATTTGCACAGGGGTGGCTGATTGTTACAGCGGTTTTGACAAACGCAAAAAAAAAAAACAACCCACATGTGACCCCATTTCGGAAACTACACCCCTCACTGAATGTAATGAGGGATGCAGTGAGAAATTACCCCCACTGGTGTCTGACAGATCTTTGGAACAATGGGCTGTGCAAATAAAAAAATGTGTACAGCAAACTGTTCCAAAGATCTGACAGACACCAGTGGGGGGGGGGGGTAAATGCTCGCTGTACCCCTTGTTACGTTCCTCAAGGGGTCTAGTTTTCAAAATGGTATGCCATGTGGAGGTTATTTTGCTGTCCTGGCACCATAGGGGCATCCTAAATGCGACATGCCCCCCGAGCAAAATTTGCTCTCAAATAGCCAAATATGACTCCTTCTCTTCTGAGCATTGTAGTTCGCCCGTAGTGCACTCAGAAGAGATGGGGTTACAAATTTTGGGGGGTAATTTCTGCTATTAACCCTTGCAAAAATGTGAAATTTGGGGGGAAACACATTTTAGTGAAACATTTTTTTTTTTTTACATATGCAAAAGTCGTGAAACACCTGTGGGGTATTATGGCTCACTTAATTCCTTGTTATGTTCCTCAAGGGGTCTAGTTTCAAAAATGATATGGCATGTGGGGGGTTTTAGCTGTTCTGGCACCATAGGGGCTTCCTAAATGCAACATGCCACCCAAAAACCATTTCAGAAAAACGTACTCTCCAAAATCCCCTTGTCGCTCCTTCGATTCTGAGCCCTCTACTGCACCCGCCGAACAATTAACATAGACATATGAGGTATGTGCTTACTCGAGAGAAATTGGGCTACAAACACAATTAAAAATGTTCTCCTTTTACCCCTTGCAAACATTCAAAAATTGGGTCTACAAGAACATGCGAGTGTAAAAAATGAAGATTTTGAATTTTCTCCTTCACTTTGCTGCTATTGCTTTGAAACACCTAATGGGTTAACACACTTACTGAATGTCATTTTATATACTTTGGGGGGTGAAGTTTTTATAATGGGGTCATTTGTGGGGTATTTCTAATATGAAGACCCTTCAAATCCACTTCAAACCTGAACTGGTCTCTGAAAAATAGTGAGTTTGAAAATTTTGTGGAAAATTGCTGCTGAACTTTGAAGCCCTCTGATGTCTTCCAAAAGTAAAAACACGTCAATTTCATGATGCAAACATAAAGTAGACATATTGTATATGTGAATAAAATAAAATAAATATTTGGAATATCCATTTTCCTTTCAAGCAGAAAGCTTCAATGTTAGAAAAATGCTAAATTTTCTAATTTTTCATCAAATTTTGGGATTTTTCACCAAGAAAGGATGCAAGTTACCACAAAATTTTACCACTATGTTAAAGTAGAATATGTCACGAAAAAACAATCTCGGAATCAGAATGATAACTAAAAGCATCCCAGAGTTATTAATGTTTAAAGTGACAGTGGTCAGATGTTCAAAAAATGGCCGGGTCCTAAGGTGTCAAATGGCTGGGTCCTTAAGGGGTTAAGGGGTTAAAAAAATAGTTTTCCACTGGAGTACCCCTTAAAGACAGTAAGACTATGTTCACAAGGCGGAATTTCCAAGCGGAATTCCTCTAAAAAATTGCACTTGGATATTCCACAAATTTTAGTTCACATTACTGCATCCTCAATTGGGATTTCACTTTCTCATTCACACAGCTTAATTTCTGCCGCAGACATACCGCTACGGAAATTCCCCTTTTCAGATTCCACAAGATTATAAGACACATTCAGGGCCCCGTTGAATTTAATAGGACTCTGAATTTGAGTGGAATATGTATTTTGAATCACAGAAGAAGATAGGAGGAATAGAACTGCAGGTATAGAACTGACAGTCAGTAACATTTAGTATCGACAGTAACAGAGATAGCTAGCCACTAACACCGGTATAGCCTATGCGGTGACGCTCGGTTCTACTATAGATATATCATATAAGTCTATTATACATCAAGACAGGAAGAAGAACGTCTCGACTTATACTTTGATATAAGGCATATGAAAAATGTCCCTATATTGAACATAACTGACACTATATTTTAATACATAGTTGCATACAAGTTGTGCCTTCTACTTAACAGTGCCTTACAATTATTAAAATCAAGATAAAATGCCCGGACAAATTGTATTTGCAATGCCCATGTAAACGGTGTCCAGACAAAGCAGTGCTCAGAAAAACAAACATATGATGACTTGACACTGCAGTATCCAACGATGGCCAGAAAATAAATGCCATACAGTAGTAGGTTATATTTAGAGATGAGCGAATTTTTGAAAAATTCAATTTGGCCGATTCGCCGAATTTTCCGAAAAAATTTGGTATGGACCGAATTAATTTACGGAGAATCTGTATTGAAAATGGCTAATTCTGGTTTACAAAGTGCCTCAATAGGGGAGTAGAACACTTTGCAATGCTGTAACACACATAGCAAGTGTGCTGGGTTAGTGAAATAATATGGTTATTCAGTATGACATGCAGATTAGAGGCGTCGCTATTAGAATCACTGTGACAGAGCCCAGAGGTGGGATCAGTATGAGGAGACCATACAGTGGCTGAATGACACAGTGTGGAGGTGGCGGCAGCAAGAGCAGACCATATAGTGGCTGAATGACACAGCCGGGAGTTGGCGGCAGCATCAAGAGACCATACAGTGGCTGAATGAGACAGCCTGGAGTTGACGGCAGCATGAGGAGACCGTATAGTGTCTGAAAAACACAGCTTGGAGTTTGTGGCAGCATGATAAGACCATATAGAGGCTGAATGACACAGCATGGAGGTGGTGGCAGCATGATGAGACCATATAGTGGCTGAATGACAAAGCCTGGAGTTGGCGGCAGCATGAGGAGACCGTATAGTGTCTGAAAAACACAGCTTGGAGTTTGTGGCAGCATGATAAGACCATATAGAGGCTGAATGACACAGCATGGAGGTGGTGGCAGCATGAGGAGACCATATAGTGGCTGAATGATACAGCCTGGAGTTGGCGACAGCATGAGGAGACCATATAGGGGCTGAATGACACAGCCTTGAGTTGTCGGCAGCATGAGGAGAAAATATAGTGGCTGAATGACACAGCCTGGAGTTGGCGACAGCCTGAGGAGACCCTATAGTGGCTGAATGACACAGCCAGGCATTGGCGGCAGCATAAGAAGGACATATAGTGGCTGAATGACACAGCCTGGAGTCCGCAACAGCATGAGGAGACCATATAGTGGCTGAATGACAGCCTGGAGTTGGCGGCAGCATGAGGAGACCATATAGTGGCTGAATGACACAGCCTGAAGGTGGTGGAAGCATGCGGAGACCATATAGTTGCAGAAGGAGACAGCCTGGAGGTGGCAGCAGCATAAGAACATATGGTGACAGAATGAGAAAATACTGTATGGTGGCAGTATGAGACAGCCTGGAGGTGGCAACAGAAGCATCAGGAGTCCTGAAAGTGACCCGGTGACATAGCGGGGTGGGGGGTGGCAATACCAGTACCCGATAATGAAGGTGGTTGAAAAAAGGAGAACTTGACATCAGATGTATAGCATCAAGTGGGTGGCAGGATCAGAATAGTAGCTGAGGCAGGTAGGCAGAAGAAAATGGTCTCTTTTGTAAAAGTGATAGTGTGCACAAGTAAGTACTGAAGATATGCATTACGTAAAACTTAACTTTTAATAATATTCTTAGGATAAAAAATATGTACCCAAAAAATGTTTTGAAATAAAAAAAGGAAAGCTGTGCAAAAACACCATGTGACACCTACACCACCAAGTATTTGTTATGTGGGATGCAAGGACCTATAAAAGGTGTAAGGAAACAATATATGGTTCATTGTAACCGGTGGGGGTAGAAACTTCCCCTGTAAGGCCCTAATCTAGCATTATTAATTCCCTTCTTGTGATACTTGCCCTAAAAAGGGGGGCCAAACACAGGAACCTCTTCCTATCTCCCCCTACAAACACTGCCATTTCCCAGGGTTTTTAGGTGGAAATAGGGAGAGGTTCCTGTGTGGGGCATCCCTTTTTAAGACGAGTAACACTTTCCTTGAAAAGGTGGAAGGGAACAACTTATTGTCCATTGTAACTGGTGGGGTAAGGTTCTACTATTGCCCTATTAACTCCCTTCTTGGCAAGTGTTACTCGCCCAAAAAAGGGCGGCCCCACACAGGAAACTCTCCCTATTTCCACCAAAAAACACTGGGAAATGGTAGTGTCTGTAGGTGGAAATAGGGAGAGGTTCCTGTGTGGGGTCGCCCTTTTTAGGGCGAGTAAAATTTTCCAAGGGAATGATAATGCGAGAGTAGTGCCTTACAGGGGATGTTTTTACCCCCACCGGTTACAATGGACCATACGTTGTTCCTTTCCAACTTTTAGAGGTATTTTCATCACATCAATACTTGGTGTTTTTTGTACACCTTTCCTTTTGTTTGATTTAAAAAAAAAAATTGGGGTACATATATTTTATCCTAAGAAAAGTTTTGTTTTAGCTAATGCATATCCTTAATACTTACTTGTGGTCTGATGCAGAGGAATGTCTGTAACTGGGGAGTAGCACCTTAAATATGTTTAGCACTATCTATATTTGTGAAGTGTTGGTGTGGCACCATGGTCAATCTACTCTGATGCATCAGGCATTGGTGGGTGGAAATCCTGGCTGATCCATGCCTGATTCATCTTCACAAAGGTCAGTCTCTCCACATTTTTCTTGGACAGACAAGCTCTCCTTGAGGTTGCTATGGACCCCGCCGCACTAAACACCCACTCTGATGGCACACTACTGGCAGGGCAGGACAGTTTTTCCAGGGCAAACTCTGCTAGTTGCGGCCACAAATCAAGTTTGGCTGTCCAGAAGTCAAGCGGATCTTCAAGGTGTGTTGGCATGGTCATGTCAAGGTATGCCACCACCTGCTGGTTCAGGTCCTGCTACAGGTCTACCTGCTGCAGATGAGTTGCTTCACTATGCGGGTGAAGAAAGCTACTCATCAGCGACTGTAGACTCAGGCTGCTTCTGATGGAGCTTGTACTGCTCCTGCCACCCCACCCCTCCCCAGCAGCCATGGCAGTGGAAGGTGAGCACAGAGGGCACCACGAGTCAGACCTGCAAGAGGATGGACGATGGCACTGACTACGTAGGATGTCTCTGTAGTATGTCAGTTTGTCCTCCCTCTCAGTGGGTGTAAAAAAGGCCACCATTTTGTGCAGGTAGCGATGGTCCAATAAGGTGGAAAGCCAGAAGTCATCCCGCTGCCAAATGGTGACAATTCGGCGGTCACTACGCAAGCAACTGAGCATGCATCGTGCCATTTGTGCAAGTGACTCGGAGGGACTCCCTGCCTCCATCTCATCTGAATACTACCACGGTGTGTCTGTGTCCTCTGTCTCACCTTCCTAATAACCCTCTAGCTCCTCTAGCTGCTCCTGCTCCTCCTCTCCTGTCAGGTGACTAGAAAAAATGACCATCTCGCAAAACCTAAACTGTGCTCCATTGTACCCCATCCCCCCTCCTCCTCCAGTTCAGCTATCGTGGCCGTGAGATGTAGGCGCTTCATCTCCAGTGCCCTGACCAGCCATCGTTTCCAACACATGTTGTAGTAAATGAAGCAGTGGAATGACGTTGTTCATCCTGTAATCTTGGCGACTAACTAATAATGTGGCTTCCTCAAAGGGCCTAAGGAAACAAGAGGTGTCACATATGAACTGCCACTGGTTGACACTGAAGTTATACAGGGGAGTCCCCCTATCCGCTTGGATCATCAAGAAATCGGTGATGGCTTTTCTCTGTATAGTATAGGCTTTTCTCTTCGTATAGTCGGTCTAACATATGGAGGGTGGAATTCCAATTAGTGGAAATGTCGCAAATCAGACTATGTTGGGGGATACCGTTCTGACGTTGCAGCTCAAGGAGGGTGTGCTTTGCGGTGTGGCTGTAGTGCATGCAAAGTTTCCTTCCCATTGTTAGGATGTCTTGCAGATGGGGGGAACTCTTCAGGAACCGCTTGACAACCAGATTGAACATGTGTGCCATGCAGGGCGCATGTCTCAGGCTTCCTTGTTGCAGCGCAGACAAGATGTTCTTTCCGTTGTCACCAGGGTACCCATTTCCAGTTTCCGTGGAGTAAGCCATGATTCGATTTCTTGATGAATGACTTTTAGCAGTTCCTCCCCTGTGTGACTCCATTCGGCAAGGCAAACCATGTGAAGAACAGCGTGATACCACCTTGACCTGCACATATGGTATGCTGGAGGGGCACTGAGACTTGTCCGTGCAGCGGAGGCTGAGGACAAAGTGGAGAATGAGGAGGCGGAGTCGCACACTGTCACAGGACCAACGGCCTGAGAGTGTGGAGGTGGAAGCGTTGTGACCTGTTCAAGTTGCTGTTGTGGCTGTACGGGAACCACATTTACCCAGTGGGCCATAAAGGACATGTATTTTCCCTGACAGTAGTTACAGCTCCACACGTCGGCACTGCCGTGCACTTTGGTACATACCGACAGGCTCAAGGACTGGCCCACCTTCTGTTCCATAAAATTGTGCAGGGCTGGTGCTGCTTTCTTTGCAAAGAAATGACGGCTTGGGACTCTCCATCTCTGCTCGGTACAAGCCATCAGTTCTATGAAAGGTGCAAAGTCCACCACTTGAAAAGGGAGGGACTGCAGCACCAGCAACTTGGACAGGAGCACATTCAGCTTCTGCGCTGTTGGATGAGTGGGCGCATACTGTTGTCTCTTGGACATGGCTTCGCCGATAGATTGATGGTGGAATGACTGACTCGAAGTAGAAGGAGCAGGAGCATCTGGAGTGACAGTAGATTGGTATGACACACAGCTCCCTTCAGCTGAGGTGGAGGAGCCTTGGCTGGCTGAAAGAGGAAGTGGCGTGCCACTGGGTGATATGATGCAGCAGGCTGGACCACCACATTGGAGCGATGGTTCTCCCAGGTTGCTTTATGGTAACGCTGCATATGTTGACCCAGGGGTGTGGTGCCAAGATTGGGACCCTGGCCACGGTTCACCTTTTGCCGACACATCTTGCATGTGGCCCAGTTAACATCCTCTGGATGCTTGATGAAAAACTGCCACACCACTGAGTAGCTGATTTTCCCACCAACAGTCTGCACTGTCCACCGACTCCAGGAACCCCTGTTTCACTACCTCCCAAGAAGGTAGGCTGCCACGAAGCAGGTGGTCTACCCCGGGCACATTTGGCTCCAGACTTTCCACTACTGCCAACCATGCTACCCCCTTGCTGGCTTAGCTGCTGCCTCACGGGCAACCTGCAATCCTCTTCTCCTGATGATGATGAAGCCCTTTCTGTTCCTGGCTCCCAAGTGCGATCGGCTTCACCATCATCGGCCTGTGTCTGCACGTCACTGATGTCCTCCTCAGTTTCCTCCACAGTGTCTGCTTCAGGTGCCTGGACACTCGCAACACCACTTCCCACGCCACTCTCCTCATCACTGCTTGTCCGCCTCACCACTTCTTGGCTGGGCAGTAGCTGCTGACTGTCCACTAGTATATCGTCCTCACTAAATAGTGGAGCTGAATGGGAGGACAGGGACTGCTCCCAGGCCATGCCAACTGAGGGTTGTGTCTGAGGAACCAACCAACTGTTGACCGGGGGTGTAATATGTCATTGTGATGAAGTGGATGACTGTGTAAACCAATCGATGATGGCAGATGGGTTGCTGGTCGAGACACTACCGCTAGCTGATACCGAGAGGTCAGGCCTCTTGCTGCAACTCTTGCTGCCACTAACCCCTAGTCTGCTGGGACCTCTGCCTGATTAATTTATGCCTCTGCCAGGCCTCTGTGCACTTCCTGACACTTCTCTGCCTGACATACTTAGTGCGTACATGAGGAGAGTGCAATACGCTCCACTACGCTTAAAACAGTATTTGTCTACAACACAAGCAGGTGTGTACTTTTGGCTGGCCTTTCACAATATCTAGGCCCTTAAGACTTTAACAGAAACAAAATGGTACACCACTTTGATGTACGCATAGGTTACACTTAATAGAGGACAATATGCTTTTAGTGCTCTGCTCACCCTAACTGGCTGGCTACAATTAGCTTTTCAGTTGTTGTATACATCAGTGCTGCAGCACACAGATGCTGTGTACTACACCCAAAATTGCACTTTCTCTCTCAATCTCACTCCCTTCCCTATCAGTGCTTCTAGGCTGTATTTGGGCTTGAAGTGAATCGCTGCTGTAAAAATGCTTTTCTGTGCAACACATACTGCTGTCTGTCCCTCTCTCTCTGTAATAGAATGCTGATGTGATTGGGAGGTGAATCACTGCTGTAAAAATTATTTTCTGTGCAACACACACTGCTGTCTGTCCCTCTCTCTCTGTAATAGAACGCTGAAGTGACTGGCCACAAGATGGCTGCCGATTATATAGGGCTGTGACATCACAGGGGTGGCTTGCTGCTGATAGGCTGCATTCTGCATGTGATTCAGGGTCACCCCGCCGACCCTTGTTCCCACCTTCCGTGGATTCCTTGCCCCGTGTACTTACATGTGGATCCACCATTTTAGATGCCTGGACTGCACTAAATGGAGTTCAATGAAGCGAATCGCGGTGATATTCGCATTTGTTACTAATCACATTTTTAATTAAATTTGTAACAAATTTTAATTTGTCAGATTTGATTTGCTCATCCCTAGTTATATCCTATTGAGAATTGTTATTAGAGTGAGCAGCAGAGCAGAATCCCATCCATTTTTATATGCACTCTAGCAAGCTTTAACTTGTTTCCTTATTTAGCCACCCACTCGTACCATCAACCACTCAATCAAGGACCCATTCACACAGAATAAATTCTCTCAAGCAGGTTCTCAAAAACTGTTACTCACAAAGTGGATTGTGTGCACCCATTCAGAATTCTCCTTACTGTGCATCTGGGGATGGGCTGGTAATAACCAACACCATGTTGATCCATAGTGGTGAAATTAGGACTTGTTCTCCACTAAATTTACAACACAAAAGGGGAACAGATTACTAAAACATTTAGGAGCAATTAATAGAACTGGCAAATGGTTATCATCATTTAGTAAAAAGTTTGACAGGTCTTACCATTGTGCAATTTTGCACGCCTTACCATTGTGCAATTGCCGCTAGAGCCAGGTTCCCTCCTGATATCCATCCTGCCAGGCCCCCTATCCCAGTGGATTAAGTCTCGCTCTGTTTCCTCCTCTTGGCTGTAAGGACAGTGATCCACCACCACTGAAAATCCACCCTTTTCCCCTTCTCTTATCCTGACTTTAAAAGGTTGCTCACATAGAATAGAGGAACTCCTAACGGACTAGGCTATGCTCACACTGCGGAAATTCTGCTATTCTGCTCAAATTCTGTTCTGCAGCGGAATTTTTGCAGAATTTTGCCAGATAGTCTGTGTGCTCAAAACACAAATTTCTGCCGAAATTCAAAGCCTTATTGAGTTCAATTGAATTCCACCTGCAATTCTGCAAAATATTACAAGACAGGTCTTATATTTTTGAAGAATCCAGAAAGCAGAATTTTCTCAGCAGAATACATTTGGGCCAGTTACAGTGAAAGGCCAGTCAAAGCTACACATTAGTTTTTGTAGTCTAATGCAGTTTGTATCGGAGTGTATTATCCTCCTCTTGTAAAAGTAAATTGTACGTACACCTACGTGGTGTACATTTTATTTTTCCTGTTAAACTAATTTGGGCCTAGTTACTGTGAAAGGCCAGCCAAAGCTACACACTTGTTTTTGTAGCTTAATACAGTTTTAAGTGTAGCATATTGTCCTCCTCTAATAAGTGTAAACTGTACTTACACCTACGTGGTGTACGATTTTGTTCCTGTTAAAGTCTTAAGGGCCTAGTTACTCTGAAAGGCCAGCCAAAACTACACACTTGCTTTTGTAGCCAAATACAGTTTTAAGCAGAGTGGAGTGTATGGTCCTCCTCTCATAAGTGTAACATATGCGCACTCAGCTGGTGTATAAGTTTGTCAAGCAGAGAAGTGCCAGGACGTGCAGAGAGGAGTGGCAGAGGCCTAAATTCATCAGGCACAGGCAAAGGCGCAGCAGAGTATGGGTGCGTGACAGCAGGAGTCGCAGAGAGAGGCCCGGTGTCAGCTAGTGGTCGTGTCTCGACAAGCAACCCATATGCCGTCAGTGATTGGTTAACTCGGTCATCCACTTCATCACAAGTGACATCTGACCCCCCCCCCAGTCATCAGTCAGTGGGTTCCTCAGACACAACCCTCAGTTGACATGGCCTGGGAGCAGTCCCTGTCCTCCAATTGCCTCTGTCCAATGCTGTTCCCTCCCCCAAAGAAATATCGCATGATTTGGGTTCAGCTCCACTGTTTAGTGAGGACGATCTACTATAGGACAGTCAGCAGCTACTGCCCAGCCATGAAGCTACTGCACGCTAGACGGGAAAATAGTGATGAGGAGAGTGGCGTGAGAGGTAGTGTTGCGAGCATTCAGGCTCTTGCAGCAGACACAGTTGAGGAACCTGAGGAGGACATCAGTGACATGCAGACACAACTTGATGATGATGAAGCTGATCACACTTGTAAGCTGGGTGCAGAAGGGGCTTCATCATCATCAGGAGAAGAGGGTTGCAGGTTGCCCGTGAGGCAGCAGCTGAGCCAGCAAGTTGGTAGCATGGTTGGGAATCAGCATGGTGGCATGAATGGAAAGTCTGGAGCCAAACATGCCCGGGGTAGACCATCTGCTTCGTGGCAGCCTACCTGCACGGGAGGTATTGGAACAGGGGTTCCTGGAGTCAGCGGTAATAGCAATCAGTCAGTGCGGACTGTTGGGGGGAAAATCAGCTACTCAGTGGTGTGGCAGTTTTCCATCAAGCATCCGGAGGTAGTTAACATGGCCACATGCAAGATGTGTCGGCAGAAGGTGAAGCATGGCCAGGGTGTCAATGTTGGCACCACAGCCCTGCGTCAACATATGCAGCATCACCATAAAGCAGCAAGGGAAAACTGTGGCTCTGATGTGGGGGTCCAGTCTGCTGAATCACCCAGTGGCATGCCGCTCCCTGTTTCAGCCAGCCAAGGTCACCTCAGCCAAATGGAGCTGTTTGTCATACCCATCTTCTGTCGGTCCAGCACAATCAACAATAAGTCCCTGCAAGCCGATAAGCTTCCAAGGTTCACCCTGCACCTCTCTTTATTCCTGAGCTGTAATGGATTTTACCATCTATCCTGCCTCAGTATAGTCAGTTTTTCCATAACCTAGTGTCGGAGTACTTATTGCCCCTTGCCTGACCCAGGAGAAGCTGGCTCCACCTCGGGTTGTGTATAGACTAACCACAACCTGGCATCATGAAAAGGTTAACTGCACATTACCTTCACCCGACACCACAATTCCATTATCATTAAATAGCTTAGGTTGCCCTGATCGCACACCATTTTACAGTTTGTTGATAAGCCCTTCTGTTCCTGAGATACGAGGGTTTATAATTTGTTGGACAATTCAGGGAATCAGTCAGATGGGCAGGAATTAATTTTAATAATGGGAGTGACAGGTTATGGGGGGGGGGGGGGATTGTACAGTCAGGAGGTGTGTTTTAGGCATTCTCACCCCTCAATATCCAACACTCCCTGACTGTATAATCCCACCCATCACCTGATATTCACTCCTATTATTAAAAATTAGGTTCACGTCCATCTGATTCACTGAATTGTCAGACAATCTATAAACCCTAATAGCAAACTGCTGAATGTTTTTGATCAGGACACCCTAAGCTTTTTAAAAACAATAAAATCTTAATTTTGGGGGGTTGGCCACTGGCCCTCTTTAATTTTATCATACAGTACATATTCTTGAAATAAGTTTTTTTTTTTTTTTTTTGGGGGGGGGGGGGAAATAACCGTATGTGGGGAGGCTTACTTGCAAATGGACACTAATAGATTGAGATGGCCAAAACTGACACTATACAAGATGTCTGACAAAACAATAACATAAAAAAATATTTGGCACTCAAGACCAAATGTATTATGGACACAACTAAGCTAACAAATAAAAAGTTAAAAATATATTTATAAAAAGTAAAAAGTGGCACATCTGGTAAGACACAGGGCCCTTGCGGCTCAACCAGGCATACCAATATAATAAAATAGGATCATGTATTAAAATGAAATAAAATATGAGACTAGTAGCAGAAAAATTGTCACAAATGAAAATGCACCAGAATAGTTCTTCTGCATATACCTGTACACAAATGCAGTGAAATAATTAAACAAACATTACAGTCCAGGGCTGTAAGGTTGGAGATGCAGCATTAGCTGTAGGGTTACAGATGGTACAATAACCACTGCAGTTGTTAATTGACGTTGAGCAATGTATGAACTAGTTAGTATCACCTGTTGGTAACATGATACATATAGCAATGTCTGTATCGATAGTAAAAGCCAGGTAAGATTAGCAGTGGGTGTAGTTGAAATTGAACACAATATTGGTGCAATGTATCACTCACCCATACTGCTCTGTCAAGAGACCACCTATGAGCAATCCAGTAATGTGCTATGGAGAGACCGGGCTGCAGTAATCCTGTCTGCGCTCAGATCCTGGATTCTGTACTGTACACAGACTTGTGCTGTTGATGGTTGCTGTGCAACTTGTCATGTAGATGAACCAAGCATGCATAATAAACAATGTCAGCAGAGGTTTCCTTGTGGTAAAGAGGCGCACAATGATCAGATAGCCAGATGATGAATTGTGAGTACGGACTGTAGTGTATCAGTTGCATTGGCAGGAATACAACGGTAATACCGTAAATTTTTGGGGGAGGGGGCTGAATACATTTTGGATCCTTCTTAGTTTTTTTTTTTCTGATCCAAATATTCCAATACTTGCCAAAAAAGAATAGGTCAGAATACTTCATCTTATCAAAAGATAAAGCGCATTCAATATATACACTTCCCAATAATGTAAGCCAAAAATAATATAATACAAAAGATTTGTACACAATTAGATCAAAGTTTATTAAACATTATTAAACATTTACCCAATAGTAACCCATAAAAACATATACAGACATGATTTAAAAACAGTGGGGGAGCCAGACTTAAATTATTGGGAAGAGCAAATATTCCAATACCCTGCAAAGACAAAGAAAAATGTTCATAATTTGGCTTCCTGTAGCTACCATTAGGGGGAGCTTAAGAGCTCAGTGCATACTGTTCTAAAGGGAATGGTGCTCACCAGTTAACATTCACTTGATGAAACATGATTAAAACTAGAGATGAGCGAACTTTTGAAAAATTTGAGTCGACCGATTCGCAGAATTTTCCGAAAAATTTGGTTCGATTCGAATTTATGTGAGGCATCGCTTTTGGAATCACAATGACAGAGCCTGGAGGTGGCATCAGTATGAGGAGACCATATAGTGGCTGAATGAAACAGCCTGGAGTTGGCTGAAGCATGAGGGGACCATATAGTGGCTGAGTGACACAGCGTGGAGTTGGCTGAAGCATGAGGAGACCATTTAGTGGCTGAATGACACAGCGTGGAGGTGTTGGCAGCATGAGGAGACCATATAGTGGCTGAATTAGACAGTGTGGAGGTTCTGGCTGCATGAGGAGACCATATAGTGGCTGAATGGCACAGCTTGGATGTGGCTGAAGCATGAGGATATCATTTAGTGGCTGAATGACACAGTGTAGAGGTGTTGGCAGCAGCATGAGGAGAATATATAGTTGCTGAATGACACAGCGTGGAGGTGTTGGCAGCATGAGGAGACCATATAGTTGCTGATTGACACAGCCTGGAGCTGGAAGCAGCATGAGTAGACACTAGGGCTTCACAATCCTTAAGATTAAAACATGAATTTTGAAATTTAAATTAAAGATTTATGGTAGCTAGTGTAACATAGTAACATAGTTCATAAGGTCGAAAAAAAGACCAGAGTCCATCAAGTTCAACCTATATCCCTTACAAGTCCCTACTGAGTTGATATAAATCTAGAATCCATAACCTGTAATGTTATTATTCTCCAAAAAATGCATCAAGACCCCTTTTAAATTCTTTTGCAGAGTTCCTCATGACTACCTCCTCTGGCAGAGAATTCCACAGTCTCGTTGCTCTTACAGTAAAGAACCCCCATCTGTGCTGGTGTGGAAACTTTCTTTCCTCAAGATGTAGAGGATGCCCCCTTGTTATAGATACAGTCCTGGGTATAAATAGATCATGGGAGAGATCTCTGTATATCCCCTGATATATTTATACATAGTTATTAGGTCGCCCCTAAGCCTTCTTTTTTCTAAACTAAATGACCCTAATTCTGATAATCTTTCTGGGTACTGTAGTCCTCCCATTCCCCGTATTACTCTGGTTGCGCATCTTTGAACCCTCTCCAGCTCCACTATATATTTCTTGTAAACTGGTGCCCAGTACTGTACACAGTATTCTATGTGTGGTCTGACTAGTAATTTGTACAGTGGTAGAATTATTTCCTTGTCATGGGCATCTATGCCCCTATTGATGCACCCCATGATTTTATTTGCCTTGGCAGCAGCTGCCGACACTGGTCACTATAGCGAAATTTACTGTTAACTAAGACTCCCAAGTCATTTTTCACGTCAGTCGTCCAAAGTGTTCTCCCATTTAATTCATAATCCCAGGCCGGATTTTTCTTCCCCATGTACAGAAGAAGCCTTCTTGAACCTCATCTGCCACTTCCCAGCCCAAACCTCCAACCTATCCAGATCCATTTGTAACAGTGCACTGTCCTCTATAGTGTTTACCACTTTACAGAGTTTAGTATCAACTGCAAAGATTGCTACTTTACTATTCAACCCCTCTACAATAATGAATATATTAAATTGAAAAGGACTCAAGACGGACCCCTGTGGTACTCCACTAGCAACAGTCACCCAATCAGAATAAGTACCATTTATAACCACCCTCTGTTTCCTATCACTGAGTCGGTTACTTACCCACTCACACACATTCTCCCCCAGCCCCATCCTTCTCATTTTATGTACCGGAGGTTAAACTAACATGCCTATAATTCCTGGGGTCACCTTTTGACCCCTATTTAAATATTGGCACCACATTTGCCATGTGCCAGTCCTAGGGAACAGTCCCTGTTACTATAGAGTCCCTGAATATTAAAAATAGGGGTCTGTCTATTACATTACTTAAAGGGGTATTCCAGGCAAAAACTTTTTTTTATATATCAACTGGCTCCGGAAAGTTAAACAGATTTGTAAATTACTTCTACAAAAAAATCTTAATTCTTCCAATAGTTATTAGCTTCTGAAGTTTTCTGTCTAACTGCTTAATGATGATGTCACGTCCCGGGAGCTGTGCATGATGGGATAATATCCCCTTAGGAGCTGGACAGCTCCCGGGACGTGAGTCATCAGAAAGCAGTTAGACAGAAAACAGCAACTCAACTTCAGAAGTTGATAACTATTGGAAGGATTAATATTTTTTAATAGAAGTAATTTACAAATCTGTTTAACTTTCCGGAGCCAGTTGATATATATAAAAAAAAGTTTTGGCCTGGAATACCCCTTTAATTCCTGTAGAACACGGGGTGAATGCCATCTGGGCTTGGTGATTTGTCTATTTAGATTTTTTGTAGGTGACACTGTACTTCTTCCTGGGTTAGACAAGTGACTTGTACTGGTGAGTTTACCTTATCGCGCTGTATTTCACCTGGCATTTAATTTTCCTCTGTGAATACAGTGGAGAAGAATTTGTTTAATATATTTTATTTTTCCTGATCCCGTTTATAATTTCTTTTTTATCGTTTTTTAAAGGGCCTACACTTTCATTTTTAACGTTTTTGCTATTTATATAGTTAAAGAACATTTTGGGGTTAGTTTTACTCTCTTTGGAAATGAGTCTTTCTGTCTATTTTTGCGGCTTTTATCTGTTTTTTTACATATTCTACATTTTTCTCTATAGCTTTTAATGCTTCTTCACTGTCGTCCTGTTTTAGTATTTTACATTTTTATTTTTGTCATTTATTGCCCCCTTAACATTTTTTTCATCCATATTGGTTTTCTTTTATTCCTGACCCTTTATTCCCTTAAGGTACATACATCTTACAGTGAGAATTTAGGATATTTATAAAAGTC
This sequence comes from Hyla sarda, assembly GCF_029499605.1. Lineage (NCBI taxonomy): Eukaryota > Metazoa > Chordata > Amphibia > Anura > Hylidae > Hyla > Hyla sarda. The sequence goes on from NC_079191.1 coordinate 397,726,337, forward strand.
TCCAATTTAGTGTCAGTATTCTTATTTTTGAATACATTACCCCATGTTATATTGTTAAGGGTTTCTCTGAGTTGATCAAACTTTGCCTTCCTAAAGTTCAATGTTTTTGTGGCCCCTCGAGAGATTCCCTTTTTGAAGAACAAGTTATAATGTATTATGTTATGATCACTATTTCCTAAGTGTCCTTCTATTTGCACATTAGTTACTCTGTCAGGTCTTTTGGTTAATTTTAAGTCTAGTAGGGCGCCCCCTCTGGTCGGGCCCTGCCCCATTTGGGACAGATCATTGTCTTTAGCTATAGTCAGAAACCTGTTTCCTTTATGAGATTCACAGGTCTCCGTCTCCCAGTTTATATCAGGATAGTTAAAGTCCCCCATTATTATCACCTCATTCTGATTTGCTACCTTGTTTATTTGCCTAATTGATCTTCTGGCTCTTCCATTATGTTTGGTGGCTTATAGCAAACCTCTATCAGAATTTTTTATTTTCATCTCCATATATTTCTATCCATAATGACTCCACATTATTATTTCCCTACCATATATTCTCCCACAGTGCGGCCTTCAGACTCGATTTCACATAAAGACCAACTCCTCCCCCTTCTTCTTTGTCCGATCCTTCCTGAATAGACTATAGCCCTGTATGTTGACCGCCCAGTCACAGCTATCGTCCAACCAGGTCTCTGTTATACCCGCTATGTCATAATTCTCCTCAGACATCAACCACTCCAGTTCCTCTGTTTTATTGGACAGACTTCTAGCATTAGTCAACATGCAATTTAAATGTATGTTTTTTCTTCCTATGAAGCCTATCCCTATTAACTATTCTAACCCCTTCCTCCGCTCCACCCCCAGATATATTAATAAGTCCCCCCTCTCTATCTAAACTATCTTCCCCCTCTATGTTGTAGGTTCCCTTCTCCCCAGTCCATAGTTTAAACACTCCTCCACCCTTCTAGCCATCTTCTCCCCAAGCACAGCTGCACTCTCCTTATTGAGGTGCAGCCCATCCCTACGGTAGAGCCGTTATCCAACAGCGATGTCGGCCCAGTTCTCCATGAACCCAAACCCCTCCTTCCTAGACCTGCTTCTGATCCGCTGATCCACCCTCTCTGGTGTGGCTCGTGGTACAGGTAATAATTCAGAAAATATTACCTTGGAGCTCCTTGCCTTAAGCTTGCGGCCTAAGTCCCTGAAATCATTTTTAAGGACACTCCACCTACCTCTTACTTTGTCATTGGTGCTTCTTACTGTGTCATGTATCATGACTGCTGGGTCCTCTCCAGCCCCACCCAGCAACCTGTCAACCCGATCCGCGATGTGCCAAACTCGAGCGCCAGGAAGACAATACACTGCTTGGCGATCCCGGTCTTTGTGACAGATCGCCCTGTCTGTTCCCCTAATAATTGAGTCCCCCACTATCCTCCCCACCTCTACCCCAAAGAGTACTTGCTCAGTGAGCAGGAGACTGCTCACCAAGTTGTCAATGTGTCTCAGTGTTGCCAGTTGCTCCTCTAGATCCAGGATCTGGGCATCTAAATGAACAACTCGCACACCTCTCGCACAACAATATGCACCCTCAAACTGCTGTTCAAGGATTGCCAACATTGTGCAAGATGCACACTGGACTGCCTTTTCCAACATGGAGGCCATACTAGACTTGGGGATTGCAAAAATTAACAGCAAAAAAAAACAATCAAATATTTCAATTTAAACTCCCTTAATTTTAAGTCGCTTTCATTTTTATATTTACACTAACTTGTATACAGACACACAATCGCTAGCTCAAACAATCACTTAGTGCACTTGCTTTTATATTTACCACAAACCACCTCTCTCTTCCACTGCCTGGAAGTGAATGCAACAGCTAGCTGGCTGCAAACAGCTGCAATTTATTAGCTGCTAATTTATTAACTACTCCACCCATTGTCCAACTGTGGACAGAGAAAGAGAGGAAAAAACACAGAAATGCACTCAATGCTCACAATACTTCTTACAGTATTCCCTTAATTTTAAGTCCTTCTCACTTTTATACTTACACTCACTTGTATAGTTCACACTCTTGAATACAGACACACAATCACTAGCTCAAACAATCACTTAGAGTACTTGCTATTATAGTTACCAGATATCACCTCTCTCTTCCACTGCCTGGAAGTGAATGCAAAAGTGCTAACCTAAAAATGTTTTGGGCCCAGGCCCAGCAGCATCGGTAAACCATATATTGGCTGAATGACAGAGCCTGGAGGTGGCTAAAGCATGAGGAGACCATATAGTGGCTGAATGACACAGCCGGGAGTTGTCTGAAGCATGTGGGGACCATATAGTGTTTGAATGACACAGTCTGGAGTTGACAGAAGCATGAGGAGACCATTGAAATTTAAGATTTTTAAATAGAAATTTAAGATTTCTAAATTGAAATTGAGGATTTTGAAATTTTTAGTGCCCCGGGCCCCGGCGTGTGGGTACAAAGGACCAAATTTAACAAGGAGTCATATGTCACATGGCGGCACAATGACAGAGCCTGGAGATGGCACCCGTATGAGGAGACCATATTAAGGCTGAATGACTGCCTGGAGTTTGTGGCAGCATGGGGAGACCATATAGTGTATGAATGGTACTGCCTGGAGGTGGCTGAGGCATTAGGAGACAATTTAAATTTAAGATTTTTAAATTTAAATTTAAGATTTTTAAATTTAAATTGAGGATTTTTAAATTTAAATTTTAACTCCCAAGTTTTAGTGTCGCGGGCCCTGGCGTGTGGGTACAAAGGACCAAATCAAACAAGGAGTCATGTCACATGGCAGCACAATGACAGAGCCTGGAGGTGGCATCAGTATGAGGAGACCATATAGTGGCTGAATGACTGCCTGGAGTTTGTGGCAGCATGGGGAGTCCATATAGTGTCTGAATGACACAGCCTGGAGTTGACTGAAGCATTAGGGGGCCATATAGTGGCTTAATGGCACAGCCTGGAGTTTGTGGCAGCATGAGGAGACCATATAGTGGCTGAATGGCACAGCCTGGAGTTGGCTGAAGCATGAGGAGACCATATAGTGGCTGAATGGCACAGTCTGGAGGTGGCTGAAGCATAAGGAGACCATATAGTGTGTGAATGGTACAGCCTGGAGGTGGCTGAAGCATGAGGAGACCATATAGTGGCTGAATGGCACAGCCTGGAGTTTGTGGCAGCATGAATAGACCATATAGTGGCTGAATGGCACAGCCTGGAGTTTGTGGCGGCATGGAGAGACAGTGTAGTGGCTGAATGGCACAGCCTGGAGGTGGCTGAAGCAAGGGGAGACCATATAGTGGTTGAATGGCACAGCCTGGAGTTGGTTGATGCATGAGAAGAGACCATATAGTGGATGAATGAGACAGCCTGGAGGTAGCAGCAGCATCAGGAGTCCTGAAAGTGACCTGTGAGAGAGTGGTGCGGTGGGTGGCAATACCAGTACCCGGTGACAAAGGTGGGTGAAAAAAGGTCTAATGCGGAGGAATGTTTGTAAATGGGGAGCAGGGCCTTAAATCTGTTTGGCACTATCCATATTTGTGAAGTGTTGGTGTGGCATCATGGTCAATTTACTCTGATGCATCAGGCATTGGTGGGTGGAAATCCTGGCTGATCCATGCCTGATTCATCTTCACTAAGGTCAGTCTCTCCACATTTTTCGTGGACAGATAAGTTCTCCTTGGGGTTACTATGGCCCCCTCCGCACTAAACACCCGCTCTGATGGCACACTACTGGCTTGGCAGGACAGCTTTTCCAGGGCAAACTCTGTAGTTGCAGCCACAAATCATGTTTGGCTGCCCAGAAGTCCAGCGGATCTTCAAGGTGTGTTGACATGGGCATGTCAAGGTGTGCCACCACCTGCTGGTTCAGGTCCTGCTCCAGTACACTACTTAGATGTAGGTATGTGGTATGCACTTATGAGGGCAGAAAAATGTGGCACAGTACGCTTAAAAAAACATATTTTAGTTAAACACCAGCCCTGATGAGTACTTTTGCCTGGACTTTCACAGCATCTAGGCCCTTGACAGATTAACAAGAACAAAATAGTACACTTCTTAAATGTAAGTATGTGGTATGCAATTATGAGGGCAGAAAAATGCGCTACAGTATGCTTAATAAACGTAATGGAGTAAAAACACCAGCCGGTGAGTACTGTTGCCTGGACTTTCACAGTGTCTAAGCCCTTGACAGATTAACAAGTTTAAAATAGTACACTACTTAGATGTAGGTATGTGGTATGCACTTATGAGGGCAGAAAAATGTGCTACTGTACGATTCAAACATTTTTTTAGTAAAACACCAGCCAGTGATTACTTTTGGCTGCACTTTCACAGTATGTAGGCCCTTAACAGATTAAAAGGTACAAAATAGTACACTACTTAGATGTAGGCATGTGGTATGCACTTATGAGGGCAGAAAAATACGCTACTGTATGCTTCAAAAATTATATGAGTAAAACACCAGCCAGTGATTACTTTTGGCTGTCCTTTCACAGTATGTAGTCCTTTGACTGATTAACAGGCACAAAATAGTACACCACTTAGATGTAGGTATGTGGTATACAATTATGAGGGCAGAAAAATGTGCTACAGTACGCAAAAAAAAAGAATTGGCCCACAGAACCAACAGTACACAACAATGCTGGAGCACACAGTCACTGTGTACTAAACCCAAAATTCCAAAAAGACTCTCTCTCAAATACTATTAGTAATGGACTGCTGGGTATGGATTTTACCGTCTACAGACTAGTGTAACCAGCAGATCAGTTGTTGTGGAACAAAGACACAGATTTGCTCTAAAAAATTATTTCTCCCTCCTTTGAAAACGTTTCTGCAGCTGAGGCAACACACAGCTCTCTGCCCATCTCTGTAATACAATGCTGTTCACAGTGACTGAGGGGTTAATCGCTGCAGTAAGAATTAATTTATGTGCAAATACGCTGTGCTCTGTGTCCTACAGAAGGCTGAGGTGACTAAGAGGTGAAACATTGCTGCAACAAGCTTTTCTGTGTTTGGCTGGGTTCACATCACGTTTTCAGCCATATAGCACCGCATACGGCTGGGGGGAGCTAAAACTGGGCGCTCCCGTATGACTGCTGTATGCCACCCGTATGTAATTCATTTCAATGAGCAGACCAGAGTGAAACGCTGACTCCAGTCAGCTCATTTTTGCCCCGTATGCGGTTTTCCCACCGGACCTAAAACTGTGGTAAACCACAGTTTTAGGTCCGATGGAAAACTGCATACGGGACAAAAATGCGCCCGGTTTTAGCTCCCTCCAGCCGTATGCGGCCTCATATGGCTGCAAACGTGATGTGAACCCAGCCTAACACACACACAATGATGTCCGTCCTATCTCTCTGCAGTGTAAGGAATGATATGACGAGCCGCAAAATGGCTGCCAAATATATAGGGCTGTGACTTCACAGGGGTGACTGGCTGCTGATGCATCCTGCATGTGATTCAGGGTCATCCTGCCTACTTTCCTTCCCTTCTTGCCTTCCCAGCATTCCTTGCCCCATGTACTGACAGGTGGATCCGCCATTTTAGATGCCCTGGAGCCTGGACCGCAGTAAATGGAGTTTAATGAAGCGATTTGCGTGATAGAATCGTTGCGAATCGAAAATTTCATGAAATTCGGTACGAATTCGGGTTTGTCAGCTTCGATTCACTCATCTCTAATTCGAACAATTAGGTCCAAAAAGTAAGAGTACAATTTTCTATTTATAAAATAATACATTTTCTTCCACCAGAGAATTAACTGTCTTCATATTGCACAAAATAAAAAAAATCCCAACTCATGCACAGCTTGTGGAGCATTATCTTCTGAGCCTATAATCTCTGCCATGGAAAGAGCTTTAATTAATTCATAATGAAGGAATTGCGTATTGCATAGTTAGTAACTTTATTTGTATGCCTCCGAGTCAGCAAGGTGTGGGAGCTATAACCATACATCTAGAATTTTCTAAACTGGTTTGTCATATTGGATCAACTCGTATTTGACTTTTATTTTCCCTTTGAAGTCGGTTATTGTTTAATACCCTGTTAATACACTGTGCGCAATGCTGTTCCTTATTTGATGGTTTACATCTGAAGGCAGAGAACTGTAGCAGAGAGAGCATTAGTTGCCTTTAATCAGCATGCTTGTCACTGCAGAGCTGCATGCATTACTAAATACACAGTTTGATGATTCCTGTGATGTATTACTCCCCGCTGGTAACTATTTTTGCTTGTTTTTTTAACAGTGTAAACTTCTTATCTTCAGAAGGCTTTCTAGGTATCTTTTGTGGGGATAGCATTCAGAGTAGAAAGCAGGGCACATACTCCGTGATAATGTCATGTTAGTGTTTTCAAGAGATATATTCTTAGCTTAATGCCTAAATATACAAGCCTTTCTCTTGGGTCCGGCGTTCGACTAGGTGGTAAATGCCATTATTTGTATACGGCTATAGATGAGTCTGAAGGACATGATTGACACATGCAATGATATTGAGACACAGTTGGATGAATGTCCATTCACCACAGGAAAAGAAATGGGTTTTTAATAGAGAGAATTCAACACTGACTTATAGTTTTATACTATCTATGTGAATTACAACAATGTATGTACACTGCCAGACTCATTCTTTCTATGTTTCATTATATAGGTTTCTTTGCCACAAGGGTTGGCTGGCATTTATTTATTATTATTTTTGAAAAAGAGGCAGAGTGGCTAAAAGAGGTTGTCCAGGTGAGTAGCAAAACTGGGGCAGCCCTAAATAGCCATTGGGAAGGGGAAACCCCCTATATTTTAATTTCCCAGCTGCAGCTGCCAATATGTTTAGGAGAAGGGCTCTTCTCCTGCCTTGGCCCAACCTATTGTCAATGATTGACAGCCCTAGCATCCAGTCAGAAAACCACTACAGCTGTCAATCCTTAGCTAGCCTGGGAGAAGAGCCTACTTCAGACCTATCGGCAGCTGTGTCCAGAACATTAAAAGGAAGTTTTCTGCCTTTTAATGCTCTGCCCTTTTAAGGCCCCTTCTTCAGCTGCTGATAGGTCCGAGGTGGGCTTTTCTCCCAGGTTCCCTGAGAATTAACAGTCTTTTAAAACCACCCTTCCTGGCAGCTATTTAGGGCTGTCACCGGATTTGCTTTAAACTCACCTGTCATTCCAGGTGACTTTTCAGGATAAGCTACCTTGTGTGTGCAATGTTCTACAACGGGTCAAACTTTGGGCTAGTGTATGAACACTAATGTCTTTAAAAAGTTTAATTTTATATGTATATTATGTGTATTTGTTCCCCAGTTCAAGACAGCTTGAAGGTTACTCCACCACACTACAGTCACGTCCCCACAGCGCCCTCTACTGGCCAAGACATAAATCAGTGCTTCAACACAGAGTAGAGAGAAAGAAAAATGTTAGTTACCCTTTAAAGGGGTTATCAAGGAATAAAAAAACAGAGATAATATATTTAAAGGACCGCTCCCTGTCTGTCTCTACTTTGGGTGTGGTGCTACAGCTCAGTTCTATTGAAATTAATGGAGCCAAGTTGCAATACCACACCCAAAGTGGAGACAGACAGGGAGCAGTCTTTGAAAGAAAATAGGTCTATTTTTCAATTCCTGGATAACCCCTTTAGGAGCAAAAGCACATCAGATACATGTGAGTCATGGTCTATGAAAACCCTGGTCACCCTGTCCTTAAGTTGAGTGTGGAAAGAGTTGTGATCTAGACAGAGAGAGAAAGACCAAGCTTCACATTTACCTAGACTATTCCATGTTGTCATGGTGTCCATAACATAGTCAAAGGAGCATTCAGGAGATGTTTCATGGCCTAATTCTACACAGACTGGACATCTATTGCCTTGTCAGGTTCTGGTCAGGTTAAGCAGACCAGTGACAAGTTGGGGGATACTTAACCTGGATGCGCCAGCAGGAATGGGTCTCAGAAGGGCCAGAGTTGGTGTGGGATCCTGTGCTAAGTTTTCTAAAGTACCTCAGCTACACCCCTGAGAAGACCCTGCTTCACGGAGTACAATATTGGATTGGACTGAGAGCCCCACAAATCATAGTTGATTTTCAAAGTCAGGCTATACTCTATTTAGGGACCAAAAGAAGCACTGAAATAGACCCAACTGCTAAGTCCAGAACTCCTAACCAAACAAGTAATTTGGTTGGTCCCACTGTGATCAGACACGTATCACCTATCCTATAACATGTTGCCCACACATGTGAAAAGTTTTGATTGCTCCGGGTCTCACTCGCTGCCATCACTTGTTATAAGCTGGAGAGATTTGTGGCAATTTGTGGCTTATTCCCCGACTGTCGGTTAAATCCAACCTTTTCGTTATATAAGTCTAGGCAGTGAAAAGGTCAGATCTGACTGCCAGCCGGTGAGTAAATGGCGAGGCAGCCCTCTTCCCTGGTTTATAAATAGGAATATCAGTGGGTCTCAGGAGTATGACTAGGTGTGATCACAACTTTTTACATGTCTAGGCAACATGTATTAAGTTTTTGAATGACAGTAACCCTTAAAAAGTACCTGTCACCAAATAAACTTTTCCAAACGAATTATGTTCCCTAATTACTCCTAACACCCATCCAGTCCTTAAAAAAAATGAGAGCTTTAAAAAGCTGTGTATCTTACCTTTCTTCTTGCTCAGATGCAGTGCAATTTCCCAGCAGGAGAAAGTAGGCATTTCCCAGCATGCATGACATCACTGAAGCCTGCTCTGGGACCACTTCTGTCCTCACATCATTGCAGTGCTGTGATGAATAGAAGACCTCAGGCTCTATGTAAGTTTCAGTCTGTGTTGCTATCAGGCTCTCCTGCAGCTTTCAGTCTATGCAGCTTTCTGTGAGAATCTGTGGAGCTTTCACTTTCTATGCAGCTGTCAATCAAGCTCAGTGCAGAGAAACACTTCCTGATTTTGGACTCCTACCAGGCCAGGAGGAGACCAAACTCACTGTATTAATTGTGGCAGGGAACAGAACAGAGCCACCTAGTGGCTGTATTTTTATATTACATTTTAAACATATTTGTGTTGATAATTTTAAAAGCAAGTAAATGGGAAAGTGTCTGCTAATTACACAAGGAACACTATATAAATAATTTTATTTGGTGACAGGTACTCTTTAACCCCTTAACCACAATGGACATAAATGTATGTCATGATGATGTGGTACTTAACGCACCATGACGTCCATTTACGCGGCACCATGACTGCGGGCACCGGACGGGTGCACACATCATGCGCGGCAGGTCCTGGCTGCTATCAGCAGCCAGGGACCCGCCAGTAATGGCGGACACCGGAGATCGCGCGGATTTCCGCCATTAACCCCTCAGATGCCGTGATCAATACAGATCACGGCATCTGCGGCAATGCGGTACTTTCATCCAGCATGGCGGCCGGAGGTCCCCTCACCTTGCTCCGGCCATCTCCCGGGGTCTTCTGCTCTGATCTGAGATCGAGCAGACCAGACCAGAAGATCACCGATGATACTGATCAGTGCTATGTCCTATACATAGCACTGAACAGTAGTAGCAATCAAATGATTGCTATAGATAGTCCCCTATGGGGACTATTAAAGTGTAAAAATGAAAGTAAAAAAAGTTTTTAACATTTTTTTTAAAAATCCACTCCCCAATACAAAAGTAAAATGTCCTTTTCCCATTTTACCCCCATGAAGTGTAAAAAAATAAAAAATTTATACACATATTTAGTATCACCGCATACATAAATGTCCAAACTATTAAAATATAATGTTATTGATCCCGTACGGTGAACATAAAAATAAAAAAAAGTGCTAAATTGTTACTTTTTTGTTACATTTTATTTTAAAAAAATTATAAAACAATTAATAAAAGTTCTATAACCACAAATGTGGTATCAATAAAAAGTACAGATCATGGTGCAAAAAGTGAGCCCTCATACCGCCACTTATACGGAAAAATTAAAAAGTTATAGGTAGTCTAAATAAAAGGATTTTAAACATACTAATTTGGTTAAAAAGTTTTGCGTTTTTTTTAAGCGCAACAATAATAGAAAAGTATACAATCATGGGTATCATTTTAATCGTATTGACCCACAGAATAAAGAACACATGTTATTTTTACTGTAAATTTTACGGCGTGAAAACAAAACCTTCCAAAATTAGCAAAATTGTGGTTTTCTTTTTAATTTCCCCACACAAATAGTATTTTTTTGGTTGTGCCATACATATTATGGTAACATTTGTGATTTCATTATGCAGGACAACTGGCCATGCAAAAAACAAGCCCTCATAATAGTCTGTGGATGAAAATATAAAAGAGTTACGATTTTTAGAAGACGAGGAGGAAAAAACGAAAATGCAAAAATAAAATTGGCTTGGTGCTTAAAGGGGTATTCCAGGCCAAAATTTTTTTTTATATATCAACTGGCTCTGGAAAGTTAAACAGATTTGTAAATTATTCTTAAAGAAGAAGAATGAAGCAGTCGGTAACTCACCAATCCTCGGTTCAGCAAACTTCTTTATTGTACATACTGACAAACTGGGTTGCCCAGGGAGAAGACATGAAGATGGCACAAGCGGGGGGGGGGGGTACCACAGAGAGACAACAACGTTGTTTCGCACTACATAGTGCTTCAACACACCAGTCTGAGCACCACACACACACCTCATCGCCATACCCGCTATTGAGCTATGTAGTCCAGAGGATCAGAAGTAAGCAATGACGAATTGCTCTGTTTTCCTTCTAAGATTTGTAAATTACTTCTACCTTAAAGGGGTATTCCAGGCAAAACCTTTTTTTTATATATATATATATATATATATATATATATATATATATATATATATATCAACTGGCTCCGGAAAGTTAAACAGATTTGGTGTGGTGCGGGGCGGCGTCTGTTGCTGCCGTGGCGCTGTGTCTGCGGGCGGGTGCGGCCTATAGACTGGTTTGAGAGGCATTGGGGCCGCTCTGCCAGTGGGTCGCTCCCCCCCCCCCCGTGGGCACCTGTGTCGCGGCGGTGGTGGTCGCCGCCTGGTGCTATGCCATTTTATGCTAGGGACGTTAGGGACCCACTCTGAATAGGTGGCCTTGACGTGGCAAGTGGGCTTGTACTTTTTGATCAAAAATGTATACTAACAACCTGTTAGTTTTTGATATTGTGCTGAGAAGCAATCAGATCATTATACAAGATTGTAGATGTGCGCTATGTCTGTATTCTACCAGAATTCATATTGTGATTTCTATCTTCCCCCTTTTTTTTTTTTCTTTTTTCTTTTTTGAACATGTGCTGCACTCTTCCCCACCCCCTCAGCCCAAACCTATATAGGTGGTAATTAGCCACACTAGGGCCATTTCACTCCTAGCTGCCACCCAGTCTGACTGGGAGAGCAAGGTAAGTGAGCCATTACACCTTGTTCACACTGGTGTGGTGCGGGGCAGCGTCTGTTGCTGCCGTGGCGCTGTGTCTGCAGGCGGGTGCGGCCTATAGACTGGTTTGAGAGGCATTGGGGCCGCTCTGCCAGTGGGTCGCTCCCCCCCCCGTGGGCACCTGTGTCGCGGCGGTGGTGGTCGCCGCCTGGTGCTACGCCATTAGGGACCCACTCTGAATAGGTGGCCTTGACGTGGCGAGTGGGCTTGTACTTTTTGATCAAAAATGTATACTAACAACCTGTTAGTTTTTGATATTGTGCTGAGAAGCAATCAGATCATTATACAAGATTGTAGATGTGCGCTATGTCTGTATTCTACTCGAATTCAGATTTGTAAATTACTTATATTAAAAAATCGTAATCCTTCCAATAGTTATTAGCTTCTGAAGTTGAGTTGTTGTTTTCTGTCTAACTGCTCTCTGATGACTCACGTAACGGGAGCTGTGCAGTTCCTATGGGGATATTCTCCCATCATGCACAGCTCCCGGGACGTGACATCATCATTGAGCAGTTAGACAGAAAACTTCAGAAGCTAATAACTATTGGAAGGATTAAGATTTTTTAATAGAAGTAATTTACAAATCTGTTTAACTTTCCGGAGCCAGTTGAGATATATATATATAAAAAAAGGTTTTGCCTGGAATACCCCTTTAAGGTCAAAATGGGCTTGGTCCATAAGGGGTTAAAGGAACAGTCTACCTGATGGTTTGGCAACCTTATTCCTAAAAGCATATGGTAGGTGGGGGCCACAACTAGAGATGAGCAAACTTACAGTAAATTTGATTTGTCACGAACTTCTCGGCTCGGCGGTTGCTCACTTTGCCTGCATAAATTATTTCAGCTTTCAGGTGCTCCCGTGGGCTGGAAAAGGTGGATACAGTCCTAGGAGACTCTTTCCTAGGACTGTGTCCACCTTTTCCAGCCCACCGAAGCACCGGAAAGCTGAACTAATTTATGCAGGAAAAATCAGCAACCGCCGAGCTGAGAAGCTTTTGACGAATCGAATTTACTGTAAGTTCGCTCATCTCTAGCCACAACCCTTCAAGTTACACCTTTGAGTATTATGACACATTGAACTAATTGCACTCTCTCTCTCTCTCTCTCTCTCTCTCTCTCTCTCTGAACGTGTGTATCTATCTATATATCTGTATATATTAAAAAACTGTATGCTGAAAGATTGTGTTTTTCAGAAATGAGTTTCCTTGTGATCACTTACTATTCCAGACACAATGACATGAAATATACAAGATTTTCTATTTAACATTATAAACACGTACATACATAAAACTTCACAGTTTAAGTCCTATAGTCTATAGCTGAAATTGAGGTAAATGACACATTCTCTTAGAGAACAAGCATGCTTAGAATTGAAAGGAGAACTTGATATTTACAGGCTGGTCCAATGTTAACATTTTCACTCATTTTTATTCTTCTACATTCCTCTCACATAATTTTTTATGTTTTACATTTGTTGTAGAAAATGGTGAATGGAGGTATTTGCATAAATGTGGATTCTGTATATGGGATTTTGTGTTTCTGTTAAGTACATCCTGTTATATGACATACACTATAGAAAGTCCATTCTGTTATATAATATACACTATAGAAAGGCCCATCCTGTTATATAATATACACTATAGAAAGGTCCATCCTGTTATATAATATATACTATAGAAGTCCATCCTGTTATATGATATACACTATAGAAAGTCCATCCTGTTATATGACATACACTATAGAAAGTCCATTCTGTTATATAATATACACTATAGAAAGGCCCATCCTGTTATATAATATACACTATAGAAAGTCCATTCTGTTATATAATATACACTATAGAAAGTCCATTCTGTTATATAATATACACTATAGAAAGGCCCATCCTGTTATATAATATACACTATAGAAAGTCCATTCTGTTATATAATATACACTATAGAAAGTACATTCTGTTATATAATATACACTATAGAAAGTCCATTCTGTTATATAATATACACTATAGAAAGTCCATTCTGTTATATAATATACACTATAGAAAGTCCATTCTGTTATATAATATACACTATAGAAAGTCCATTCTGTTATATAATATACACTATAGAAAGTCCATCCTGTTATATAATATACACTATAGAAAGGTCCATCCTGTTATATAATATACACTATAGAAAGGTCCATTCTGTTATATAATATACACTATAGAAAGTCCATTCTGTTATATAATATACACTATAGAAAGTCCATTCTGTTATATAATATACACTATAGAAAGTCCATTCTGTTATATAATATACACTATAGAAAGTCCATTCTGTTATATAATATACACTATAGAAAGTCCATTCTGTTATATAATATACACTATAGAAAGTCCATTCTGTTATATAATATACACTATAGAAAGGTCCATCCTGTTATATAATATACACTAGGGGTGTGAATCGCCAAGAATTTGGCGATTCGATTCGAATCGCGATACCAGTGTGGCGATTCGATATATCGCGATATATCGCGATACCGTCTAGGTGACGATACATCGCGATATATCGCCCACCTGGGAGCATTCATAGATCCCAATAGACGCCGCTGTCAGCTTTGACAGCGGCGATCTAGTACTCCGGTGCTCACTTTTCTCATGTTATCCCGTCCGGGCTGCAAAATAAAATAAAACGCACTTTATCTTACCTGCCAACGAGCCCCCGGAGCTCCGGTACAGGTGTTCGGTCCCCGGGCTGTATTCTTCTTACTTCCTGTTAGTCCGGCACGTCACATGGAGCTTCAGCCTATCACCAGCGGAGGCGGGACATCGCTGCGGCCGGTGATAGGCTGAAGCTCCATGTGACGTGCCGGACTAACAGGAAGTAAGAAGAATACAGCCCGGGGACCCAACACCTGTACCGGAGCTCCGCGGGCTCGTTGGCAGGTAAGAAAAGTGCGTTTTATTAAAAATTCCACATCCCTAAAAGAATCGATTCAAAAATATTTTGAATCGATTCTGTATCGGCAAATGAAAAATCGCGATTATCGCGAGAATCGATTTTTTCTTACATCCCTAATATACACTATAGAAAGGTACAGCCTGTTATATAATATACACTATAGAAAGGTTCATCCTGTTACATGATATACACTATAGAAAGGTCCATCCTGTTATATACACTATAGAAAGGTCCATCCTGTTATATAATATATACTATAGAAGTCCATCCTGTTATATGATATACACTATAGAAAGTCCATCCTGTTATATGATATACACTATAGAAGTCCATCTTGTTATATGATATACACTATAGAAAGTCCATCCTGTTATATGACATACACTATAGAAAGTCCATTCTGTTATATAATATACACTATAGAAAGGTCCATCCTGTTATATGACATACACTATAGAAAGTCCATTCTGTTATATAATATACACTATAGAAAGTCCATCCTGTTATATGATATACACTATAGAAAGTCCATCCTGTTATATGATATACACTATAGAAAGTCCATTCTGTTATATAATATACACTATAGAAAGTCCATTCTGTTATATAATATACACTATAGAAAGTCCATTCTGTTATATAATATACACTATAGAAAGGTCCAGCCTGTTATATAATATACACTATAGAAAGTCCATTCTGTTATATAATATACACTATAGAAAGTCCATTCTGTTATATAATATACACTATAGAAAGGTCCAGCCTGTTATATGATATACACTATAGAAAGGTCCATCCTGTTACATGATATACACTATAGAAAGGTCCATCCTGTTATATAATATATACTATAGAAAGTTTCATCCTGTTACATGATATACACTATAGAAAGGTCCATCCTGTTATATACACTATAGAAAGGTCCATCCTGTTATATACACTATAGAAAGGTCCATCCGGTTATATAATATATACTATAGAAGTCCATCCTGTTATATGATATAAATTATAGAAAGGTCCATCCTGTTATATGATATACACTATAGAAAGTCCATCCTGTTATATGATATACACTATAGAAGTCCATCTTGTTATATGATATACACTATAGAAGTCCATCCTGTTATATGATATACACTATAGAAAGTCCATCCTGTTATATGATATACACTATAGAAAGTCCATTCTGTTATATAATATACACTATAGAAAGTCCATTCTGTTATATAATATACACTATAGAAAGTCCATTTTGTTATATAATATACACTATAGAAAGGTCCAGCCTGTTATATAATATACACTATAGAAAGTCCATTCTGTTATATAATATACACTATAGAAAGTCCATTCTGTTATATAATATACACTATAGAAAGGTCCAGCCTGTTATATGATATACACTATAGAAAGGTCCATCCTGTTACATGATATACACTATAGAAAGGTCCATCCTGTTATATAATATATACTATAGAAAGTTTCATCCTGTTACATGATATACACTATAGAAAGGTCCATCCTGTTATATACACTATAGAAAGGTCCATCCTGTTATATACACTATAGAAAGGTCCATCCGGTTATATAATATATACTATAGAAGTCCATCCTGTTATATGATATAAATTATAGAAAGGTCCATCCTGTTATATGATATACACTATAGAAAGTCCATCCTGTTATATGATATACACTATAGAAGTCCATCTTGTTATATGATATACACTATAGAAGTCCATCCTGTTATATGATATACGCTATAGAAGTCCATCCTGTTATATGATATAAATTATAGAAAGGTCCATCTTGTTATATGATATACACTATAGAAAGTCCATCCTGTTATATGATATACACTATAGAAAGTCCATCCTGTTATATGATATACACTATAGAAGTCCATCTTGTTATATGATATAAACTATAGAAGTCCATCCTGTTATATGATATACACTATAGAAGTCCATCTTGTTATATGATATACACTATAGAAGTCCATCCTGTTATATGATATAAATTATAGAAAAGTCCATCCTGTTACATGATATACACTATAGAAAGGCCCATCCTGTTATATGATATACACTATAGAAAAGTCCATCCTGTTACATGATATACACTATAGAAAGGCCCATCCTGTTATATGATATACACTATAGAATGGTCCATCCTGTTATATGATATACACTATAGAAAGGTCCATCCTGTTATATGATATACACTATAGAATGGTCCATCCTGTTATATGATATACACTATAGAAAGATTCATCCTGTTACATGAAACACACCATAGATAAGTCCATCCAGTTATATGATATACACTATAGAAAGGTCCATCCTGTTATATGATATACACAAAAAAAAGGTCCATCCTGTTATATGATATGTGTTAAGCCTATCAGGCTGTGTTTGTGGGAGAGGCGTTGGATATATAAGCGCACACCGCCCCCTCCACAGGGGCGTACGGACTTTTAGTGAAGTTGCAGTTGCTGTGTGCTGGTATCTAGTATTCCTGGTCTGTGGGCTGTAAGTGTTGGTGTCCGGTGATGTGATTTTTTTTAATTAAATGTGTGTAGGTTTGTTACGGCGGGGGCTTGGATGAGGGGAATGTAGCGCTGCCGACGGGCATCACGTATCTCCGCTGTGGCGGAGTTTGTTTCGGGCACCAGAAGGCAGTGCTGTTTAGCAGATGTGGTTCGGCGCTCCATGCTCCTTTGCTGGACTTACTGGATTATCGGCGCATTCAGGTTTGGCCCGGTAATGTATTCAGTTGTGGGGTAACTGCCTGCGATGCAGGGACGCCGTCACCAGGTGGCGCTGCGTGCGCTGTGTAGTATGGCAGGGCAAAATTGTTAGTTCGAATAAAGTTTTAAAAAATAAAGAAAGAAATAAAAACTAAAAAAAATAGGGGGGGGAGGGGGGATGAATGTTAATATTAATAGTTATGTATAGGGGGACATAAGATATTGCAGTCTTGGTTACAGCTCCTGTGCATTGGGTTTGAACTAGTCAGAGTCGGGTATTGTGTATATATATATATATAAAAAAAAAAAATATATCTTAGCTAGCAGGTACGGAGTCGTCAGTACAGTACATGTATACATATACATATTACCCGTTTGGTCAGGTGCATTTATAAAAATAAAAAAAAACAGTTACATTGTTTACGTTTATGCAGGCAGGTGTGTTGTTGACGGTAGTAGTTGATAGCTTTCATTTCTGTCTAGAAGGTTGGTCCCAAAGGTTTATTTTCACAGTTAAACGATCTTATGTATCTCGTTACTGCTTACGGTTGTACCCATAATTTTTGGCACATTTGCAGGTTTCATCATGACGGTCGAGGATCTATTTAACACGAGTTTGGTTATTCTAATCTTAAGTAGGAGAGTAGTCAGAGTCTGGTTAGTCAGCAGATTGCTTCTATGTTGCTTAATAGTCATCTTATTGGTTCAAGTCACTAATTTTGTCATGTGGACAGTCGGTGGCGTACTAATACACTGACACTTATGTAAGCAAGGTGCAAGACACATAGGTGGTGGTTTACCATTTAATCCTTGAGCCGTGCCAGGGAGCGGGGTCTAAGGTGCCACCGGTCTTCACAAGTGCCCGCTGCAAAGTGGGACGGTCTTGCTGCGGCGGGTGACACCCAGGTCGCTACCCCTGGTATGACTCGTCCACACAGGTAGCTGGGGGGGAGGGGTGACGTGGTCCAGACAGAGACTGGCAGGACATGGCAGGCAGGACGGAAGGCCAAGGCCGGAACAAAGGAACAGGAGAGGTCGGAACTGGGGACAGGTACACAGACTCAGGAACAGGACTTGGACTCAGGAACAGGGCTAGGACTCTGGAACAAGGACTAGGACTCAGGAACAAGGACAGACAACAAAGATCTGGGCCAGGGAGCAGGGAGGAGCAGATACTTATGGAGCAGGGACAGGCGCAGGTGCTTAAACTAATTGGGTACTGGCCCTTTAAGTAACGGAGCTCCAGCGCGGCCACGCCCTAGGGGCCAGAAGCAGACATGCTGGAGCTGCAGGGACATCAGGGAGCATGAACACAGGAAGGTGAGCGACAGGCTGAGATTCGCATGCCGGAGCGTCCAGCGATGCGAATCACAGCCCCGCTGGCAACAGGAACAGAGAGCGCTCATGGCCGGCGAGTCCAGCTGGAGCGCAACTGTAACAATACCCCCCCCCCCCTTTTTGGTCCCCACTCTTCTTTGGAACTCAAAGAGTTCCCAACTATCTGAGACCAAGGGGGCACTGGACTGGGCAAAGACTGAAAGGAACTAGCAGGCTTCAGGCAAGGAGTCTTCTGTCTTCTAAAATGAGCACCTGGGAGACAAAATTGACAGAAGACAACACAAGAGAAACAAGACAATAAACTTGGCAAAATTCAAAACGGTCCACATCCATAGCCTCTTCGGCAAGAGGCAAAGTTGGTAACAAGGAAGGATGTTGAGACACCAGATGAGACACAGGCAGGCGTAGCTGGGAACCAGAAGACACTACAGGAGCCAGACAGGGCAAATGGTCCACATTCAAGACCTCTTCGGCAAGAGGCAAAGTTGGTAGCAAGGAAGGATGTTGGGACACCAGACAAGGTACAGGAACTTGACAGTCCGCATCCATAGCCTCTTTGGCAAGAGGCAAAGTTGGTAGCAAGGAAGGATGCTGGGACTCCAGATGAGGTACAGGAACTATACAGTCTGCATCCATAGCCTCTTCGGCAAGAGGCAAAGTTGGTAGCAGAGGTGGATGTTGGAACACGGGTGTCAGACGAGGTAATCACCATGTTTGGGCAGGTTCTCCTTCCAGGACAGACAGGCACGGCTAGGAACCAGGAAACACTGCAAAAACTGGTAGTGGGCCAGATTGTGGTACCTGCTGCTATTGCAAATCCAAAAGCTGTTGCATCATAGCTTCAAGTATCTTCATATGTCGACAGGTCATGACAATAGGAAGGCAGTTTGACTGTAATAGTAGGAGATGTCGGCGCTGGATGAAGGAACCAGGAGGAGTGCAGCATAAAATCAAGCTGGGTTTATTGGATGCAACACGTTTCGCTGTGCATGCGCAGCTTCATCAGGCATGACAAGGTTGGGTTCACAAGGGGTATAAATACCTACATGTGTTAACCCTTTATATTACATAAAATTGTATATATCAAAAAATATAATAATTAAAATATGAACAATACATTAAATACATGTCGCTTTTCATATCATATGACATACAACAATTTTTTTTGTGATTTAATTGATATATGGCATTGATGTTTTAATTGTTGTATGTTATATGATATGAAAAGCGACATGTATTTAATGTATTGTTCATATTTTAATTATTATATTTTTTGATATATACAATTTTATGTAATATACATGTAGGTATTTATACCCCTTGTGAACCCAACCTTGTCATGCCTGATGAAGCTGCGCATGCGCAGCGAAACGCGTTGCATCCAATAAACCCAGCTTGATTTTATGCTGCACTCCTCCTGGTTCCTTCATCCAGCGCCGACATCTCCTACTATTACGGTCAAACTGCCTGTCTATTGTCTCTAAGGAGGGCTGCGGATGAGGACACATTTACTTCCAGGCGCTTCCCATTGTTGTGTGTGTGCACACAACCAACTCTGGTAAGCAGCGTATGATAGATCTACTCCCCTTCCCTATGGGCCTGACCTACTGATCCCGCACATGGAGCACCTTCTGTTTTCCTTTTAGATGACAATAGGAAGGTTTCCTGGCAAAGGCACTTCAATGGGATCAGGCAAAAACACCCCAGCGGAATCCATGGCCGGATCTTACTGTTATAATTCACTGTTAGGAATCACGGCAGGAGTACAGCAGGTAGTAGATTCTCTGGACCTGTGTGGATAGAAAATTGAGCCTTGCCAGGGAGCGGGGTCTAAGGTGCCACCGGTCTTCACCAGAGCCCGCTGCAAAGCGGGATGGTCTTGCTGTGGCAGGTGACACCCAGGTCGCTATCCCTGGCACGACTCGTCCACACAGGTAGCTGGGGGAGTGACGTGGTACAGACAGAGACTGGCAGGATGTGGCAGGCAGGATGGAAGGACAAGGCAGGAACAAAGGAACAGGAGAGGTCGGAAATGGGGACAGGTCCACAGACTCGGGAACAGGACTTGACTCAGAAACAGGGCTAGGACTCTGGAACAAGGGCTAGGACTCAGGAGCAAGGACAGACAACAAAGATCTGGGCACGGGAGCAGGGAGGAGCAGATACTTATGGAGCAGGGCCAGGTGCAGGTGCTTAAACTAATTGGGTACAGGCACTTTAAGTAACAGAGCTTCAGCGGGGCCATGCCCTAGGGGCCAGAAGCATACATGCTGGAGCCGCAGGGACATCAGGGAGCAAGGTCACAGGAAGGTGAGCGACGGGCTGAGATTCACATGAGGGAGCGTCCCACGATGCAAATCACAGCCCCGCCGGCAACAGGAACAGAGAGCACTCATGGCCGGCGAGTCCAGCCAGAGCACAACTGTAACAAGGGGGAATTATCGCGGCTGGTGTTGCTGACATGTCTTCAGAGAATCAAGTCGTTAATAGATTCTGTTTGCTGTTACCCTGACACATCTTCAGGGGTGACCTTTGCCTGTGGCTGTTAGGCTGGGTTCACACTACGTTTTCTCCCATACGGGAGCGCATACGGCAGGGGGGAGCTAAAACCTCGCGCTCCCGTATGCCTTCGTATGCGCTCCCATATGTAATTCATTTCAATGAGCCGGCCGGAGTGAAACGTTCGGTCCGGTCGGCTCATTTTTGCGCCGTATGCGCTTTTACAACCGGACCTAAAACTGTGGGAGAAAACGTAGTGTGAACCCACCCTTACAGACACATTTTCAGAGCAGTTACTCCTTTCATATGTCATAACGATATCATGTCACACGGCCTACTCGCATCAACCTGACTCGCTCAGCATGACTCTGCAAGGCATTTGGTTAAGCATGTATGCTATGCTAGCGTTTGGTCACTCTCGGTTTCGGTTAGTTGCATGCACTCAGCGTTTTAATCACAGTACGTAGCAACAGAGTTTTGTCACTTTAGTTTCATGTTGATGTCTACTCTGATTCTCTAAGCACCTCACGTTCCCACAGCATATCCCGCAATTTGGTAGTTTGGGTCATTCTTAGCCTGATAATTGTTGTGGTTTCAATTGTTACTCTTTCCTCGGCACCCTCTTTCTGGACCGGGCAGGTGGGATCTTCCTCGAGATGTCACACTGTGTATATGCCCATAGGGCTTTTCTGTTAAAACACTCATGGCATTTATACGGTTCACATGCTGGTGGTGTTTGGTTTCATACTTTTTGAACTCATAATTCATACGCGCAGGGCAGGTATACGGTTTACACTCTTACAGCACGTATGCTGGTTACGTGCTCTTAGTAATTCTACTGTTTTCACGTTTTTTGGCTTTTGTATTATTCTGATGCTCATGGCCTTTATACTGGTCATTAGCTTACGGTATTCATGCGGTTCACACACTCATGGTATTTGTAATCATCGGCTTGTGGCATTGATACTGTTTATACGCTAATGGTATTTATATTGTTCATACAATTATGTTAGTTATACGATTCTTACGCTCATGACATTATGCGGTGCATATGCTCATGATACTGTGTGGTTCATGATAATAGCACACGTACTGTTAATACATTTAGGGTTTTTCACTGTCCACACTCGTGGCATTCATGCTGGCCTTAGGATCATGGTAGTTATACTGTCCATATGCTTACCGCACTCATACTGTATTGCGCTCATGACATTTATAGTGATCACACGCTCGTGGCCTCTATACTGTTCACGAGGCATAGGCTCATTGTTACGCCGAGCGCTCCGGGTCCCCGCTCCTCCCCGGAGCGCTCGCAGCGTTCTCTCATTCGCAGCGCCCCGGTCAGACCTGCTGACCGGGTGCGCTGCGATATTACTCCCAGCCGGGATGCGATTCGCGATGCGGGACGCGCCCGCTCGCGATGCGCATCTCGGCTCCCGTACCTGACCCGTTCCCCGTCTGTGTTGTCCCGGCGCGCGGCCCCGCTCCTTAGGGCGCGCGCGCGCCGGGTCTCTGCCATTTAAAGGGCCGCTGCACCACTGATTGGCGCAGCAGGCCTAATCAGTATTCTCACCTGTGCACTCCCTACTTATACTTCACTTCCCCTGCACTCCCTCGCCGGATCTTGTTGCCATTGTGCCAGTGAAAGCGTTCCCTTGTGTGTTCCTAGCCTGTGTTCCAGACCTCCTGCCGTTGCCCCTGACTACGATCCTTGCTGCCTGCCCTGACCTTCTGCTACGTCCGACCTTGCTATTGTCTACTCCCTTGTACCGCGCCTATCTTCAGCAGTCAGAGAGGTTGAGCCGTTGCTGGTGGATACGACCTGGTTGCTACCGCCGCTGCAAGACCATCCCGCTTTGCGGCGGGCTCTGGTGAATACCAGTAGCAACTTAGAACCGGTCCACCAGCACGGTCCACGCCAATCCCTCTCTGGCACAGAGGATCCACCTCGTGACAGTAGATCCGGCCATGGATCCCGCTGAAGTCCCACTGCCAGTTGTCGCCGACCTCACCACGGTGGTCGCCCAGCAGTCGCAACAGATAGCGCAACAAGGTCACCAGCTGTCTCAACTGACCGTGATGCTACAGCAGCTATTACCACAGCTCCAGCAACAATCTCCTCCGCCAGCTCCTGCACCTCCTCCGCAGCGAGTGGCCGCTTCCGGCTTACGATTATCCTTGCCGGATAAATTTGATGGGGACTCTAAGTTTTGCCGTGGCTTTCTTTCACAATGTTCCCTGCACTTGGAGATGATGTTGGACCAGTTTCCAACTGAAAGGTCTAAGGTGGCTTTCGTAGTCAGCCTTCTGTCTGGGAAAGCTCTGTCATGGGCCACACTGCTCTGGGACCGCAATGACCCTGTCACTGCCTCTGTACACTCCTTCTTCACGGAGATCCGAAGTGTCTTTGAGGAACCTGCCCGAGCCTCTTCTGCTGAGACTGCCCTGCTGAACCTGGTCCAGGGTAATTCTTCTGTTGGCGAGTACGCCATCCAATTCCGTACTCTTGCCTCCGAATTATCCTGGAATAATGAGGCCCTCTGCGCGACCTTTAAAAAAGGCCTATCCAGCAACATTAAAGATGTGCTGGCCGCACGAGAAATTCCTGCTAACCTGCATGAACTTATTCATCTTGCCACCTGCATTGACATGCGTTTTTCCGAAAGGCGTCAGGAGCTCCGCCAGGATATGGACTTTGTTCGCACGAGGCGGTTTCTCTCCCCGGCTCCTCTCTCCTCTGGTCCTCTGCAATCCGTTCCTGTGCCTCCCGCCGTGGAGGCTATGCAAGTTGACCGGTCTCGCTTGACACCTCAAGAGAGGACACGACGCTGCATGGAGAACCTTGCATGGGGGGAGGATAAAAAGCAAAGAAAGCAGACAGTGGGATGGATAGGTTAGAGAGGGGTCAGGACATAATGGCGGGTGGAGAGGAGTCCTGTGGGGGGAGGTTAAGAACAGTGGATAAGGAGATTCATGCGTTACAAACCAGCTGTAAAAATAAATGTAGCCCGAAAAATTGTAATCCCAATAATTCAAAAAATTCCATTAGCCCCAATAACTCAATAACTACAATAAGCCCCATTAACTCAAAAAATACCGTTGGCCCCAATAACTTAAATAACAACGTTAGACGCAATAACGCAAAAAATCCCATTAGCCCCAATAACTTAAATAATAACGTTAGACCCAATAACTCAAAAAATCCCATTAGCCCCAATAACTTAAATAGTACAATTAGCCCTTATAACTCAAAAAATGACATTAACCCCAATAACTCTGAAAATCCCATTAGTGAGACTATATGTGTAAAACTTAATGGAAATGTAAAGTGTATGTTCACAAATGCCAGAAGCCTAGCAAATAAAATGGGGGAGCTTGAGGCCTTGATACTGGAGGAACATATTGATATAGTTGGGGTCACTGAGACATGGCTGGACTCCTCGCATGACTGGGCTGTTAATCTGCAGGGGTTTACATTGTTTCGCAAGGATAGAATGAACAGAAAAGGTGGTGGAGTCTGTCTGTATGTAAGAAGTGGTATGAAAGTCAATGTGAACGATGCCATAGTGTGTGATGATTCTGAGGAGGTGGAATCACTGTGGGTAGAATTACAAAAGGAGGGAAATACTGAAAAAATTATATTTGGTGTAATCTACAGACCCCCTAATAGCACTGAAGAGATAGAAGGTCGGCTGTATAAACAAATAGAGAGGGCCGCCCGGGCAGGTACAGTGGTAATAATGGGAGATTTTAACTATCCAGATATAGATTGGGGCCGGGGGTTGGCTAAAACTACAAAGGGGAGAAAATTCCTAAATTTATTGCAGGATAATTTTATGGGCCAGTTTGTGGAGGACCCAACAAGAAGTGATGCCTTGTTGGATCTGATCATTTCCAACAAAGCAGAGCTGGTTGGTAATGTAACTGTGAGGGAAAACCTAGGTAATAGCGACCACAATATAGTTACTTTTGACTTAAAATGTAGAAAACAAAGACAGACGGGGAAAGCAAAAACATATAACTTTAAAAAGGCAAACTTCCCTGGGTTGAGGGCTGCACTACAGGACATAGACTGGGGGGAGGTGTTCTCAAATGCTGATGCAGAAGGTAAATGGGACATCTTTAAATCAACTCTAAATAACTATACAGCTAAATATATACCAAAGGGGAACAAATATAAACGATTAAAACTAAATCCTACATGGCTGACAAATGAGGTTAAAAGAGCAATAAACAACAAAAAAATAGCCTTCAAAAAATACAAATCTGATGGGTCAGCTATAACATTTAAACAGTACAAGGAGCTTAATAAAATCTGTAAAAATGTAATAAAAACAGCAAAAATTCAAAATGAGAGACAGGTAGCCGAAGAAAGCAAAACTAATCCTAAATATTTTTTTAGATATATAAATACAAAAAAACCAAGGACAGAGCATGTAGGACCCCTTAATAATGATAATGGGGAGGTTGTCACGGGCGATCAAGAGAAGGCGGAGCTACTGAATGGGTTCTTTAGTTCTGTATATACTATGGAAGAAGGAGCTGACATTGGTCAGGTCAGTGCTGGTAACACATCATATAATGTATTGAACTGGCTTAATGTACAGATTGTACAAGGTAAGTTAAGTAAAGTAAATGTAAGCAAATCTCCAGGGCCGGATGGACTACACCCAAGAGTTCTTAGAGAGGTAAGTTCAGTAATATCTGTACCCTTGTTCATGATATTTAGAGATTCTCTGGTGTCTGGTATTGTGCCAAGGGACTGGCGCAAGGCTAATGTGGTACCAATCTTCAAGAAGGGCTCTAGGTCTTCGCCAGGCAATTATAGACCGGTAAGTCTAACGTGCATTGTGGGTAAATTGTTTGAAGGACTTATAAGGGATTACATACAGGAATACATAGGGGATAATAGTATTATAAGTGATAGCCAGCATGGGTTTACTAAGGATAGAAGTTGTCAAACCAATCTAATTTGCTTTTATGAAGAGGTGAGTAGAAGCCTTGACAGAGGAATGGCTGTGGATATAGTGTTTCTGGATTTTGCCAAAGCGTTTGATACTGTCCCTCACAGACATCTGACAGGTAAGTTAAGGTCCTTGGGCTTGGAAACTTTAGTTTGTAACTGGATTGAACACTGGCTCATGGATCGTACCCAGAGAGTGGTGGTAAATGATTCGTACTCTGATTGGTCCCCGGTTATTAGTGGTGTACCCCAAGGTTCAGTACTGGGCCCGCTGCTGTTTAATTTATTTATCAATGATATAGAGGATGGTATTAACAGCTCTGTTTCTATCTTTGCAGATGACACCAAGCTTTGTAGCACGGTACAGTCTATAGAGGATGTGCATAAGTTACAAGATGACTTGGATAGACTAAGTGTCTGGGCATCCACTTGGCAAATGAGGTTCAATGTGGATAAATGTAAAGTTATGCATCTGGGTACTAATAACCTGCATGTCGTATGTCTTAGGGGGGATTAAACTGGCAGAGTCAGTGGTAGAGAAGGATCTGGGTGTACTTGTAGATCACAGACTACAAAATAGCATGCAATGTCAGGCTGCTGCTTCCAAAGCCGGCAGGATATTGTCATGTATAAAAAGAGGCATGGACTCGAGGGGCAGGGACATAATACTCCCCCTTTATAAAGCATTGGTACGGCCTCACCTGGAATATGCTGTTCAGTTTTGGTCGCCTGTTCATAAAAGGGACACTGCGGAGTTGGAAAGGGTGCAGAGACGCGCGACTAAACTAATATGGGGCATGGAACATCTTAGCTATGAGGAGCGATTAAAGGAGTTACAATTGTTTAGTCTTGAGAAGAGACGTTTAAGGGGGGATATGATAAACGTATATAAGTATATAAATGGCCCATACAAAAAATATGGAGAAAAACTGTTCCAGGTTAAACCCCCCCAAAGGACGAGGGGGCACTCCCTCCGTCTGGAGAAGAAAAGGTTTAGTCTAAAGGGGCGGCACGCCTTCTTTACCGTGAGGACTGTGAATTTATGGAACGGTCTACCTCAGGAACTGGTCACAGCAGGAACAATTAACAGCTTTAAAGCAGGGTTAGATACATTCCTGGAACAAAATAACATTAATGCTTATGCAGAATTATAAAACTACATCCCTTTCCCTTATCCCCTTACATCCTTCCCTTCAATCCCCTGGTTGGACTTGATGGACATATGTCTTTTTTCAACCATACTAACTATGTAACTATGTAACCTATGCCTGTACTGTGCCGGTACCGAACACTTCTTGAAAGATTGTCCTATCAGTCCTCCCCGCCTGGAAAGACGTATGCTGACTCCGCACAAAGATGAGACAGTTCTTGATGTCTACTCTGCTTCTCCACGCCTTACTGTGCCTGTGCGGATATCTTCCTCTACCTTCTCCTTCTCTGCTACGGCCTTCTTGGTTTCCGGATCTGCAGGAAATTTTATTTTGGCCTCTCTCATCAACAGGTTCAACATCCCGGTGACCAGTCTCGCCAGACCCCTCTACATCAATTCTGTTAACAATGAAAGATTGGACTGTACCGTGCGTTACCGCACGGAACCTCTCCTAATGTGCATCGGACCTCATCACGAAAAAATTTAATTTTTGGTCCTCTCCAACTGCACTTCTGAAATTCTTCTTGGATTACCGTGGCTTCAACGCCATTCCCCAACCCTTGATTGGTCCACAGGAGAAATCAAGAACTGGGGTACTTCTTGTCACAAGGACTGTCTTAAATCGGTTCCCAGTACTCCTTGCCGTGACCCTGTGGTTCCCCCTGTATCCGGTCTTCCTAAGGCTTATATGGACTATTCTGACGTTTTTTGCAAAAAGCAAGCTGAGACTTTGCCTCCTCACAGGCCTTATGACTGTCCTATTGACCTCCTCGCGGGTACTACCCCACCCCGGGGCAGAATCTATCCTCTGTCTGCTCCTGAGACTCTTGCCATGTCGGAGTACATCCAGGAGAATTTAAAAAACGGGTTTATCCGCAAGTCCTCCTCTCCTGCCGGAGCTGGATTTTTTTTTGTGTCCAAAAAAGATGGCTCCCTACGTCCTTGTATTGATTACCGTGGACTTAATAAAATCACGGTAAAAAACCGCTACCCCTTACCTCTTATCTCGGAACTCTTTGATCGCTTACAAGGTGCCCACATCTTTACCAAACTGGACTTAAGAGGTGCTTATAATCTCATCCGCATCAGGGAGGGGGACGAATGGAAGACCGCATTTAACACCAGAGATGGACACGTTGAGTATCTGGTCATGCCCTTTGGCCTATGCAACGCCCCTGCCGTCTTCCAAGACTTTGTTAATGAAATTTTTCGTGATCTCCTATATTCCTGTGTTGTGGTTTATCTGGACGATATTCTGATTTTTTCTGCCAACTTAGAAGAACACCGCCAGCATGTCCGCATGGTTCTTCAGAGACTTCGTGACAATCAACTTTATGCCAAAATGGAGAAATGTCTCTTTGAATGTCAATCTCTTCCTTTCCTAGGATACTTGGTCTCTGGCCAGGGACTACAAATGGACCCAGATAAACTCTCTGCCGTCTTAGATTGGCCACGCCCCTCCGGACTCCGTGCTATCCGTGCCCTCCGGACTCCGTGTTTTTTGGGGTTCGCCAATTATTACAGACAGTTTATTCCACACTTTTCCACTATTGTGGCTCCTATCGTGGCTTTAACCAAGAAAAATGCCAATCCCAAGTCCTGGTCCCCCCAAGCGGAAGACGCATTTAAACATCTCAAGTCTGCCTTTTCTTCCGCTCCCGTGCTCGCCAGACCTGACCCATCTAAACCCTTCCTATTGGAGGTAGATGCCTCCTCAGTGGGAGCTGGAGCTGTCCTTCTACAAAAAAATTCTTCCGGGCATGCTGTTACTTGTGGTTTTTTTTCTAGGACCTTCTCGCCGGCGGAGAGAAACTATTCCATCGGGGATCGAGAACTACTGGCCATTAAATTGGCGCTTGAGGAATGGAGGCACCTGCTGGAGGGATCAAAATTTCCAGTTATCATATACACTGATCACAAGAATGTCTCCTATCTCCAGTCTGCCCAACGACTGAACCCTCGCCAGGCTAGGTGGTCGTTGTTCTTTGCCCGTTTTAACTTTGAAATCCATTTTCGCCCTGCTGACAAGAACATTAGGGCCGATGCCCTCTCTCGTTCTTCTGATGCCTCTGAAGTAGAGGTCTCTCCGCAACACATCATTCCTCCGGACTGTCTGATCTCCACTTCTCCAGCTTTCATCAGGCAAACTCCTCCAGGGAAGACCTTCGTTTCTCCACGCCAGCGTCTCGGGATTCTCAAATGGGGACACTCCTCCCACCTCGCAGGCCATGTGGGCATCAAAAAATCCTTGCAACTCATCTCTCGATTTTATTGGTGGCCGACTCTGGAGACTGATGTTATTGATTTCGTGCGGGCCTGTACGGTCTGTGCCCTGGATAAGACTCCTCGCCAGAAGCCTGCTGGTCTCCTTCATCCTCTGCCTGTTCCTGAACAGCCTTGGTCACAGATTGGTATGGACTTTATTACGGACTTGCCCTCATCCCGTGGCAACACAGTTGTTTGGGTGGTCGTTGATCGATTTTCCAAGATGGCACATTTTATTCCTCTTCCTGGTCTTCCTTCAGCGCCTCAGTTGGCAAAGCAATTTTTTGTACACATTTTTCGCCTTCACGGTTTGCCCACGCATATCGTCTCAGATAGAGGCGTCCAATTCGTGTCTAAATTCTGGAGGGCCCTCTGTAAACAGCTCAAGATCAAATTAAACTTCTCTTCTTCTTATCATCCCCAATCCAATGGGCAAGTAGAAAGAGTTAATCAGGTCCTGGGTGACTATTTACGGCATTTTGTTTCCTCCCGCCAGGATGACTGGGCAGATCTTCTACCATGGGCCGAATTCTCATACAACTTCAGAGTCTCCGAATCTTCTGCTAAATCCCCATTTTTCGTGGTGTACGGCCGTCACCCTCTTCCTCCCCTCCCTACTCCCTTGCCCTCTGGTTTGCCCGCTGTGGATGAAGTGACTCGTGATCTTTCCACCATATGGAAAGAGACCCAAAATTCTCTTTTACAGGCTTCATCCCGGATGAAAAGATTCACTGATAAAAAAAGAAGAACTCCCCCCATTTTTGCTCCCGGAGACAAGGTATGGCTCTCCGCTAAATATGTCCGCTTTCGTGTCCCCAGTTATAAACTGGGACCACACTATCTTGGTCCTTTCAAAATCAAGTGCCAGATCAACCCTGTCTCTTACAAACTCCTTCTTCCTCCTTCTCTCCGTATTCCCAATGCCTTCCATGTCTCTCTCCTTAAACCACTCATCCTTAACCGCTTCTCTCCCAAAGTTGTTTCTCCCACTCCAGTTTCCGGATCTTCTGACGTCTTTTCTGTGAAGGAGATTCTAGCATCCAAGACGGTCAGAGGTAAAAGATTCTTCTTGGTCGACTGGGAGAATTGCGGCCCTGAGGAGAGATCCTGGGAACCTGAGGACAACATCCTGGACAAAAGTCTTATCCTCAGGTTCTCAGGCTCCAAAAAGAGGGGGAGACCCAAGGGGGGGGGTACTGTTACGCCGAGCGCTCCGGGTCCCCGCTCCTCCCCGGAGCGCTCACAGCGTTCTCTCATTCGCAGCGCCCCGGTCAGACCTGCTGACCGGGTGCGCTGCGATATTACTCCCAGCCGGTATGCGATTCGCGATGCGGGACGCGCCCGCTCGCGATGCGCATCTCGGCTCCCGTACCTGACCCGTTCCCCGTCTGTGTTGTCCCGGCGCGCGCGGCCCAGCTCCTTAGGGCGCGCGCGCCGGGCCACTGATTGGCGCAGCAGGCCTAATCAGTATTCTCACCTGTGCACTCCCTACTTATACCTCACTTCCCCTGCACTCCCTCGCCGGATCTTGTTGCCATTGTGCCAGTGAAAGCGTTCCCTTGTGTGTTCCTAGCCTGTGTTCCAGACCTCCTGCCGTTGCCCCTGACTACGATCCTTGCTGCCTGCCCTGACCTTCTGCTACGTCCGACCTTGCTCTTGTCTACTCCCTTGTACCGCGCCTATCTTCAGCAGTCAGAGAGGTTGAGCCGTTGCTGGTGGATACGACCTGGTTGCTACCGCCGCTGCAAGACCATCCTGCTTTGCGGCGGGCTCTGGTGAATACCAGTAGCAACTTAGAACCGGTCCACCAGCACGGTCCACGCCAATCCCTCTCTGGCACAGAGGATCCACCTCCTGCCAGCCGAATCGTGACACTCATGGCATTTATACTTTCATACGCTCATAGCGTTTATTCTTCTCATACGCTCATGGCACACATACTGTTTATTAGCCCTCAGTGTTTATGCTGTTCACACGCTCAGGCCATTGTTAAACATGCTCGTGGATTTAAACGCTCATGGCATTTATATTTTTCATGCACTTATATTATTTACACGATTCATACACACATGATACTATACAGTTCAGATGTTCAAAGTACCCATACTGTTTATACATGTAGGGATTTTTCACTGTCCATACGCTCGTGGCATATTACAATGTCCTTATGCTAATGACAATTATACTGACCATACACTCACGGCTTGCATACTGTCTTACACGCATCGCATTTATAGTGTTCACACACTTGTGGCATCTATGGTTCATGCACTCTTAGCATTTATTCTGGTCAGACACTCATGGCATTTATACTGTTCATGTCATGGTAGACATATTGGTATACGGTTATGGTATTCACACTATCCATACGCTTTTGTTCTTTATACATGCATTGCAATCATGCTACACGTGCACTCTTGGCTTGTTGTGCGGAGCATGCGCGCGTACGTTTGGGTTCAGGTGTTCAGGGCATTTTTATGGTGAATGGCATTTATACAGGGTTATTCATGTACAGTATAATATTACGGTTGTTTCCCACCATACGTGCCACCTCTGCAGGGGGATGCACTGTGTAGTTGATGTTACTGAAATGTTTTCAGATCGATAATATCATGATACATAGGTGGTTGTATACACTCCATACCTGTCACGTCTGCAGGGGGATACATTGCATAGTTGTTGTTGCTGACACATCTTCAGAGCAGCAATATCACGACACATAGGTGGTTGTATACCCTTTGTGTCTGACACAGCTACAGGGGGATGCACTCCACAGTTGTTGTTACTGACACGTGCTCAGAGCAACAACATAATCGACACTTAGGCGGTTGTATACCTGTCATACCTGCCAGGACTGCAGGGGACTGGCAGGTACAACAGGTATACAATCACCTAAGTGTCGTAAAGTTGTTGCTCCAAAAATGTGTCAGTAACAACAACTATGCAGTTGTTGTTACTGACACATTTTTGGAGCAACAACTTTACGACACTTAGGTGATTGTATAACTGTTGTACCTGCCACGTCTGCAGGGGGAAGTACTGCGCAGTTGCTGTTACTGACACATCTACAGAGTAACAAAATCACGACGCATAAGCGGTTGTTACCCGTTATGCCTACCAAGTCTGCAGGGGGAGGCACCACGCAGGTTATTGTTACTGACACATCTTCAGAGCAATAACATGATGACACATAGCTGGTTGTTTACCCATTATGCCTGCCTCATCTGCAGGGGAGGCACCATGCAGGTTATTGTTACTGACACGTTTTCAGAGCAATAACATTACAACACATAGTTGGGGGTTTAACCGTTATGCCTGCCAAGTCTACAGGGGGAGGCACCACGCAGGTTATTGTTACTGACACGTCTTCAGAGCAATAACATTACGACACATAGGTAGTTGTTTACCAGTTATGCCTGCCAAGTCTGCTGGGGGAGGCACCACGCAGGTTATTGTTACTGGCACGTCCTCAAGCAATATCTTTACGACACATAGGGGGTTGTAGACCATTCTTACCTGCCACTTCTGCAGGGGGATGCACCATGCAATTGTTGTTACTGACAAGCCTTCAGAGCAACAGCATCATGGCACACAGGTGGTCAAATTCCCTTCATACCTGCCACGCCTGCAGTGGAAGGCACTGCATAGCTATTGTTACTGACACGCTTTCAGAAAAATAGTTTTATGACATATAGGTGGTTACAAAAAGAAAAAAAATGATGGTTATGTAAGCCCTGTCACGTGTGCAGGCACGATAGTTACGAAAGATCAGCTTCTCGCAAAGACCTACAGGTACGAGGGGTATGCAAGTGACTGTCTTGTTTACAAGCACAATGGCAAGGAAGGTATCGGTCACTCGCGGCAGGAGTGGACAGTTTAAGGCATGATTAGTATCCAGGAATGGGGTTATTTGAGTTTAATAGATGATGCATAAGACTGTCAGATTGATACGTACAATATTTACTTATAGACCCGGAAAGTTGTCAGGCAGGATGTTTACCCATAGACCTGGCCCGTTCACAGGCATGATGGTTATGCATGGATCGGTCACCCGCAGTGGGCCATTACTCGTGAAACCACTTGGTTTGTAGTTTAGGGTAGTCTTCAGGCAAGATCTTGAGACTAGTACTGGTTACAGTTAACATGAAAATCATGGTCAATGTCTGTCACGTGGTCCAGTTACTCGTATGTCTGAAAGCAGATTATGCAACATGCAGATTCCGTCAGCACCCTGGTCCCGTCACTGCACATACAAATGATGGATTGAGTTACTATACTCAAGTAGATAACACCTTAATTAGAGATTCCCTCGCACTCAACCTCAAGAGAGCTTACATCACAGCTTTTAGTTTTTCTTCGGTTTTTCAATATTCCATTTTCCTATGACACCACCACTATCCTGACGTTTATTGGGTTTTGTCACTCAGCACTAGATCTGTCTCATAATACAGTCAAAACATATTTATCGGGTTACAACATTTCAGTTCACTATCCTCATCAACAGACAGATAATCATGTCTATTCAAGCTATCATCTAGTTATATCATAGTCAAGGTGGAGGGATAGCTCTTTGAGCTCAGCGTCAGAGTCACAAACTTGTAGGCTGGGGGCTCTGGTTAAGTACTTTAGCACAGAATGCTCGATGTAAGGTGGCTGTGTTTTTCTAAGTCATGGTTGTCATAAGTGATAAGGCTGATGGTTACCCTCTACTGTCTTTTGAGTCAGCGGCATAAACCACAGCACAGTTTGTATCTCACATATGCACTCTGATCTGCACTTTGGGGTTAATCCTCTGGAACTTTCAGGGCATTCATTCCGTATCAGGGCTGCATTGTCAGCCTCTAGGCAAAAGGTTTCCCCACATAGCATACAGTAGCTAGGTATGTGGAAGTCAGGCAGTTATTCTACCTACTTTCCAAATTTGTATCATGAAACGGCTGATATGTTCAGACATCTGGTTCTCTGAATCTAAATAAATATATATTAACCTGTACGGTCTTTTTTTTTTGCCCTCTAAAGGCTAGCCCTTGATCGCGGTTTTTGGGCACAGTTCAACCGCTATTATTACTGTGTAAAGTTGTTTAATGGTTTTCTTGCAGGGCAATTCCTGACTTAGATTGATCAAGTATAAGCGGGTAAGTCTTCATGGTTACGTGTGAGCCCTGACCACAAGTGTTAAGCCTATCAGGCTGTGTTTGTGGGAAGGGTGTTGGATATATAAGCGCAAGCCGCCCTCTCCACAGGGGCATACGGAAGTTTAGCGAAACCCACCCTCCTGCCACTTTTTCTTTATATCATTCTATAGGGTATGCCCTCTAAAGGCTAACCTTCGATCACAGTTTTTGGGCACAGTTCAACCGGTATTATTACTATGTAAAGTTATTTAATAGTTTTCTTGCAGGGCAATTCCTGAAGTAGATTGGTCCACTATAAGCGTGTGAGTCTTCACGGTTATGTGTGAGCCCAGACCACAAACACTATAGAAAGGTCCATCCTGTTATATGATATACACTATAGAAAGGTCCATCCTGTTATATGATATACACTATAGAAGTCCATCCTGTTATATGATATAAACTATAGAAAGGTCCATCCTGTTATATGATATAAATTATAGAAAAGTCCATCTTGTTATATGATATACACTATAGAAAGGCCCATCCTGTTATATGATATACACTATAGAAAGGTCCATCCTGTTACATGATATACACCATAGATAAGTCCATCCTGTTATATGATATACACTATAGAATGGTCCATCCTGTTATATGATATACACTATAGAAAGGTTCATCCTGTTACATGATACACACCATAGATAAGTCCATCCAGTTATATTATATACACCATAGAAAGGTCCATCCTGTTACATGATATACACCATAGATAAGTCCATCCAGTTATATGATATACACTATAGAAAGGTCCATCCTGTTACATGATATACACCATAGATAAGTCCATCCAGTTATATGATATGCACCATAGAAAGGTCCATCCTGTTACATGATATACACCATAGATAAATCCATCCAGTTATATGATATACACCATAGAAAGGTCCATCCTGTTACATGATATACACCATAGATAAATCCATCCAGTTATATGATATACACCATAGAAAGGTCCATCCTGTTACATGATATACACCATAGAAAGGTCCATCCTGTTATATGATTTGTTGCCAAGAGCAAACAATCAGATCCCTTCTTTTATTTTCAAAAAGGCCTCTGCAAAATAAAAAATGGTATCTGATTTGTTGCTTGTTTCTTTGCATAGGGTTTGATAAATCTCCCCCACAGTATACAATTATATCATATATACCAATCATTATATTTACATGAACGTGGTCACATGGAACAGATATGTTGTAGATTTTACCAGCGCATTTGCACTGATAAAATCTGTTGTGATATACAATAAAAGGTAGGGAATGAGATTTGCTCAAAAATCTTGCATGTTAAAACCTATAGGGAGAAATAAATAAGCAAAAACTGTGAGAACAAAAACTGTCTGTTTTTGCCCATAGCTCTGGATAACAGCCCTCTCTAAATACATTAACGCACCAAATCTGAACTTAAAGTCTGCTACATCTGTAGATCACATAAAGGTAGAAAAATTAATCATCAACCAATCTCTGAATGTCTAAAGTGCATGGAGTATAGGGGATACTCCTGAATGAGGGGGGGGGGGGGCATCGTGACAGTAGTGGAGACCAATTAGATAATGTTATTGGTTTGATTGAAGAGATGTGTCTTCAGGGAAGATGTGTCTTCAGGGCTGTTGGGTAAGAGTCTGAGGGTTCGGAGAGTCTTTGAGACAGGAGTAAGAGGTTTGGATTATAAAAGATGTAAGTTTTAGACCATTAGCAGAGCGGAGAGCACGTGTAGCGTGGTAGACAGATGAGGGAGGAGATGTACGGAGGTGCAGCACTGGGCAGAGCTTTGTGGGTAAGACTGAGGATTTTGTACTGCATTCTGGACTGAATGGGTAACCAGTGTAGTGACTGACACAGGGGGAGGAGGCATTGGTGAAATGGTTGCAGAGGAAGATGAGTCTGGCTGTGGTATTTGGGATGAACTGAAGAGGGGAGAGTTTAGAGAAGGGAAAGTCTATTAGTAAAGAGTTACACTAGTCAAGGTGAGAATGAATCAAAGCAACAATGAGAGTTTTAGCTGTTTCAATAGTAGCAGATGTTTTTGAGGTGCAGATGACAACATTGTGAAAGGGACTGAATATAAGGAATAAAATACAGATAAGGGTCTAGAATAACTCCAAGACAGAGAGCTTGTTACCCAGGAGTAATGATAGATTCACACACAGAGATGGAAACAGTGCCGGACTAGGGATAAAAACCAGCCCTGGAAATTATTGCATACCAACCCCCACAGTATTTTGTCATTGTGCCAGCCAGGTTGCCAGGCGCAGGGGTATCACTTTAGGTGGAGATATATATATATATATATATCACAAAAAAAAAGAGAGGATTAAAACAGCGCTCCAGGTAAGTGAAAATACTGTGATATTTATTCATCCATGTTTTACATGTGACGTTTCACCCACCAACTGCGGTCTTTCTCAAGCATAGCCTAGCTTGAGCTATGCTTGAGAAAGACCGAGGTGGGCAGTTTAAACGTCACATGTGAAACATGGGTGGACAAACTTCACAGTATTTTCACTTAGGCTTCTTTCACACTACCATTTCGTCCCTGTTTTTTTACAGCAGTTTTTGTGCTACAAAAGTTAGACCATAATGGGTGCAAACAGATGACCAGGCAGCAGGAGAATAATTTATCAAATATATACATGGGGGTAAAAAAATGATTGTCCAAAAGTCGGGGGTGGGGGGGGGGGATAGGATTATATAGAAAATTATGCACATGAAGTTTAAAAACCCTGATGGGAGCCCTGAATGCCCTGAATAAATTCTGATCACATCGGGTCTCAGAAGTGAGACCCGGTGTGATCAATTCCTCAGCCCCTGTACTGAAACCCCCAACATGAAACAGACTCTGTTCCATGATGGAGGTAGTAGTACAAACACTAATGTAGCCTCCCCAGCCGCCAGGAGACTCCTGCAGCCGTGGGAATTACTACTCCCATAATGTAAACAAGTATGTTCCATGATGAAAGTAGTAGTAGTCCCTCAGCACGGCAGGAGTCTGCTGATGTCACCTCTTCTGAGCATGCTCAGAAATAATAATAATACTGGGTTCAAATGGATGACTTTAAAGACTCATCTGTTTGCCATAGACTTACATCCTCCGCCGGCTCCTGGAATATAACGCGGAGTCACGCGGTGACCCCGCATCATATCGGGTCGGTCCCGGTGGCCATCAACGGCCGGGACCCACGGCTAATACCGGACATCACCGATCACAGTGATGCCTGGCATTAACCCTTCAGATGCGGTGATCAAAGTTGATCGCCGCATTTGAAGAGAAAGTGAAAGCATCCCGGCAGCTCAGTGGTGCTGTTTGGGACCGCCACAGTGAATTAATTGCGTCCCGACCAGCTTGCAGAACGAGAGGAGGATCCCTACCTGCCTCCTGCGATCCCTACCTGCCTCCTGAGATCTAGGCAGGAGCAGTCGAGCGGCAATAACACTAATCAATGCCATGCTATTGCATGGCAGTGATCAGTATAGGAAAACAGTGTGTGCAATGTAATAGTCCCCTATAGGGGCTATAACATTGCAAAAAAAATAAAGTGTAAATGTCTGAACTATGAAAATATATTGCTAATTAAACTGCACAGTCAATGGCGTACACGTAAAAAAATTTCAAAGTCCAAAATTTCATATTTTTGGTCACTTTTTATACCCTAAAATTTTTTATAAAAAGCTATCAAAAAGACTGATCAAAACAAAAATGGTACCGATAAAAATCACGGTGCAAAAAATGAGCCCTCATACATCCCCATATGCAGAAAAAAAAGTTATAGGGGGTCAGAAGAGGATATTTTTAAACTTATTCATTTTCGTGCATGTAGTTATGATATTTATCAGAAGTAAGACAAAATCAAACCAATATAAGTAGGGTATCAATTTAATCATATGGACCTACAGAATAACGATAAGGGGTCATTTTTACCGAAAAATGCACTGTGTAGAAACGGAAGCCCCCAAAATTTACATAATGGCATTTTTTTTTGTCCCAAAATGATTTATTTATTTTTTTTCGTTTTGCCGTAGATTTTTGGGTAAAATAACTAACGGCATTACTAAGTAGAATTGGTGGCGCAAAAAATAAGCCATTGTATGGATTTTTAGGTTGAAAGGGTTATGATTTTTAAAAAGTAAAGTGGAAAAAACTAAAATGCTAAAACAGAAAAACACTGAGTCCTTAAGGGGTTAACGGACGTTTTTCCACCGTTAATTTTGACGGGACAAAAAAAACAGGACACTTTAAATAAAGACTCTCTAGATGTTTGCTTAATTTGACTTTAGAAAGCAAATAACCAGGGAACTGGGGTCTGACTTGGGCAAAATGGCCCATATGACAAATAAATGGCACATGATTAGATTGGGGGATGAATCAGGAATTTTGTACTAATCCTTAGAAGCTTTAAACTTAAAATACCTTATCATCCTTTCAAAGAATTGGGGAGAAGCGTGAGATTGCTGGGATAAATTAATATATGCTAGAACACCCCTTTAAGGCATGCATCTGGGCACCTCACAAAAAATGTGAACAAAGGTGCACTTAATTTCCTACAGGTCCAAGCATTTTTCCGTTTTTGCACTTTCGTTTTTTTCCTCCTTACCTTTTAAAAATTAGAACCCTTTCAGTTTTGCACCTAAAAATCCATATGATGGCTTATTTTTTGCGCCACCAATTCTACTTTATAATTACATCAGTAATTTTACCCAAAAATTTACGGCGAAACAAAAAAATTATTGTGTGACAAAATTGAAGAAAAAACGCCATTTTGTAACTTTTGGTGGCTTCCGTTTCTACATAGTAAATTTTTCGGTAAAAATACACATTCCCTTCATTCTGTAGGTCCATACGATTAAAATGATACCCTACTTATATAGATTTGAATTTGTCTTAGGCTGGGTCCACACTACGTTTTGTCCCATACGGGAGCGCATACGGCAGGAGGGAGCTAAAACCTCGCGCTCCCGTATGTGACCGTATGCGCTCCTGTATGCCATTCACTTCAATGAGCCGACCGGAGTGAAACGTTCGGTCCGGTCGGCTCATTTTTGCGCCGTATGCGCTTTTACAACCGGACCTAAAACCGTGGTCAACCACGGTTTTAGGTCCGGTTGTAAAAGCGCATACGGCACAAAAATGAGCCGACCGGACCGAACGTTTCACTCCGGTCGGCTCATTGAAGTGAATGGCATACGGGAGCGCATACGGTCACATACGGGAGCGCGAGGTTTTAGCTCCCTCCTGCCGTATGCGCTCCCGTATGGGACAAAACGTAGTGTGGACCCAGCCTTACTTACAGAAAAATTTATACATTTAAAATTGTCATCTTCTGACCCCCTATAACTTTTTTATTTTTCTGCATACAGGGCTCATTTTTTGCACCGTGACCTGAAGTTTTTACTGGTACCATTTTTGTAATGATCAGACTTTTTTATCGCTTTTTATTCATTTTATCATGGTATGAAAAGTGACCAAAATATACTATTTTGTACTTTGGAATCTTTTTGCGCATACGCCATTAGCCGTGCGGTTTAATTAACAATATAGTTTTATAGTTTCAACATTTATGCATGCGGTGATATTACGTATGTTTATTTTTATTATGGTTGCATATTTTTACATGGAATTTGGGAAAAGGGGGGTGATTTAAACTTTTAATAAGGAATTAG
The DNA here is from genome assembly GCF_029499605.1 of Hyla sarda. NCBI lineage: Eukaryota > Metazoa > Chordata > Amphibia > Anura > Hylidae > Hyla > Hyla sarda. Next base: position 397,766,503 of record NC_079191.1, read on the forward strand.
TTAATGGGTGTTTTATTTTTTGAACTTTTTATAAAAATAAAAAAAAGTCACACTTTTAGTCCCCTTAGGGGACTTTTAGGAGGAATCATTAGATTTTTCATACAGATCAATGTGGTTTAATAGAACCACATTGATCTGAGTGCTCTGCGCTCGATTGATAAAGCCTGGTTCTGCCAGGCTTCATCATTCACAGCGCAGCAGCCAGCACGGAAGGAAAGATAAGCCCTCCGGCTTCCTCAGTAGTGGATTGCCCCCCGCGATCGCGCTGGGAGGCGATTCACACCACTGGACCACCAGGGATAGTTTAAATGTCCCTTTAGACGCCACTGTCAACTTTGACAGCGGCGATGTAAGGGGTTAATAGCCGGCCGCGGCCGCATGTCGGCTATTAACACTGGCACCCAGCTACAGGGGGCCGGCTGGTATGATGTGGGCTCGAGTCGGGAGCCCGCGCCATACAACGGTTGCCGTCTCAGGATGAGCCGACTCTACCTTAGACAGCAATCGGTTGAATTGCTTTTAACTCATCATTAAAGAACCAAGGAATTAGAAAGTGCTATATTTAAAACACTTATTAAAGTTGATATTATACTTACACTGTAATTTAACAATCTACTTTTCTCTTCTAATTACTGTAGGTGCCAATTAACATTAGGATCCCTACCATTGTGTGATATTTCCAAAGTCTACAAAATTATTAAAAATAATTAATATTATGATGATCATAACAGGGCTGCAGAATCTTTTCAGGACATCTTTTGCAGCTAGAAAATGCTAGTTTAGGTTATATTGTCCAACCTCTCAATTTTTTTTTTTTTTTTTATACCTTTGTAAAGAAAATGTAATACTTTTAAAGTGACCTTATTAAAACATGGGGGACATGAAACAGAGATAGGATCTCTTATTAAAACTGTTTATAATTAAAGGGGTGCTCCACCGCTAGTGAGTGTGACCTTTTGTCAAACCGCCCACCGGAAGTAAAGTGACAGGTGCCATGCCCCCTTTTCTAACAGAACCTCACTAGGCCATGCCCCCTTCCCATCACTAGGCCACACACCCTTCCCTGCATAACTTTGATCCCCTTTCTCTCACAGTCACTGATGTAGTCTCCTAAATTGATGTAAATATTTATAGTGTAGGGTTCCCCGAGTAATATGTAAACATGTCCCGACAAGTCTGCGTAGTAAAAAACAGACAGCAATGTATCATTTTATAAAGCTTTATTAATAGAAGTAATCATATATTCGAACACGTTTCAAAGAATTGTTTCTACATTTATAGGGATAAATTCAGTTCATATAGTTATTGAATCATATTTTAAAAACTTTTATTAAAAAAAAAATTCCCACAAACTGGTCATTCCTTTTGACTGTCAGGTAAATACATTCCAGCTGTGGTTAATTATAGCAAGAAACCAAGCTGTATAAACAGAGTTTTCCAGCAGAAGCACATTTTTTTCTGTACAGAAGCTACACACTGTACCCCATAGTGAAAATGGGGTACAGTTACTTTTCATAGTAAAAAGGATGCGGTGAAACGGGGGAGAAATTTCTTTAGGTCACAGAAGTTACCAAAGCTCCACAACAGCTGACATCAGCTGTTTTCCCCTCATTGTATAAAAACAGATGCACATTAATGTTATATAAATTTTATCTCATGTTTTCACATAGTGCTAATGGAAGTGAATGTCAGCTAAAAGCATTCCAGATGTTTGAGCGTTTCTCCATTTGTAGGGAAAAATACATTTTGTATAGTTTTTGATACATATATCAAACAAATTTCATAGAATAAGTAGTTTTTTATGCTTACCGGAAAATCTTTTTCTCGGAGGATCCATTGGGGGACACAGACCATGGTATATGCTGCTGTCACTTGGAGGCTTGACACAATGGCAACAAGAAAAGTCAGCCTCTCCCAGCAGGATATACCCGCCTACAGGCACCTGAGCAAATCAGTTTTAGTCCCAGAGCAGTAAGAGAGGACCAACAGGTAAGAAATAGCCGGAAACTGTACGAGGAACCACAGAATAAAAATTAACTAAAACCAAACCAGGAACACCAGAAAAATAGGTGGGTGTCCCCCAATGGATCCTCCGAGAAAGAGATTTTACGGTAAGCATAAAAATCTCCTTTTCTCTATCGGCTTCATTGGGGGACACAGACCTTGGGACGTACCAAAGCAGTCCCCAGGGTGGGTAAAAGAGGAGCAAGCTAGGTGGAAGGCTGGACCACAGCCACCTGCAACACCTTGCAACCCAGACTAGCCTTAGCCGATGCAAAGGAATGAACCTGGTAGAATTTTGTAAAAGTGTGCAAAGTAACCAGGTGGCTGCTTTACAAACTTGCAAGGCCGAAGCCCTGTTTCGCAGAGCCCAGGAGGCCCTGACAGAACAAGTGGAATGAGCTGAGACCCTGAAGGGTGGAGTCTTCCCCTTACAGCGGTAAGCTTACGTAATAGCAGACCGGATCCACCGAGAAATGGTGTCCTTGGGAGCAGGTAGTCCTTTACGATGACCATCCGTAAGTACAAAGAAGGAGTCAATCTGACGAAAAGAACTGACTGAGAGGTAGGTCTGAATGGCCTGTACCACATCAAGTTTATGTAGCAAATGTTCCTTTGGATGAGATGGGGTCGGACAAAAGGACGATGTCCTCATTGAGATGAAAAGCGAAAACAACCTTAGGTAGAAAGGACGGAACAGGATGAAAAACAAACTAGTCCTGGTGGATGACCAGCTAGGGAGAGCGGCAGAATAGAGCTGCCAGCTCCGAAACCCTCCTAATAGAAGTGACCACAATAAGGAATGCCACCTTCCAGGAAAGTAGACATAGAGGAACGTCCCTAAGAGGTTCAAAGGGAACACCCTGCAGTGCACTGAGAACCAAGTTCAGATCCGAAGGGGAAGTAAGCGATCTGTAAGGCGGGGCAGCGTGAGCCACACCTTGAAGAAAGGTCCGGATATGAGGATTGGACACCAGGGGACGTTGAAAAAGAATGGAAAGAGACGAAACTTGGCCCTAAAGGGAACTGAGAGCCAACTGTTGTTCCAACCCAGAATGTAAAAAGGAAAAAAAATCGTGGGAGAGAGAAAGTAACGGGGGGGAAAAGGTGTGAGATTCACACCAACGAAAATAAGACCGCCAAGTACAGTGGTAAATCTTCACAGAAAAGGGCTTCCGCGCCCTGATCATAGTGCGAACAACTTGGTTAGAAAACCCCCTGGCTCTCAAAACCGCGGTCTCAACCGCCAAGCCGTCAAATGCAGCGACTGTAAATTGGGGTGGCAAAGAGGACCCTGAGAGCAGGTCTGGACGAGTGGGAGGCGCAGTGGAGTGTTGTCCACTAGCCAAACCACGTCTGCGTACCATGTCCTCTCCATGCCAGTCCGGAGCCATGAGAATGGCGGGGACGCCTTCCATCTTGAGCTTCCTCAGGACCCTGGGAAGGAGAGGAAGAGGAGGGAAGAGATAGGGCAAGGCAAAGTGCGACCAAGGAATCACCAGGGCGTCCACGGCCAGAGCCAAGGGATCCCGGGACTTCGCAACAAAGCGAGGAACCTTCCAACTGTGGCGTGACGGAAACAGGTCCACATCTGGAGTGCCCCAGAGATGACAGATTTCCGAAAACACTTCTGGATGAAGAGACCACTCGCCTTGGTTAGCTGAGGAGCGGATGAGAAAGTCTGCCTCCCAATTGTAAACACCCAGTATGTGAATCGCTGAGATTGATGGAACTTTGAGTTCCACTCAGAGAAGGATCTTGGAGACTGCAGCCATTGCTGCTGAGCTGCGGGAGCCGCCCTGGCGATTGATATACGCCACAGCTGTGGAGGTGTCCAACTGGACACGAACAGGACGGTCCCAAAGAAGGTGCTCCCAATGGTTCAGTCAAAGATAGATTGTCCTGATTGCCAAGATGTTGATGGGGAGAAGGGATTCTGGGGAGCACCGAAAGCCCTGGACTGTCCGGTCCTTGAAGACTCCTCACCCACTGCTGAGACTGGTATCCGTTGTGATGACTTGCCAGGTGAGGGGCAGAAAGGATTGTCCTAGACAAAGAGGAAGGGAGCGCAGCCACCACAGAAGGGAATGGCGAGACCTGGGGGGGGGAAGGACAATCCTGCGATCAAGGAATAATGGAGATCTTTCCCATCAGGACAGGAGAGCAAGTTGAAGAGGTCGATAATGAAACTGGGCAAAAGGAACGGCTTCCATGGCCTCCACCATCCAGCCCAGGACCTCCATGCAGAATCGAATGGAAACTGGCACAGGTTTCCGTAGAATCTGAACTCCTGATAAAAGAGCCATCCGCTTGTCCGACGGATCCTGGCGGATGCTGTGTTGAACTGGAGTCTCAGGAAGACTAGAGACTGGCTGGGAGTCTGGTTGGACTTGTCCTGATTGATCATCCAGCCGAAACGAGACGAGATCTGAAGAGTGAGGTGGAGACTCTCTTGATTCTGGGCTCTGGTTGGAGCTTGACCAAGAGATCGTCCAGGTAGGGGATCACTGATACACCCCGTGAAAACCCTCGGAGCATTGGCTAGTATGAAAGGAAGGGCCACAAACTGAAAATGGCCCTCTGGAACTGCAAAGCGAAGATAATGCTGATGTGCTGTAAAAAATGGGAATGTGAAGATAGGCAACTCGGATGTCCATCGAGGAAAGAAACTCCCCTTGATCCATGGACACCACTACCGAACGAAGAGACTCCATACGGAAATGATGGAGGAGTAGATGTCGGTTGAGGTGCTTCAGGTCCAAGATCATGCAAAGGGAACCCCCTTTTTTGAGGACCACAAACAGGTTGGAATAAAAACCTGAAAAACGCTCCCCGGGAGGAACTGGGATAATCGCTCCCTGAGCGATAAGGGACCGAAAACACCACGAAAGCTCGTTGCCACAGAAGGAGAACTAGGGGGGTGCGAATGAAAAAAGCGATCCTTCGGAAAGGAAGCAAACTCGATCCGATAGCCATTGGAAATGACATCTTGGACCCAGGAGTCCTGCACATGGGCAGACCAGATGTCCCGAAAAAGTAACAGACTCCCTCCCACCCAAATCTTCGGGTGAGGGTGTCCCTTCAGGCAGAGGTAGGTTTATGGGTACCTGCCTTGGCCGCAAAACGGCCTGAATGGTTCTCCGATTTCCAGGAGGATGAGCCTTAAAGAAAGAGCCTTCATGTCCTGTGAGGGAGCCAGTCTGGGCGCCCTACTGGATCCATAGGACCGAAAGAAGGTTGACTTCCGTCGGGAGTCGGTACTGCGAGACTTATTCTTTGGTAATAAGGAACTCTTAAGACTGCATAAGAGCAGAGAACAAATAGTCACCAGCATTAGAGAGTTGAAGTGCCAGATCCGCCAATTCCTCTGCAGTGGCCCGGATAGAATGCCCTGGTGGAGTCGATAAGCCCAGACAGAAAGGGCTTTCGACACCCAAGCAGAAACGAAAGCAGGGAGCAAAAATGAACCTGCTGCATCTAGGGCAAATTGTGCCAGGTTTTCAATCCTCTTGTCTGCCGGGTCCTTAAAGGAAGCTGCATCTGCCAAGGGCAGAGTAGTCACTTTGACAGGTGGGAAACAGGAGAATCCACGGTTGGTGGAGATGGCCACCTTGCAATGAGGTCCTGAGCATAAGGAAATCGTGCCTGAAACTTCCTAGTCCCTTGAAAGCGCTTGTCAGGATGCTCCCAGGCTGTTTCCAGTAAGCTGTTTCCAGCTGGGTCCGAAGTTCCTGGGTCCTCTAGGTGCAAGGTGTCCCTTTTGGCCGAGACCAAGTTGTCTACTATGTCGCCCGTGCCGGTTTAGTCCTCTGAGCCAGAGGCAGAACCTGAAGCCTCATCTTCCCGTTCCCCAGGAGAGTGGGAGCGGGTGGAGGCAGCCTTGGATAAAGGCAAAACTGACATGGTACGCAGATCTGGAGACCAAGAGCGGCAACCATTAGTGTGGCCTTTAGAAGCGGGGCGCTGTCGGGGTGCCAGGGAAGAGGGGCGATAGCTATGAGGAGAATGCCTATTCCTGCCTGTGGCCTCTGGAGAAGAGCCAGAGGAGAAACCCCTAAGGTGCTTGTGAGAGCACCTAAAATAAGAAGAAGCAGAGTGAGCCTCTCAGGAGGGCTGGCAGAAGGAGGACTTCTCCAACGCAGTCACCACGGAAAGGGAGACCTGCACCAACTCGGAAATAGATTGGGAGAGGGAAGACACCCATACCGGAGGGAGAGCAAAGCCCACAGGGTCTGGGGGAACGTCCTGGGCAGATATACCAGGAGGGCCTGGGGGGCGCAGTGGTGTAGGCAAGACAAATGGGTTCAGCCGAGCCACAAGGCATTATGGTTTTGCAGCCCATGCAGGCATAATAGGTGACAGGGCCCCAGGTCCCTGTCTGGGTGGTGGGGGTCAGTTCTGGGTTCGGACATAGTGCAAGTAAAAAAACAAAATGAAGCAATCTCACACAGCGTCCATGTCCTTCAGGCGGAGAAGAAGCAGGCTGAGAAGAAAATGCCGTCTTCGGCACAGAGGAGAGACAGGAGGGGAAGGAGGACTAGTCCAATGAAAAAAGGGGGCCGGACTAGAGCCAGTCGGCCTCCCATTGGCTCAAATGAATACTGCAGTGTGTGCACCCCGCTTGAGAACCAGACCTTTTTCGTGAACATAAGCGCCATAGGCTGTAAGCCCCACCACACTAGTGGAAATGAGGCCTGGAGAAAGAGATCCGTTGGCCGCACGCACACAGCGCTGCCGACAGAATAAATAGACTCCGGCGCTCTGGTCCCATCTCAGAAGATGCGGCCAAAATGAAAATGCTGGCGCATGCGCACAGACAGGAGCTGTATACTGTTAGAGATGGGGAAGGAAGAAAAAACAGTCCTACACCACTGAAAAACGTCCCCCACATTCAGAATGGTCGAGGAGGGGTTTCCCTAGAAAGAATAAAAATGAGTGGGCTCCAAATAGGGGGACTGCAGAGGTTGAGAATCCAGAAAACCTGAAAGAAAAGGGAGAGAATACTTACCTTGTCCTCAGAAAACTTGCCTCATGAAGTCTTCAGTCAGCTTTTAGAGACCCCACCTGAAAATAGAGAAAGAAAAGGGAAATAAAATCCTAACTATACATCCCTAATCTCAAAAATAAGAAAAATAAGCGACAAGGTCTGGAGAGCACTAGACCTGTGTCTGCCTCCTACAGACACTAAGCTAAAACTGATTAGCTCAGGTGTCTGTAGGCGGGTATATCCTGTTGGGAGGGGACGACTTTTCTTGTTGCCATAGTGTCAAGCCTCCTAGTGACAGCAGCATATACCCAAGGTCTGTGTCCCCAATGGAGTCGATAGAGAAAAGAGGCTTTCTTTTGTACATTTGTAAAGTTAAATACCATTTACAGGAATAAAGAGCTGTAGCAGAGTAAAAGTCATAAATTATAGTTGTATATAATTATATGGGTTCTAGTCTAACAGCTAAATTATTTCCATGTGTATATGGTAGACAAAAATTGACATAAACTATTCTGCTAACTTCTTTTCAGATTATTTTTAATCATAAAATACACTGAATAGTGTGTATATGTTAGATGTAAGTATTTATACCTCCTAATATTGTGTTTCTTTAGACATTACATCATGCCATACGTCATGAGTCCGCTCCCGATCTATAACGCGGAGCCACGGCATGGCCCCGCGTCATAGCGGGTCGGGCCCGGCCTCTAACAACGGCCGGGACCAGTGGCTAATAGCGCGGCATTGATCGCGCGCTATTAACCCTTTAGACACCTCCTATTAAAAGTTGGAATCACCCCCCTTTTCCCATAAAAAAAAAACAGTGTAAATAAAAATAAACATATGTGGTATCACCGCGTGCGGAAATGTCTGAATTATAAAAATTTATCGTTAATTAAACCGCATGGTCAATGGCGTACGTGCAAAAAAATTCCAAAGTCAATAATAGTGAATTTTTGGTCACTTTTTATATCATGAAAAAATGAATAAAAAGTCCTATCAATGCAAAAAAGGTACCGCTAAAAACTTCAGATCACGATGCAAAAAATGAGCCCTCACACCGCCCCATACGCAGAAAAATTAAAAAGTTATAGTGGTCAGAATATGACAATTTTAAATGTATAAATTTTCCTGCATGAAGTTATGATTTTTTCCATAAGTACGACAAAATAAAACCTATATAAGCAGGGTATCGTTTGGACCTACAGAATAAAGATAAGGTGTAAGTTTTACCGAAAAACGTACTGTGTAGAAACGGAAGCCCCCAAAAGTTACAAAATGGCGTTTTTTTTTTCAATGTTGTCCAACAATGATTTTTTTTTCCGTTTCGCCGTAGATTTTTGGGTAAAATGACTGACGGCATTACAAATTAGAATTGGTGGCGCAAAAAATAAGCCATCGTATGGATTTTTAGGTGCAAAATTGAAAGCGTTATGATTTCTTTAAAGTAAGGAAGAAAAAACTAAAATGCAAAAACGGAAAAACCCCGGGTCCTTAAGGGGTTAATACTACCTCTTAGTATTGTGCCCCATCAGCGATAACATTAATACCAACTCCTAATATTGCATTCCAAGACCCATAAAATTAATAATACTGCCTAATATTGTGTCCCATCAGCCATAATATTAATACTACTGCAGTGCGACAGATTTTTTTAAATAAAAACCGTGAAAAAAAAAAAAAAATTATTTGTGAAAATATATATGTATGGAAATATATAACTATATATATATATATATATATATATATATATACAATCCAAGAAATTTCAGCAGCACACCCGTGTGTTCCAGTGAAGCAGTGGGATTTTTATTTACCCATATCAGATACAACGTTTCAACTGCATCTTGCAGTCTTTTTCAAGCATATGCTTAAAGTCTACTGAATCGGCCATTATAGATGCGGGCAATATGTATTAAGATCTTACCATGTCTGCGCACGCGCATACAGACAGAAGATTTCAAAGCGGCCATATAAATCATTGAAATCTTCTGTCTGTATGCGCGTGCGCAGACATGATAAGATCTTAATACATATTGCCCGCATCTATAATGGCCGATTCAGTAGACTTTATGCCTTGTGCGCCTGCGCATCGCGCGGACCAAGTCACGTGACGGACACGTCACAATCACATGAGAAGGAATTGTGCATGCTGATTGGTCCATCCTCCGGTAGTTGTATACAGTTGGCGTTCGTCGCCATTACACATGCACGCTTGGGATCTGCTATGTCGGTGAGTCAAGCCACACATCCGCCCTGCCCCCTTATGATTTATATCTTTCACCTGGTATAATTATGTTATAGATAATGCCATTTAGCTTTTATATCTTTTTATGTACTGTGATGTACATGAATATGTTTTTAACCTTCACTCACTTGTATTTGGATGACTTATGTACATCCCCTATATATTTATAATACGCACTGATTACACTTGCACTTTATTTTATAATAATTGTTTGATTTGTATATAATTGATTTTGATGTACCACATGCTATTTATACTGTGTTGGGATCACTAAGAGTTGGCTTGAAAATGGTGTTGTGAGGACACCGAAACGTCGCACTGCCTGTTCATGGAATAAAAATCACTAATTTCTTTTGACACCACACGTGAGTGCTGTGGTCTTCCTTTTATTTTCTGCCTCGAATTGGACCAGAGACCGGGGTCCCTGTGACCTGCTTGCACCTACCTTCTTTTATCAACTCTGTTTTGGGAAGTGCTGCTCAAAGAACGTTGTTGCTATATATATATATATATATATATATATATATATATATATATATAAAATTCAAAGCCAGTACAGCATTCCGTAATAGTGAAAAAATGTGTTTATTCCATCAGAAAATGTGACAAAGCAGCTACGTTTCGATCCTCTCCAGAGTCTTTGGAGAGGATCGAAACATCGCTGCTTTGTCACATTTTCTGTTGGAATAAACTCACATTTTTTCACTATTACGGAATGCTGTCCTGGCTTTGAATTTTCTGTATGTTTTGGAACTTTGGACTTGGTTCCTTTTCAGTAGCTTGCACCCAGCATCATCTTTTTTCCCCCTTTTTCACTTTGGGAGTGCTGTTGCTGTATATTTGTATGTATATATTTGTTCTTGTATGTATATATTTGTTTGTTGATTCACCATTATTAATGAAACAATAAGGGAATAAATAAAATAACTTGTGTTGGAAAAATGTGAAAATGAAGCTAAAACGTTGTTTAAAAAATAAATTGTGCAAAAAAATTAAAACAGAATTGCTTGAAAAAGACGAGGCAGGCAAAGGAACAAACAGCCAGAGAATTTACTCCACTTTCTGAAACTTTATACATGCTTTAAAGTGTAGGGTTTTCTTCCCAGAAAATTCACATTATTTTCGGAAGTGGTTTTTAGAAAAGATGAGTGATTTTGGATGAAATGTAGGGAGTACGCCCCTTTTCCCCAAAACAACACCAATTTTGTAGTTTTTTTATTTCACTCAGAGTGATTCAGATTCTGTTGGGTTTTTTCTGTCGCCTATTCTGTCGCACATTCCGTGCAACAGAATTTAGGCACAAAACCCGAACAAAACCAGTCGGAATCCTGTTGGTAAAGGAGGTCATTTGTGTTTTGTTTGCTGTATTTGTAAACTACAGCCAGGTTAATTCCACTCCTAAGTTTAGTTAAATTAATGACCAAAATACCAAGAATATTCTTAGGTGCTATTTGAAGTTTGTCCCTAACTAGCTGATAGGAAAACAGTACGAGAACAAAAGGGAATAAGTTAATTGAAAAATGCACACAACATTTCATTAGATCTTTGAGGCCTTATGGTATATTCACATGAACAAGTGTTTGAGGTACTATATATATAACAAAGGTTCATAAAAAATATTGTGCTAACCAAGTAAACCAAGCAAACTGGCACTGTGCTTATTGTAAGTAAATGAAATGTGACCAATCGTTGAAGGTTTACTAACATATACATTTAAAGAAAATACTATAATAATAATAATAAGCCACAGTTCATTGTTAAAGAGACTGAGTCTCGAAATGCGTCTGAATTGGGCATAATAAACAGCAAATCCTATACTTTGGATCGTGGTCATTATTATACGTGGTTGCTGTACCTACCCCTATTGATCTCTTGGACTGATGTGGATCGTCCGTGATATCAGCCGCCGGGTGGCTGAACCGCGATACTACATATAAATCCTTATGGTAGTTGTGTATCTCACACAACTGAAAAAGGTGAGCAAGCACTCACCTTATGCATTTTACTATCATCTTTATACAGTAAGAACAAACTGTCCTATTGGAAGCTCTGTTCTGTATTTTTCTGCATTAAATTAAATCAAAATAATAATAATGATGTTATATATTTATAGCACATGATAAATAATGGCATTAATCCTTATCAGTGACAGTAATCATTCTCAGATGAACGAGACATCACAGGACCCACCATACACCTCCAGAGAAGTAAAGGAATTTCCTTCTCGTCATTTACACTGTAGCACTGAATTGGCTCTAAACACGGCACAATTCTTTGGTATTCTCACAAATGCTGGCCTTATACTTACTGCACTATTTACTAATAAACAACAGGCGGCATTCTCTAGAGGTGCTGAGACCCGTGACTGTAAGCTAATGGCTTCTCCCTACCCATATGTAGGGGCCTTCAGCTCTGTAGCAATCTGTAGGGCCACACCATGAAAAAACTGCAGGTGGTGTAAAAGTTTACAATAGTGGCTCTATAGTATTCCATTCCTAAAATAACCAACACATATCTGTTTCTTATCACATGAAAAATGTATAACTTTCCCTTGTTATTAATATTTAATATGTATTTATTTATTAATATTTTCTATTGTTTGTTGTTGAATGATTTGTAAACACAACCAACTATTCAGAGGAGAGGGCCACTATGTATGTGTAGGCAGAAGCCACCAGCTTAGTCACGTGTCTCAGCACCTCTAGAGAATGCCGCCTGTTGTTTATTAGTAACAAGTGCAGTAAGTATAAGGCCAGCATTTGTGAGAATACCAAAGAATTGTTCCGTGTTTAGAGCCAATTCAGTGCTACAGTGTAAATGACGAGAAGGGAATTCCTTCACGTCTCTGGAGGTGTGTGGTGGGTCCTGTAATGTCTCGTTCATTTGAGAATGATTGGTAAAAACAGAAATACTTTTACTATGTGTTCATACACGTCCTATTAATATTACTGTCACTGATAATGATTAATGCCATTACAGTGGTCCCTCAACATACGATGGTAATTCGTTCCAAACGACCCATCGTTTGCCGAATCCATCGTATGTTGAGGGATCCGTGCAATGTAAAGTATAGGAAGCTGTACTCACCTGTCCCCGCCGCTCCGGACCAGATCCTCACCGCTCCCGATGCTGTCCCAGGGGCTCCCGATGCTGTCCCGCTGCTCCGGTGTCTTCTTGGCGATCCTCTTTCTGGTGACGTTGCTGTCCCACTGCTCCGGTGTCTTCTTGGCGATCCGCTTTCTGGTGACGTTATTATGCTGCTGCGCCGGCGCGGCGTGCGTAGTGACGTAATAACGACGCCGGAAAGCAAGGGCCGGACCCTGGAGAAGATGCGCAAGACACCGGAGGATTGCAAAGTGGACCCGGAGCAGCGGAGATAGGTAAGCGAACCTGCCAGGGATGCTTAAACTGCTATCCGACAGCAGCTTAAGCATTTTGCGCTGTCGGATAGCAGTTAATGCGATGGCCCCGACATATAGAAGCATCGTATGTCGATGCTGACATCGACATGCGATGGCCTCTGAGAGGCCATCGTATGTCGATTTTATCATATGTCGGGGCCATCGTAGGTCGGGGGGTTACTGTATTTGTCATGTGCTATAAATATATATCATTTTTATTATTTTTTTTAAACCGTATATACTCGAGTATAAGCCGACCCGGATATAAGCCGAGGCCCCTAATTTCACCCCAAAAACCCAGGAAAAGTTACTGACTTGACTATAAGCCTAGGGTGGGAAATACATCATCCCCCCCTGTCATCATCCAGACCCCCGTCATTAACACCCCTCTCATCATTCCCCCTTCATCATCACCCCTTCACCATCACCCCTTCACCATCACCCCCTTCATCATCACTCCCTCCTTCATCACCCCGTCATCATCTCCCCCTTCATCATCACCCCATCATCACCCCCCCTTCATTATCCCCCCTTCATCATCCCCCCTTCTTCATCACCCCGTCATCATCTCCCCCTTCATCATCACCCCGTCATCATCCCCCCCTTCATCATCACCCCTTTATCATCCCTCCCTTCATCATCACCCCGTCATCATCCCCCCCTTCATCATCACCCCATCATCATCCCCCCCTTCATCATCTCCCCGTCATCATCCCCCCTTCATCATCACCGCCTGCCAATCCTTCATTGTTCTTTAACCTGCGGACCTCCAGATGTTGCAAAACTACAACTCCCAGCATGCCCGGACAGCCACTGGGGCTTGCACGCAGCATCCCAGTTAAAATCAGTCCCCGAAGCATGTTCGCTCCGGATCTGATTACCGGCGACCACGGGGCCGGCGGCATGTGACGTCACGCCTCCGCCCCGTGTGATGTCACGCTCCGCCCCTCAATGCAAGCCTATGGGAGGGGGCTTGACACAACAAAAAGTAACAAGGCACATTTAAGAGGCTGAAATACTCTGCAAATAACATGTATATGTTTGAATATTCTGCTTTTTTTTTACCTCAGCTGCTTCTTTCTATGTCTGTCTAGTGACAGATGCTGTTGAAATTAACCCCTGAATCTGGACATAGACAGACACGTTTCCCCTTGTTTCTATTATGCATGTGTCAAAAAGTATAAAAGGGGTTATCCAGGATTTAAATAAAAAGCTTTTTTTTTTCTTCAATAAACAGTGCCACTCCTTTCTTCAGGTTGTGTGTGGTATTACAACTTGGCAGCTCAGTTCCATTGAAGAGAACGGAGCCAAGTTGTTATACCACACACAACCTGAGGAAAGGTGTGGTGCTGTATTTGGAAGAAAGCAGCTCTATTTTTCTATTCCTGGATAACCCCTTTAAGGTGAATCTGTTAGCCCACCTGCACACTATGAGCTGCAGAAATCCTCTTGCAGGAACTGCTGACACACTCCAGCCACATGAGGTCTAGCATTGTCTTGCGTTAGGAGGAACCCAGCGCCAACCACATTAGCATATGGTCTCACAAGGGGTCTGAGGATCTCATCTCGGCACCAAATGGCAGCCAGGCTACCTCTGGCAAGGGGCTGTGCGGCCCCCCATTACTGACCCACCGCCAAACCAGTCATGCTGGAGGATGTTGCAGGCAGCAGAACATTCTCCACAGCGTCTCCAGACTCTGTCACGTCTGTCACATGTGCTCAGTGTGAACCTGCTTTCATCTGTGAAGAGCACAGGGCACCAGTGGCGAATTTGACAATCTTGGTGTTCTCTGGCAAATGCCAAACGTTCTGCACGGTGTTGGGCTGTAAGTCGGGCCCTCATACCACCCTCATGGAGTCTGTTTCTGACCGTTTGAGTGGACATATGCATGTTTGTGGCCTGCTGGAGGTCATTTTGCAGGGCTCTGGCAGTGCTCCTCCTGCTCCTCCTTGCACAATGGCGGATGTAGCGGTTCTGCTTCTAGGTTGTTGCCCTCCTACGGCCTCCTCCACGGCTCCTGATATACTGGCCTGTCTCCTGGTAGTGCCTCCATGCTCTGGACACTACGCTGACAGACACAGCAAACCTTCTGGTCACAGCTCACATTGATGTGCCATTCTGGATGAGCTACGCTACCTGAGCCACTTGTGTGAGTTGTAGACTCCGTCTCATGCTACCACTAGAATGAAAGCACCACCAGCAATCAAAAGTGACCAAAACATAAGCCAGGATGCATAGGAACAGAGAAGTGATCTGTGGTCATCACCTGAAGAACCACTCCTTTATTGGGCGTGTCTTGCTAATTGCCTAAAATTTCCACCTGTTGTCTGTTCCATTTGCACAACATGTGAAATTGATTGTCAATCAGTGTTGCTTCCTGAGTGGACAGTGTGATTTCACAGAAGTGTCATTGACTTGGAGTTACATTGTGTAGTTGAAGTGTTCCCCTAAATTTTTTTGAGCAGTATATATATATATATATATATATATATATATATATATATATATATATATACACATATATATATATATCATATGGTACAACTTTATGTGTCAAACTGGACGTCAATTCAAGAAAACTCCTTATTAAAACTTTATACAGCTATAAAAGACGGCAATATATTCCAGTACCCTGGGAAGGCAGGATTATAGCTTTTAACTCTAATAGCTTCTTCTGGTCATATAATATTGTCAGAGCTAATTATTATCTTTTAACAACAGATTTATGGGAAAAATAAGAATAAAGAAATGACTTATGAAACATCTATTGCCTTATATTAGAATAACTGTTGGAAGCCAGTAGCTGCCTTCTGAGGATATATTACTACATCTGTCTGTAGCGTCTTCTGTCAGGATGGCAGGTTTTACATTTATGTGGAAAGTATCCTTGGTTCTACATGTGCAGACTGTGTGATTGTTAAATGTTAGCAGAAAAGTAAGTTGTCTGGGATAAGAGAAGAAAATCTGCTTTATTTCTACTTGTCTATGAAATTGTCCAAGCTGGAGGGAAAGGAAAGAAGACAAAGGGCAGCACCTCATGTAATTCTGTCAGCGTAATTCAAACTACCTGTATATGTAAGGCGCCTAGTAAAGGCCAGGTTCACTCAATGTAAAATGTGCGGAATGTCCGAACGGAAAACAAATGTGGACATTTTGCATCTCTGGAGAGTGTGGGGAAAGGCTTCGATGGAATACCGGCTTTCGGGTGGGCAAGGACACAGATATGAGCATAAGGTAAGATGCAAAGGTAGTTTATTCTCCCAATATGCAACGCGTTTCACTGCTACAGCAGCTTCATCAGGCAGCCAACACGTTTCACTGCTACAGCAGCTTCATCAGGCATCACCATGGAGCGCTTTATTTCTTATTTCTTTTAGTATTTTGCATATCTGACTAATTCGGCAAGTGCTAGGACCTCTTGGAAATCTGCCAGCAATGCATTTAGTTGCGGAATCTGTAGAAAGAATAGACATGTCTATTCTTTCTGCGGACGCCGGAAATAATGCAGCAGAAACATCTGCCGCGGTAATTCTGCCATGTGAACAATGCAGCAGAAAGTTGGTGCGTCTTATACGGCGAATGCACACCTATCGGGCTGTTCGGGACCGCCGCGGTGAAATCGCTGCGTCCCGTGCTGGGATCCCCTGCATGGCGGCGCTCTCCTTCGACGTCATCACGTCGTCTCACGTCGTCGCACACGCTGTCCCGTCATCCAATAGGAGCGGTGTGCGTAGCGACGTGATGACGGCGACGTGATGACGGCGACGGAGAGCGTGGACCCCTGGGAAGAAGACGTCCGGAGCTTCAGGGACACCCTGGGGACGCGGCGACAGCGATGAAGTGACATCCAGGTCAGCGGTGACGGGGGCACGTGAGTATTACCTCCTATCCTGTGGTCTTCAACCTGCGGACCTCCAGATGTTGCACAACTACAACTCCCAGCATGCCCGGAGGGATCTTGGAGGGATCTATCCAATGTGGGTTAGTGTCAGACCAATAGCGGTGTTTTTTTTTGTTAACTTCACCATTCACATAAAAGTTTGTCTCATCACTGAACAAAATCGTCTGCGTAAACTGAGGGTCCTCATTCTGCAGCACCTGAAACTATGGATACTGGAAGCCTGTGCTAGCATTTCTCCTGCGGTGTATATAGTAGTATATAGCAGTGTATATGGATACTGGAAGCCTGTGCTAGCATTTCTCCTGCGGTGTTGCTATCAGTGTGTGAAGAGTGGGAGAAGAGGGTTGCATTGACAATCCAACACAATGGACAGCACATTGAACACATTTTATAAATGGTCAGAAAATTATAAATAACTCATGAAAGAATAAAGTTACGTTAAAACCAAGCACATCGTTGTTTTTCTTGTGAAATTCCCTATAAGTTTGATGTGTCACATGACCCTCTTCCTATTGAAAACACAAAAGTTGGATTCAAAATGGCCGACTTCAAAATGGCCGCCATGGTTACCACCCATCTTGAAAAGTTTCCCCCCTCACATATACTAATGTGCCACAAACAGGAAATTAATATCACCAACTATTCCCATTTTATTAAGGTATATCCATATAAATGGCCCACCCTGTATAATCTCTTTATTTTTGATGCCAGAAAGTTAAACAGATTTGTAAATCACTTCTATTAAAAAATCTTAATCCTTCCAGTACTTTTTAGGAGCTGTATACTAAAGAGAAATCCAAAAAAGAAATGCATTTCCTCTGATGTCATGAAAACAGTACTCTCTGCTGACCTCTTCTGTCCATTTTAGGAACTCTCCAGAGCAGCATATGTTTGCTATGGGGATTTTTTCCTGCTCTGGACAGTTCCTAAAATGGACAGCAGAGGTCAGCAGAGAGAACTGTGGTTTATGACATCAGAGGAAATGCATTTCTTTTTTGGATTTCTCTTTAGTATATAGCTCCTAAAAAGTACTGGAAGGATTAAAGGGGTTATCCAGGAAAAAACTTTTTTTTATATCAACTGGCTCCAGAAAGTTAAACAGATTTGTAAATTACTTCTATTAAAAAATCTTAATCCTTTCAGTACTTATGAGCTTCTGAAGTTAAGGTTGTTCTTTTCTGTCTAAATCCTCTCTGATGACACCTGTCTCGGGAAACGCTCAGTTTAGAAGCAAATCCCCATAGCAAACCTCTTCTAAACTGGGCGTTTCCCGAGACAGGTGTCATCAGAGAGGATTTAGACAGAAAAGAACAACCTTAACTTCAGAAGCTCATAAGTACTGAAAGGATTAAGATTTTTTAATAAAAGTAATTTACAAATCTGTTTAACTTTCTGGAGCCAGTTGATATATATAAAAAAGTTTTTTTCCTGGAATACCCCTTTAAGATTTTTCAATAGAAGTGAATTATAAATCTGTTTAACTTTATGGCACCAGTTGATTTAAAAAAAAGGTTTTCCACGGGAGTACCCCTTTAAGGTGCTAACCACTGAGCCACCATGCTTCCCATTGACATGAAGAATGGTAACACCCATTTGTACATGGATGTTAGCAGAGGAACAGCACTCGCTCTATATAAATGTGAAAAACTGTCCCAATTGCAAATTTTCAGGAAATTGCTAACTTGTCCTATATTATCTGTGTGTCTATGCCTTTTGATACTTTTGAAGTACATAAAGAAGATATGGAATTTTTTGAGAATAATATGTAAATATTATATTCCATCTACTTGAAGAAACTATGTCCTACTTTCAGCTATGCAATTAAAGGAACCCTAAGGTTGTCCATAAAAATTTCACATTTACACATAGGGCACCAGGTATTTTTACTTTATATTAAAGGTGTACTCCGGGGAAAACAACTTTTTTTTTTTTTTAATCAACTGGTGCCAGAAAGTTAAACAGATTTGTAAATTACTTCTATTTAAGTCTATTTAAAAATCTTAATCCTTCCAGTACTTGTCAGCTGCTGTATACTACAGAGGAAGTTCTTTTCTTTTTGAATTTCTTTTCTGTCTGACCATAGTGCACTCTGCTGACACCTCTGTCAGAGCAGGATAGGTTTGCTATGGGGATTTGCTCCTGCTCTGGACAGTTCCTGACATGGACAGAGGTGTCAGCATAGAACACTGTTGTCAGACAGAAAGGAAATTCTAAAAGAAAGGAACTTCCTGTGGAGCATACAGCAGCTCATAAGTACTGGAAGGATTAAGATTTTTAAAAAGAAGTAATTTACAAATCTGTTTAACTTTCTGGCACTAGTTGATTTAAAAAAAAATTTCTACTGGAGTACCCCTTTAATCATTTAATATGAACATTTGTATGGCGAAACCAGAGGGTTGCTTTGAAAACAAGTATGGAATGCTGGCAATGAAGAAGGACGCTGCGTCAATCTGGATGAATAAGAGGATAGATTTCCGCCTATGTCACAAGGGTTTGTTATGTGAAAGTGAATGGCTTGATATCATTCATATTTCTCCCACTCTCCGTAGTAGAAGCTCAGAAGAACTTAAACAAAACATTGGATTCCGTCCAAATTCATTTGCCATTCCTAATTCATGTCGTAGAATGAGAAAAATGAACCTCGCTGCTAGAAAGCTCTGCCATTAACTTCCCTGTCAAACTGCAAGCCGAAATTATAGTGCACTTAGCATGCAACTCCGTAATGAATAATTTAGCTTAAAATTAAAGTTATCTTATTAGCAATAATGATAGCTGAAATCGATGGAGAATGCCCATTTTTAATTCCAGGCGCTTTGATGTGCTAAAAAGAAGATAGTTAATTTCCCGCAAAAAAATAAAAAAAAATGTGTAGAGTATGATAATAGTGTTGAAGAGATGTATACGTGTACATGGGCCTGTTCAGGAATCCCATACTGTACTTTGGATGTTTAGTCTAAGTTAATGTTTGAGACAAGGATGGTAAGCTCTCAGGATCCCCAACACGGCTGTATACGCCAAGGCAGCAGCAACTAACAGCAAAGATAGCCAGTGGTAGCGATGAAAACTTTATTTGGATCCCATTAAAACCGCATAACAAAAGTTTTCATCACTACTACTGGCTATCTTTGCTGTAAGTCAATGTTTAACCCCTTAAGGACCAGGCCAATTTTCATTGTTCCCCTTTTGTTTTTTCCTTCTCGCCTTTTAATAGCCATAACTCTTTTATTTTTTCACATCTTCACATCTATATAATGGCTTGTTTTTTGCAGGACTAATTGTACTTTGCACTTTGTAAAATTAATTTTCCATAATATATTGTAATGTCCCTTTTCTGTGTTTTTGTATTTTATGTTTTGGGGTCTGTTCAGACACTAGGTTTGGGTCTGAACAGTTTTCTGTGCTATTCTCCCTGGCTAGGAATGCGTTAATGCTCTTAGCCTGTGGCAGCTCGGGTGGGGTTATGTAAACCCGAGCTCTGCTTGAACTGGCTGCTGGTGATTAGTGCTTTGCTCTGACCATGACTATTTTATTGTGCACCTTGCTTTTGTCTGTTTTAGGATGTATCTCCTGTTTATGATATAGATTTTAGCCTGATTTGTTTTAGTACAATTGTTGGGTGTTTGGTATTGTATTTGTTCTGTGATATATATCTTAGTCTGTGTTCACACTGAGCATTTTGTCAGTTCTGTTTTTACCTTGTTAGTTCCTGCGACTCCTAGGATAGAATTCCTAAGCCTAATGCTAATCCGTCTATCTAGGAGTTAGTCTTGTCCTGTACCCCTGTTTACTTGTATTTAGTATTTCTGTTTCCTTCTAGGCTAGTATCCTGATTACTCATTGGAGAGTGCTGACTGGCTAGGAGTCTATTTGGCTTTGGTATTGATGTCCCTCCATGCTTGGAGTGATATGTCTTGTTTGTTTCTTGTTCTGAGTTCAGTGTGAACCGTGCTGTATATTTCCTGACCCTTTTAGTGTCCTGGCATTCATGTTTATCTGTTCATCCCCTGCATCTCATGGATTTGTCTTCTGTTTATTTATTCCATATCTAGTCTTGTTCACTTATTCATATCTGCCGTTTATCTTGATTCCGGTTTCTGGACTGTATGTTAGAATGCTATATCCTGCTTTGTTAGTATTTATATCCTGCCTGGTTTATCTGATTGTTTGTTGTATTCCCATTACGTTTCTGACCGGTCAACGACTATGTACAGTATTGTTTATTTTGTTGATCTTGACGCCATTGCACTTTAGTGCAGAAAGAGATGGGTGGATGGGCAAGTAGGCAGGGATAGTGTTTCTAGGGACAGCTTAGGGCTTACTTCACCCTGCCCAACCCCCATTCTTGACATATATATGTTCCAAAATTGAAAAAAAATGCAAAATTGAAAAATGTGAAATTGAAAAAAAAATCATTTTTGCAAATTTGTGTTGGTTTTGTTTTTTAAGGTCATTCAATGTGAGGTCAAACCAACATGTAATCTTGATATGTTAGGTCGGCATGATTTAAGCAATACCCATTTTGTAGTGTTTGCATCATGTTTTACAAATTTTTTAAAGATCTAAACTTTTTAGAAAAAAACATTCCCTTTCTACAACGCGGGTCGGGCCCGGCCTCTAACAACGGCCGGGACCCATGGCTAATAGCATGCAGCACTGATTACGGAGCTGCACGCTATTAACCCTTTAGATGCGACGTTCAAAGTTGAACCCCGCGTCTAAAGTGAAAGTAAACAAATGCCGGTCAGCTCAGGGGGCTGTTCGTGATTGCCGCTGCAAAATTGCAGCATCCCGAACAGCTGTATGACAACAGGAGGGTACCCTACCTTCCTCCTCGCTGTCCGATTGCCGAATGACTGCTCAGTGGCTGAGATCCAGGCATGAGCAGTCAAGCGGCAGAATCATTGATCAATGGTTTCCTATAAGAACCCATTGATCAATGTAAAAGATCAGTGTGTGCAGTGTTATAGTCCCCTATGGGAGCTATAACATTGCAAAAAAAAAGTGAAAAAAAGTGAATAAAGATCATTTAAAGGGGTACTACCGTAGAAAACTTTTAAAGTTAAACAGATTTGTAAATTACTTCTATATAAAAATCTTAATCCTTCCAGTACTTTTTAGGGGCTATATACTACAGAGGAAATGTTTATCTTTTTAGATTTCTCTGATGTCATGACTACAGTGCTCTCTGCTGACCTCTGCTGTCTATTTTAGGTATTGTCCAGAGCAGCATATGTTTGCTATGAGGATTTTCTCCTGCTCTTAAAATGGACAACAGAAATGTTGGAAATGTCTGAATTATAAAAAATATATTGTTAATTAAACCGCATGGTCAATGGCCTACGCGCAAAAAAATTCCAAAGTCCCAAATAGCATATTTTTGGTCACTTTTTATATCATGAAAAAATGAATAAGAAGCGGTCAAAAAATCAGATCAATACAAAAATGGTACCGCTAAAAACTTCAGATCTCAGGGTAAAAAATAAGCCCTCATAATGCCCCTTACGCAGAAAAATAATAAAAGTTATAGGGGTCAGAAGAGGACAATTTTAAACGTATAAATTTTCCTGCATGTACCGTATTTATCGGCGTATAACACGCACTTTTTAGGCTAAAATTTTTAGCCTAAAGTTTGTGTGCGTGTTATACGCCGATACACCCCCAGGAAAGGCAGGGGGAGAGAGGCCGTCGCTGCCCGCTTCTCTCCCCCTGCCTTCCCTGGGGTCTAGAGCGCTGCTGTCGGCCCTTTTCACCCCCTGGTTATCGGCGCCGCTGCCCGTTCTGTCCCCCTGACTATCGGTGCCGGCGCCGATAGCCAGGGGGAGAGAAGGGGCAGCGGCACCCATTGCCGGCGCCGCTGCCCCGTTGCCTCCCCCCATCCCCGGTAGCATAATTACCTGAGTCCGGTCCGCGCTGCTCCGCTGCTCCAGGCCTCTGTCGTGCGTCCCCAGCGTCATTGCTATGCACGGCGCGGCGCTCTGACGTCATGCGCCGCGCCGTTCAGCGCATAGCAATGATGCCGGGGACGCACGACGGAGGCCTGGAGCAGCGGAGCAGCGCGGACCGGACTCAGGTAATTATGCCACCGGGGATGGGGGGAGGCAACGGGGCAGCGGCGCCGGCAATGGGTGCCGCTGCCCCTTCTCTCCCCCTGGCTGTCGGCGCCGCTTCTCTCTCCCTGGCTATCGGCGCCGGCACCGATAGTCAGGGGGACAGAACGGGCAGCGGCGCCGATAACCAGGGGGTGAAAAGGACCGACAGCAGCGCTCTAGACCCCAGGAAAGGCAGGGGGAGAGAAGCGGGCAGCGACGGCCTCTCTCCCCCTGCCTTTCCTGGGGGTATATCGGGGTATACATGCGCACACACGCACCCTCATTTTTTCATGGATATTTGGGTAAAAAACTTTTTTTACCCAAATATCCGTGGTAAAATGAGGGTGCGTGTTTTAGGCCGGTGCGTGGTATACCCCGATAAATACGGTAGTTATGATTTTTTCCAGAAGTACAACAAAATCAAACCTATAGAATTAGGGTATCATTTTAATTGTATGGACCTACAGAATAAACAGAAAGGGGTAATTTTTTCCGAAAAAATGTACTGCGTAGGAACGGAAGCCCTAGAAGTTACAAAATGGCGTTTTTTCCTCAATTTTGTCACACAATTATTATTTTTTCAGTTTCAACGTTGATTTTTGGGTAAATTGACTGATGTCATTACAAAGTAGAATTGGTGGCACATAAAATAAGCTATCATATGAATTTTTAGGTGCAAAATTGAAAGGGTTATGATTTTTAAAAGGTAAGGAGGAAAAAACGAAAGTGCAAAAACGGAAAAACCCTCCATCCCCAAGGGGTTAATTATGAAAAAATATGTTGAAAACATATCACATATATCAACATATATCAAAAAATATGACATACATTTAAAATGATAGCATAGAAAATTAAAACCAAGGCACTGAAATTACAAATACAGAAGAGTAGAGATGGCATGGGTAACAGGATCATATAGTTTGCAGGGTAAATGAGTCCACACTGAAATAGCAGCTCAGTCCCCAAAAAGGTATCATAAGGATAATGGTATGCCCATATGGTAGTGTGATAAAAGAATACACAGGACATGCATGCAACATGAGAAGACCAAATCAACAAAGCTAGAAAAAAAATTGCAAGGAAAACAGCTGAAAACCAAGTAACCTCCTGCTATGTGTGATGCCAAACACCTACCAGCTCTGACCCCAACGTATGTTTCGCTTGTGCTTCATCAGAGGGTGTGGGGCATTTAGTTTACTTCCCGGACAATTAAATTACAAAAAATGTTTAGGTTTCTGTGCACACTGGGTATTTTGTTTTTTCTAAGACACACTAAACAATATATGTTTTTATTTCCATGTGTTTATTTTATGAGGTATGTGACTGTATTGTTAAATGTGTTTGACAACAAGGTTTTATATACTGTTTAGCCATACTTTTTAAATTATTTTTTTTACTATGTTTCAGTATTTTGTTACCTTGGAATGTATGACTTTAAATGGGAACTGTCAACTCCAAAAACGTTTATACGTTGTAATGAAAATAAGAATATAAAAAATTGTTCTGCATACTGCCATCAGTAAAAAAATAAAGATGTGCATACCTTCCTACGCTCCCCCGGGGCCTCCGGTAACCGGCTCCGGTCTCCGCCGCGAACCTGTTCCTGGTTGCCGGTGCTGGGGCAGAAAATGTCACACTGCCGCTCAGCCTATCACCGTGCAGTATGACTCGACGACCACCGGCAACCAGGAAGAGGATCGCGGCGGAGACCGGAGCTGGTTACCGAAGGCCCCGGGGGAGTGATAGAAGTTATGTATCAATTTTTTTTTGCTGTGGCAGCATGGACGACAATTTTTATTCTCTGGAGTTCTCCTTTAAAGACCTTTTGTAATATAATTTTTTTTTAATACATGTTGAATATTTAATAAAGAAAACTGCTCCTAAAAAATCCCACCACTAGGGGTCCCCATACCTACTGAGACACTAACCAGTCCTACAGCAGCACCAAGCCTGTCTATGAGTCATGGACAAGAGATAACTCATAGACATGGCTGCATGAGCAGACACACCAATCACCCCCCCACCACAAGGAGGGACACATCCCCTTCTACTGAGAGTATTTCTAACACTGTTAGCAAATTAAATTAGGTACTTTAAATATAGGTGATAGAGGCATAACAATTAGATGTACATGGTCAGGATCAGGTACTGAGTAACATATAAATTCTTTTTTTTTGTAAGCTTTAACTGACAAGTATGCTTTAACTGACTTAAAGAGGAACCCTGGTAATGAAGCTCTTATCCCCTAGGGAATAAGTGACTGATCATGGGGGTCTGACCGCTGATCATGGGTGCCCAGCTCCCTGGCTCGCCTTATGCACAGAGCTATAGTGGTGACAGAGACAGTGGTTGAACCCCCAGCAACCAGACACTTATCCCTTATTCTGCAGATAGGGTATAAGAACTGCAGTACTGGTGTTCCCCTTCAAGATTCAGGTGTGTCATGTCTAGTCAGCTGGCCTCCTGTACATAACGATCCTGCCAACAACAGAGGTTAGTACGAGTAAGAACAGTTTTCTGCTCGAAACGCCACATTCTCTGCATTCCTGTGATGTCTTCTGAATGTTGCATTTGAATTCAAGCTTTCTGCTTAGCCAGTTATTTGTTTATCGACTATCTAAAGTGTATAGGGGTCTCCAGATTCTTCTCCTACAGATGATCTTAGGGGAGAGAAGGGACAGGCATGTTGGATTTAAACTGCTCATTCTTTTTTTTTTTTTTCTCAGAGAGATAAAGCACTACAAAAGCTGTCTGGTAGTGGGTTCCCCCTTCTTCATAGAGAAAACATGAATGTTTGGCTGTGCAAAATGTCCATGTGTGTGGGGAGATCAGAAGAGATAGCTGTAGGCCAATCAAAAGGAGGAGATAGATAGATACAGTGGGGGGGGGGGCAAAAAAGCATTTAGTCAGCCACCAATTGTGCAAGTTCTTCCACTTAAAAAGATGAGAGGCCTATAATTTTCATTATAGGTATACCTCAACTATGATAGACATAATGAGAAAAAAAATCCATAAAATCACATTGTCTGATTTTCAAAGAATTTCTTTGCAAATTATGGTGGAAAATAAGTAGTTGGTCACCTACAAACAAGCAAGATTTCTGGCTCTCACAGACCTGTAACTTCTTCTTTAAGAGTCTCCTCTGTCTTCCAATTGTTACCTGTATTAATGGCACCCGTTTGAACTTGTTATCAGTATAAAAGACACCTGTCCACAACCTCAAACAGTCCCACTCCAAACTCCACTATGGCCAAGACCAAAGAGCTGTCGAAGGACACCAGAAACAAAATTGTAGACCTGCACCAGGATGGGAAGACTGAATCTGCAATAGGCAAGCAGCTTGGTGTGAAGAAATCAACTGTGGGAGCAATTATTAGAAAATGGAAGACATACAAGATCACTGATAATCTCCCTCAATCTGGGGCTCCACGCAAGTTCTCACTCCGTAGTGTCAAAATGATCACAAGAACGGTGATCAAAAATCACAGAACCACACGGGGGGACCTAGTGAATGACCTGCAGAGAGCTGGGACCAAAGTAACAAAGACTACCATCAGTAACACACTACGCCACCAGAGACTCAAATTATGCACTGCCAGACGTGTCCTCCTGCTTAAGCCAGTACATGTCTGGGCCTGTCTGAGGTTTGCTAGAGAGCATTTGGTTGATCCAGAAGAGTATTGGGAGAATGTCATATGGTCAGATGAAACCAAAGTAGAACTTTTTGGTAAAAACTCAACTTGTCATGTTTGGAGGAGAACACCATACCAACTATGAAGCATGGGGGTGGAAACATCATGCTTTGGGGCCGTTTTTCTGCCAAGAGACTGGGACAAATGATCCATGTAAAGGAAAGAAGAATGAATCCATGTATCATAATATTTTGAGTGAAAACCTCCTTCCATCAGCAATGGCATTGAAGATGAAATGTGGCTGGGTCTTTCAGCATGACAATGATCCCAAACACATTGCCTGGGCAATGAAGGAGTGGCTTCATGAGAATTATTTTAAGGTCCTGGAGTGGCCTAGCCAGTCTCCAGATCTCAACCCCAGAGAAAACCTTTGGAGGGAGTTGAAAGTCTGTGTTGCCCTGCGCCAGCCCCAAAACATCACTGCTCTAGAGGAGATCTGCATGGAGGAATGGGCCAAAATACCAGCAACAGTGTGTGAAAACCTTGTAAAGACTTACAAAAAACGTTTGACCTCTGGCATTGCCAACAAAGGGTATATAACAAAGTATTGAGATGAACTTTGTTATTTACCAAACACTTATTTTCCACCATAATTTGCAAATAAATTCTTTAAAAATCAGAGAGTGATTTTATGGATTTTTTTTCTCATTATGTCTCTCATAGTTGAGGTATACCTATGATGAAAATTACAGGCCTCTCATCTTTTTAAGTGGGAGAACTTGCACAATCGGTGGCTGACTAAATACTTTTTTGCCCCACTGTAGATGTTATTTTTATCTTTAGCTATGTAATATAAGGTATTTTTTCTTTCTATTAATTAAACATATACCATATTCCTTGTTGCCTTTGCTAAAGAGCCAGCAATAAAGCTTGATATACAGTAAGTGTTGTACCGGGAAAAAGGCATCTCCATCTCCTCCGTTACGGTCGGTCCATTTTGCATAATGTTATTATTGTTTAATTCTTTCTTTAGTTAATCTGTTGCTATTTCCCCCTGTAGATTTTCCCTAATTTCATCTGTACACAAACTCTGTGAATACTGCGCTTAATATGTAGTCACCCAATGTCCTAGCTCGGATATCAATGACACGCAACTTGCCGTAATTTGGAAAAAGCTATAAAATATGCATAAAGTGATTGTATTAAAAACATTACAAATATAGAACTAAATGTATTTCCCTAAATTTCCCTTAGGCCTAATGAAAATATTGACTTGTTTTCCCATAATATGGCGTAAATGTTATCGCTGCCTATAGGGTATGTTACTTAATTGTCCTCTTTGCATTAGCGTGGATTTATTACGGTGATATTTGTTTTCAATAACTTCCAATGGTGCCTTGTTCCACCTGTCGATCTATATCATATTTACACAAAATGAATGTATGTATTGCGCAGCGCTGTGCTCCTAAATGGATAATCCAAGGGTGATTGACACGTGATGCTATCCAGCAGGGCTCTAAGTATTAAAGCTTGTTCCAATTCCAATTATTTGAAATTATACTTAAAGGGGTACTCCAGTGAATTATTATTTTTTTTAAATCAACTGGTGCCAGAAAGTTAAACAGATTTGTAAATTACTTCTATTTAAAAATCTTAACTCTTCCATTACTTATCAACAGCTGTATGATCCACAGGAAGTTCTTTTCTTTTTAAATTTAATTTCTGTCCGACCACAGTGCTCTCTGCTGACACCTCTGTTCATGTCAGGAATTGTCCAGAGCAGGAGCAAATCCCCATAGCAAAACTATCCTGCACTGGACAGTTCCTGACATGGACCGAGGTGTCAGCAGAGACCACTGTGGTCAGACAGAAAATAAATTCAAAAAGAAAAGAACTTCCTGTGGTGCATACAGCAGCTGTTAAGTACTAGAAGAGTTAAGATTTTTAAATAAAAGTAATTAGCAAATCTGTTTAACTTTCTGGCATTAGTTGATTTAAAAAAAAATGTTTTTTCACCGGAGTACCCCTTTAATTAGTACATTCAGATGTCATACTAGATGGATCTGGTCCTCAAGAGCAGGTGTCCCAAACCTGCGGCCCTCCAGATGTTGCAAAATTGCAACTCCCAGCATGGCCGGACAGCCAACAGCTGTCTGGGCATGCTGGGAGTTGTAGTTTTGTAACATCTGGAGGGCTGCAGTTTGGAAGCCACTATTCTAGAACAAAAGCTGTTCTTTCTGATCTGACTATTAAACGTGGGGACATCCCCTATACTGGATGTTGGGGAATTTTTTAAAATGTATTTAACTGTAGTGAATGATACAATAAATATCAATTTAATATGCCAGAATAGGGGTAGTTTTAAAATAATACCCTCTATAGGGGCTGAAAACAAGATTAATGCACAGTATTTTGCTACTAGGACCTCACCAATATCTGCAATGGCAAACCTCATCACTATTTGTCTGAAAAACCAACTACAAGTATTCAATTTCCCTGCAACGCTACTAGGGATGAGCAAATCGAATCTAACGAATCTGACCAGAAAGGAAGAAAGAGACTATGTACTGCTGCAGTGGGGTGTGCAACAACTCTAAAGCTAATAGGGGCAAGTCAGGGTGAGCACTATTAGCCATAGTCACCTGCTATTAGTTCATAATAATACTGTACTGGGCTGTACTACACAGCGACTCTGTTCTCCAGCACTAGTGTGTACTACAACTCTAAAGCTAATAGTCACCAGATTTTAGTGCCTAATACAGGTTGTAACCTGTGCGTACATAGGTGGTGTATGTTTTTTATTTTCCTGTCAAACTAATTTGGGCCTAGTTACTATGAAAGGCCAGTCAAAGCTACACACTTGTTTCTGTTGTCTCATACAGTTTTAAGCTTAGTGGAGCGTTTTGTCCTCCCCTTAAAAGTGTAAAGTGTACTTACACCTACATAGTATATGATTTTGTTTCTGTTAAAGTCATAAGGGCCTAGGTACTCTGAAAGGCCAGCTAAATGTACACACCTGCTTTTGTAGCCAAATACAGTTTTAAACGTAGTGGAGCGTATTGTCCTCCTCTAATAAGTGTAACATATAAGCTGGTATATGAGTATGTCAGGCAGAGAAATCCCAGGACGTGCACAGAGGAGTGGAAGAGGCCTAAATTCATCAGGCGCAAGCAGAGGTCGCAGAAGTCTAGGGGCGAGTGGCAGCAGGAGTCGCAGCAAGAGGCCTGAGCTCCCAGTATCAGCTAGTGGTCGTGTCTTGACCAGCAACTCATCTGCCGTCATTGATTGGTTAATTCAGTCATCCACTTTACCACAAGTGACATCTGAAACCCCCAGTCAACAGTCGGTGGGTTCCTCAGAAACAACCCTCAGTTGGCATGGCCCGGGAGCAGTCCCTGTCCTCCCATTGCCTCTGTCCTATGCTGTTCCCTCCCCCACAGAAGTATCATATGCTGTGGTTTCAGCTCCACTATTTAGTCAGGACGATCTAGTAGAGGACAGTCAGCAGCTACTGCCCAGCCAAGAAGTGGAGGAGACATCTGCCGGTTCCTCCACTCGGCGGGCAAGTAGTGATGAGGAGAGTGGCATGGGAGGTGGTTTTGCGAGCATTCAGGCTCCTGAAGCAGACACTGTTGAGGAACCTGAGGAGGACATCAGTGACGTGCAGACACAACTCGATGATGATGAAGCCGATCGCACTTGGGTGCCAGGTACAGAAGGGGCTTCATCATCATCAGGAGAAAAGGGTTGCAGGTTGCCCGTGAGACAGCAGCTGAGCCAGCAAGGTGGTAGAATGGTTGGGAGTCAGCATGGTGGCAGAAGTGGGAAGTCTGGAGTCAAACGTGCCCAGGGTAGACCACCTGCTTTTCGGCAGCCTACCTTCTCAGGAGGTAGTGGAACAGAGGTTCCTGGAATTGGCCGCAGTAGCAGTCAGTCAGTGCGGACTGTTGGAGGGAAAATAAGCTACTCGGCGGTGTGGCAGTTTTTCATAAAGCATCCAGAGGAGGTTAACATAGCAACATGCAAGATGTGTCGACAGAAGGTGAAGCGTGGCCAGGGTCCCAATGTTGGCACCGCGGCCATAAAGTGGCCTGGGAGAACCGTGGCTCCGATGCGGTGGTCCAGCCTGCTGCATCACCCAGTAGCACGCCGCACCCTGTTTCAGCCAGCCAAGGCTCCACCCCCTCAGCCAAAGGGAGCTGCCTGTCATACCCTCCTTCTGTCACTCCAGATGCTCCTGCTCCTCCTACTATGAGTCAGTCATTTCACCAGCAATCCATTACCGAAGCCATGTCCAAGAGAATGCATCATG
Organism: Hyla sarda; assembly: GCF_029499605.1. NCBI lineage: Eukaryota > Metazoa > Chordata > Amphibia > Anura > Hylidae > Hyla > Hyla sarda. The sequence goes on from NC_079191.1 coordinate 397,797,075, forward strand.
CGCCTACTCATCCAACGGTGCAGAAGTTGAATGTGCTCCTGTCCAAGTTGCTGGTGCTGCAGTCCCCAGTTTTCAAGTGGTGGACTCTGCACCTTTCAGAGAACTGATGGCTTGTGCCGAGCCAAAGTGGAGAGTCCCAAGCCGTCATTTATTTGCGAAAAAGGCAGTACCAGCCCTGCACAATTATGTGGAACAGAAGGTGGGCCAGTCCCTGAGCCTGTTGGTGTTCACCAAAGTGCACGGCAGTGCCGACACATGGAGCTGTTACTATGGTCAGGGACAATACATGTCCTCTACGGCCCACAGGGTGAATGTGGTTCCTGCACAGCCACAACAACTTGGACAGGTCACGCCGCTTCTGCCTCCACGCTCTCAGGCTGTTGATCCTGCGACAGTGTGTGACTTCACCTCCTCATTCTCCACCATGTCAGCCTCCATTGCACGGACAAGTCTCAGTGACCGCCCCCCCCCCCCCCCCAACAGCATACCATGTGTCACACTGTTCTTCACATGGTTTGCCTTGGCGAATGGAGTCACACAGGGGAGGAACTGCTAAAATTGATTCATTAAGAAATGGAATCATGGCTTACACCACGAAAACTGGAAATGGGAACCATGGTGACCGGGAAGGTGACGGGAAGAATATCTTGTCTGCGCTGCGTCAAGGAAGCCTGAGCCATGTGCTCTGCATGGCACACGTGTTCAATCTGGTTGTCAAGCGGTTCCTGAAGTGCTCTCCCCATCTGCAAGATATCCTAACAATGGGAAGGAAACTTTGCATTCACTTCAGTCACTCGAACACCGCAAAGCACACCCAAATTAAGCTGCAGCATCAGAACGATATCCCACAACTCAGTCTGATATGTAACGTTTCCACCCGTTGGAATTCCACCCTCCATATGTTTGACCGACTATACGAACAGACTATACAAATTTTTTTTATGATCCAAGTGGATAGGGGGACTCCCCTGTGTAACTTCAATGTCAACCAGTGGCAGATCATACGTGACACCTGCCATTTGCTCAGGCCCTTTGAGGAAGCCACATTATTAGTCAGTCCCCAGGATTACGGAATGAACAACATAATTTCACTGTTTCCTTTACTACAACAGATGGTGGAAACGATGGCTGGTAAGGGCACTGGATTCGTGGCATCTACATCTCATGGCCACATGACCCCTCTAGGGGCCAAACTGGAAGAGGAGGAGGAGGAGGGGGACAGTGGAGCACAGGCCAGGTTTTGCGAAATGGGCGATTTTTATAGTCATCTGACAGGAGAGGAGGAGCAGCCAGACGAGCTACAGGGTGATGAGGAAGACGAGACAGTGTCCATGTGGTCTCCTCATGCTGCTGGCACATTAAATAAAACTTTTTATGCTAATCTATTTAAAATCTTCAATTTAAATTTAAAAAATAAAATTCTTTAACCCCTTCACGCAGAATGCCGCCTTTATGCGGCGGATGACGCTATACCTTCATGCATTCCGCCGTATATAGGCGGCGTTCATTAAATGCGTGCTCTCGCAGCGCTGATCGGATTGATTAGCTAAAGTCCCAGGGTGTCTGGCGGGACCACTCCCGCCTGACACCCCAGGACCCCATTTGATTAACCCGATCAGCGATCAGGTGTGCAGGGGCTGCGGGTGTGTGGCGGGTGCGCGGCGGGATCAGTGGGTGTGCGGAGGTCCGGCAGCTGCGTCGGGTGCAAGGCGGGATCGGCGGGTTCAGTGGGTGTGCGGAGATCCGGAGGTCCGGCAGCGGCGTCGGGTGCACGGCGGGATCGGCAGGTTCAGTGGGTGCGCGGAGATCCGGATGTCCGGCAGCGGCATCCACAATGACGGGGGTAAGTACCCTCCCCCTTACAAGTTGCAAAACTACAACTTCTAGCATGTCCAGACAGTCTCTGTGTAGTGGTCTCCAAACTTTGGTCCTCCAGATGTTGCAAAACTACATCTCCCAGCATGCCCAGACAGCCATTTGCTGTCTGGGCATGCTGGGATTTGTAGTTTTGCAAGATCTGGAGGACCACAGTTTAGAAATCACTGTGCAGCGGTCTCTAAACTGTGACCCTCCAGATCTTGCAAAACTACCAGCAGGCCCTGCAACGACCACTGTCAGTACATGCTGGGAGTTGTAGTTTTGCAACAGCTGGAGGTACACTGGTGGGTAAACACTGAGTAAGTCTGTTACCTAATTCAGTGTTTTCCCACCAGTGTGCCTCCAGCTGTACCAAAACTACAACTCCCAGCATGCACAGTCTGTCAGTTCATGTTTAGAGTTGTAGTTTTGCAACAGTTGGAGGTTTGTGCCTGTAAAAAACCCCTACCCCTCACAATGTGAATGTACAGGGTAGATACACACAAGCGTGACTTTACAGTGAGTTTCCTAATGCAAGTTTGAGCTTCCACCGCAACTCTAACTCCCAGCAGGAAACTCACTGTAAACCCCTGCCTGTGTTAATGTACTCTAAAACACTAACTACACTACACAACACAAAATAAAAAGTAAAACACTACATTTACACCCTTACACAATTACCCCTGCAATACAAATGCGTTTCCAAAACAGAGCCTCCAGCTGTTGCAAAACAACAACTCCCGGCATTGCCGGACGGCCATTGACTGTCCAGTCATGCTGGGAGTTTTGCAACAGCTGGAGGCACCTTGTTTGGGAAACACTGGTGTGGGGTATTTGTGGTGGTGGAGGCAAGAGTAATGCTTGCATCCGTGTGCACACCTATGCAAATCTCTCATTTAGGCCTCAAATGCACATGGCACTCTCTTACCTCGGAGCCCTGTAATATTTCATGACAACAGTTTAGGGCCACATATTGGGTATTTCTGTACAGAAATTGTGTTACAAATTTTGTGGGGTTTTTCCTCCTTTTACCCCTTTTGAAAATGAAATATAGTGGAACATCCCCACATGTGACCCCATTTTGGAAACTACACCACAGGTGTCTGACAGATTTTTGGGACAGTGGTCCGTGAAAATGAAAATTTTTTATTTTCATTTGCACAGCCCATTGTTCTAAAGATCTGTCAATTGCCAGTGGTGTGTAAATGCTTACTGCACCCCTTATTACATTCTGTGAGGGGTGTAGTTTCCAAAATGGGGTCACATGTGGGGGGATGCACTGTTCTGGCACTACGGGGGGCTTTGTAAACGCACATGGCCCCCGACTTCTATTCCAACCACATTCTCTCTCCATGGCGCTCCTTCTCCTCTGAGCATTGTAGTGGGCCTATAGAGCAGTTTACAGCCATATATGGGATATTTCCATACTCAGAAGAAATTGTGTTTTTCTCCTATTACCCCTTATAAAAATGAAAACTTTGGGGTAACACCAGCATTTTAATGAAAAAAATTCTAATTTTTCATTTTCACGTCCAAATTTAGTGAAAATTTGTCAAACATCTGTGCGTATTAAGGCTCACTGTACCCCTTGTTACGTGCCTTGAGGGGTGTAGTTTCCAAAATAGTATGCTATGTTTTTTTTGCTGTTCTGGCACCATAGCCGCTTCCTAAATGCGACATGCCCCCAAATGCCATTTCAGCTAAATTTGCTTTTAAAAAGCCAAATGTGGCTCATTCTCTTCTGAGCATTGTAGTTCGCCTGCAGAGTGCTTTACGTCCACACATGGGTATTTCCATACTCAGAAGAAATGGGGTTACACATTTTGGGGGGCATTTTCTTCTATTACCCCTTGTAAAAATTGTAAATTTGGGGAAAAACCAGCATTTTAGTGGAAATGTTTTTTCATTTACACCTCCCACTTTAACGAAAAGTCGTCAAACACCTGTGGGGTGTTAAGGCTCACTTGTTATGTTCCTTGAGGGGTGTAATTTACAAAATAGTATGCCATGTGTTTATTTTATTTTTATTTTTTGGCTTTTCTGGCACCATGGGGTGCTTCCTAGAGGCAACATACCTCCCAAAAACTATTTGCTCTCCACAATCCCATTGCCGCATCTTCCTTTCTGAGCTCTCTAGTGCACCCGCAGAGCCCTTTACATACACATATGAGGTAGTTCCTTACTCAAGAGAAATTGGGTTACAAATTTTGTTTGTTTTTTCTCCTTTTACTCCTTGTAAAAATTCAAAAAATGGGTCTACAAGAACATGTTAGTGTAACATTTGAAGATTTTGAATTTTCTCCTTCACTTTGCTGCTATTCCTGTGAAACACCTAAAGGGTTAACAGACTTTCTGAATATCATTTTGAATACTTTGAGGGGTGTAGTTTATATAATGGGGTAATTTATGGGGTATTTCTCAAAGAAAGGTCTCTTAAATCCACTTCAAACTGAACTGGTTGCTGAAAAATTCTGATTTTGAAATTTTCATGAAAAACTGGAAAATTGCTGCTAAACTTTGAAGCCCTTTTATGTCTCCAAAAAGTTAAAAAAAAAGTCAACTTTATGATACCAACATAAAGTTGACATATTGTGTATGTGAATCAGTATATAATTTATTTGGTATGTCCATTTTCCTTACAAGCAGAGAGTTTCAATGTTAAAAATATTCAAAATCTTAAAATTTTTCATGACATTTTGGAAGTATCGCCGAAAATTTACCACTTACATAAAGTAGAATATGTCATGAAAAAAGAAGCTCTGAATCGAATTCATAAGTTAAAGCATCCAAGAGTTATTAATGCTTAAAGTGACAGAGGTCAGATTTGCAAAAAACGGCTGCGTCCATCTTTTCAATTGTGAGGCCCTATGGTCTCGTTTGGCTGCCGCCACCTCCAGGCTGTGTCATTCTGCCACTAATTGGCCTCCTCTTGCTGCCGCCAACTCCAGGCTGCCACATTATGGTCTCCTCATGCTGCTTCCACCTCCGGGCTGTGTCATTGTGCCGCCATGTGGTCTCCTCATGCTGCTGGCACATTAAATAAAACTTTTTATGTTAATCTATTTCATATCTTCATTTTAAAATGTAAAAAATATCTTTAATCTTTTAATTTGTGAGGCCCTATGGTCTTGTCAGGCTGCCGCCACCTCCAGGCTGTGTCATTCTGCCACTATAAGGTCTCCTCTTGCTGTGGCCAACTCCAAGCTGTGTCATTCTGCCACATTATGGTTATCTCATGCTGCTGCATCCTCCAGGCTGTGTCATTGTGCCGCCATGTGGTCTCCTCATGCTCCTAGCACATTAAATAAAGCTTTTTAAATTAATCTATTTGAAATCTTCAATTTGAAATATGTTTAAAGGGGTATTCCGGTGGAAATTTTTTTTTTTTGTTATTTTTAAGTAAACTGTCTCCAGAAAGTTAAACAGATTTGTAAATTACTTCTATTAAAATGTTTTAATCCTTTCAGGACCTATTAGCAGCTGTATACTACAGAGGAAATTCTTTTCTTTTTGGATTTCTTTTCTGTCTGTCCACAATGCTCTCTGCTTACACATCTGTCCATATCAGGAACTGTCCAGAGCAGGAGAAAATCCCCATCGCAAACCTATGCTGCTCTGGACAGTTCCTGACATGGACAGAGGTGTCAGCAGAGAGCACTGTGGACGGACAGAAAATAAATTCAAAAAGAAAAGAATTTCCTCTGTAGTATACAGCTGCTAATAAGTACTGAAAGGATTAAAACATTTTAATAGAAGTAAATTACAAATCTTTTTAACTTTAGCAGTTCATTTGAAAAAAAAATTTCACTGGGGTACCCCTTTAATCTTTTCAATTGTGAGGCCCTATGGTCTCATCAGGCTGCTGCCACCTCCAGGCTGTGTCTTGTCAGGCTGCTGCCACCTCCAGGTTGGGTCATTCTGCCACCATATGGTCAACTCATGCTGCTGCCACCTCCAGCCTGTGTCATTCTGCCACCATATGGTCTCCTCATGCTGTTGCCACATTAAATTAAATTTTTAAAATGGTAATCTATTTAAAGTCGTCAATTTTATTTAAAAAAAATATTTTTTATCTTTTCAATTGTAAGGCCCTATAGTATTGTCGGGCTGCTGCCACCTCTAGGCTCTGTCATTGTACCACCATGTAATCTCCTTGTTATATTGGGTTTTGTGGTCATACAGTATTAGTTCAAAGTAAACGCTTCGGGCAACCGGGACATTAAACTTGTGAATCTAAAATTTTCACTTTAAATAAAAAAAAATCTCTTCAATCTTTTCAATTGTGAGGCCCTATCGTCGTTGTCATATATTATCAGTGGAATTACCACAAGAATCCTATGGTTAGAGCAATAACAATGAACCAAAACTGATTAAATTAAACATTCACAGTTTCACAGTCGGGGGCCGGGGTTTCGCTGAGAGGCAGGGGCTGGAACAGGTGATAGCTTGCCTGGCGGCAGACCGCAAGCTCGATTTTAAGATACAAGTACAAGCTTTTTCACTGGAGCAACTTACAGCAGTATGTGCCCACTTATCCAACAGTACAGAAGCTTAATGTGCTCCTGTCCAAGTTGCTGGGGCTGCAGTCCCTCCTTTTTGAAGTGGACACTCAGTCATGAGTATGGGGGTGCGCTGAGACAGGTGGTAGCTGGCCACGCGGCGGACAGCCAGCTCAATTTTAAGATACAAGTATGAGCCTTTTCACTGCAGCAACTTATACACTGCAGCAATTAAACACTACTGGAGCTGGAATTACTGCAGCTGCTAGCACCAGACTTGCCCTCCGATGGGTTCTCAATAGAGATGGGCAAATAAAATCGGACAAATCAAATTTTTCAAAAATTCACTCCTCTCTAGTCGTCGTCATCTATTACCTCTGGAATTACCACAAGAATCAATGAAACAGGTTGGAGTGATAACAATGAACCATAACTGATTAAATTAAACATCCGCAGTTTCACAGTCAGGTGGGGAGGAGGGGGTGTCGCTGAGAGGCCATGCTGGAAAAGGTGGCAGCTCACCTTGTGGCAGACCACCAGCTCAATGCTCACCAGAATTGGTCCTCAAAAAAGGATTTTAAAAATGTTTTGACATTTTTTATAAAAAATCTATAAAAATGAAATTAAGAAATCTTGTTAATCACTTCAATTGTGACGCCATATGGTCTCCCAACCCTGCCGCCACATTCAGATGCTCTGTGACAGTGATTCTAAAAAAAAATTGCTCATCTCTAAATGCTACTATAAGGAATTGTCCATGTGATGAAGAAACGTGTTGGGTCCACCCGAGGAAGTGACATTCTTTGTAAAAGCCCTCCAATCCAATTGATAAGCATGGAAAGGTGTTTGAAACATACAGTAGGAACAGCGAATAGAATGCTCGTCAAGTTTCTTTATTTAGAAAATATTCAAAAAGCACACAGAACAGCATCTTGCATATATGTCCCGCAACAGACTGACGGGTTTCCATCGCTTAAGCGCTCTTAGTCATAGTGTATTGAAGCATAGGTCTTTGGTAAATGGATAACATTTAAAGGGTTGAGCTAAGAGCCATTCTTTTTTTTTTTTTTTTTTTGCCAAACGGGCCCTGAACTGGTCAGAGCATGACTGACACCACTGGGTCCCAATGGATCCCATTGACTTGAATGTGCTTTGTAGGTAGTCCAGTATTTTACTGATTGGATGATGCACGTGTATTCTCCCGAGCACAATCCAAGCCCTGGAAAAGGGAGGGAAATATAGGAATTAGCAAATATCAGCAAATATAGGAATGCCCCCAGCCACCTATACAGCTGAAACCTGAGTGAACAGACCGAGGGACAAGAAAAATGGTTAGATATATAGGAAAATAAAATATAACGGGGGGATTTATCAAAACCTGTCAAGAGGAAAAGTTGCTGAGTTGTCCATAGCTAGCAATCAGATTGCTTCTTTCATTTTTCAGAGGCCTTTTCAAAATGAAAGAAGCGATCTGATTAGTTGCTAATGGCAACTTTGCAATTTTTCCTCTGTACAGGTTTAGATAATTCCCCCCTCCGAGTTACTAAAACTGTATACATCTCATCGAAGTACAACATATGAAGCATACCGTATATACTCGAGTATAAGCCGACCCGAGTATAAGCCGAGGCCCCTAATTTCACCCCAAAATCCAAGGAAAAGTTATTGACTCGAGTATAAGCCTTGGGTGGGAAATACATCATCCCCCCCCTGTCATCATCCAGACCCCCGTCATTAACATCCTCATCATTATCACCCTGTCATCATCAGGACCCTCATCATCATCCCCTTGTCATCACACCCTTGTCATCATCCCACACACCCCCTTCATCATCCCCTTGTCATCATCCCCACCCCCTTCATCATCCCCTTGTCATCATCCCACACCCCCCCTTCATCATGCCCTTGTCATAATCCCCTTGTCATCATCCCCACCCCCCTTCATCATCCCCTTGTCATCATCCCACACCCCCCCTTCATCATCCTCTTGTCATCATCCTCTTGTGAACTATCCGCCCTCAGTGGTCTTCAACCTGCGGACCTCCAGAGGTTTCAAAGCTACAACTCCCAGCAAGCCCGGGCAGCCATCAGCTGTCCGGGCTTGCTGGGAGTTGTAGTTTTGAAACCTCTGGAGGTCCGCAGGTTGAAGACCACTGCGGCCTTCGACATCATCCAGCCCCCTCTCACCCCCTTTAGTTCTGTACAGTACTCGCCTCCGCTCGGCGCTGGTCCGGTGCTGCAGGACTGTCCGGTGGGGAGGTCGTCCGGTGGGATAGTGGTTCCGGGCTGCCATCTTCACCGGGAGCGCCTCTTCTCCGCGCTTCGGGCCCAGAATAGAGGCGTTGCCTTGACGATGACGCAGAAGGACGTTGGTAATGAACGTACCTCTGCGTCGTCGTCAAGGCAACGTGACTATTCTGGGGCCGGGCCCGAAGCGCTTAGAAGAGGCCTCCCCGGTGAAGATAGCAACCCGGAACCACTATCCCACCGGACGACCTCCTCATCGGACAGTCCTGCAGCACCGGACCAGCGCCGAGCGGAGGCGAGTACTGTACAGAACAAAAGGGGGTGAGAGGGGGCTGGATGATGTCGAAGGCCGCAGTGGTCTTCAACCTGCGGACCTCCAGAGGTTTCAAAACTACAACTCCCAGCAAGCCCGGACAGCCGATGGCTGCCCGGGCTTGCTGGGAGTTGTAGTTTTGAAACCTCTGGAGGTCCGCAGGTTGAAGACCACTGCGGGTGGAGAGTTCACTCGAGTATAAGCCGAGGGGGGTGTTTTCAGCACGAAAAATCGTGCTGAAAAACTCGGCTTATACTCGAGTATATACGGTATTAGAAAAATTTTAAACAAACAATAGTCTCATCATACAATAGTCTTTTCTGGACCATTGTAACTTGAAACCAAACTCCACATACAATGCTACAGACAGTCTAGATCTGTGAAACGTGTCAATACCCAGAAGAACTGACCAATCAGAAAGGGCATTCACTGGTAAAACCCCTGTATTACTGAAGCGTATGCACTGAATTCCTGTCTGGTAGCGCCCCCTACAGTACAGGGAGATACTACATGTTCTGTACTACTCTTTACTAGTGTTGAGCACGAATATTTGAAATGCTAATTTTTACCGTGAATATCGTCACTTCGCGATTTCGCAAATATTTAGAATATAGTGATATATATATTTGTAATGACGAATATTCATGGTTTTTTTAATGCAAATTTTCATGTGAATTTTTATGCGAATATCGGCACTTCCAGACTGGACACTGATCCCTCCCTTCTTTTAGGTGAGATATATTTGCGCATGCGCACTATACAAATTTCATTATGAATTTTCTCATGGAAAAAAAAAACGAACATAGCGAATATGTGACTTTCAGCAAAATAGAACGAATATTCATCCATATATTCGCAAAATATTGCAAATTCGAATATGGCCCCTGCCACTCATCACTACTATTTACCTGTGCCAGGGATAGCTGCTCCTTTGGACACCAAGTAAGGACGGCTCCATGTTACATTGCGTGTACTGTAAAGGACCCTGAAGAAGCTCATGTCCTCTACATAGACAGTGATTTACAGCTTCCAGCAGATCTTTATTACTTTTCTATGTAAGGATTTGCTTTATCTATATTAGTTATCTACATATTTTTCTTTAATCCTCACTTTTTCCTATTTTTGGATGACATTTTGGGGCTTCAGAACCAATTACCAGGTTTCCATAGAGTTCTAGTCTCAACATACAATGGTTTTAACATAGAATGGTCTTCTGGAACCGATTAATATTAGACATGTGCACAACCATAAATTAACACAACAGTAATTCGTTTTATTCTGTTTTCGGATGCATTCATATATTTTTTTTTTCGGTTCTATTCGGAAACTGTTCGGCTTTCGGATGAATTTGTTATTTTGGATCTATTCGTTATACATTTCGTTAGTTTTATTTAAGTTTTTGGCCGTTTTCATTATTAGTTTTTATGGTTATTGGAGATGGAGATTCCTTTTTTAATAAAATTTCATAAGGTACCATTAAAAAACTAAAATAGAAAAGATTTATTAGTGAAGGAAAAAAATTGTATCTAATGAAATTTATCTTTTTTATAACAATTTTTTAATTAATTTTTAAACCGGGATCAATTTATGTGGGCGGGCAGGGCACTAGAAATGTAGCCGACAATAATAAAAATGTAGTGTGTGTGTTTCTTTCACTTTTTTTCTTTCTTTTTAAAATTTTTTAGGTAGTACTTGCGATACTCCTTTATAATTTATAGATGCAGCCGGACGCTCTTCTACTGTCCCCTGCACTGCCGTATAAATACACCTATTCATAATTCCCGCAGAGAGCTGTGATTGGTCAGATGGTTCCAGCCAATCACAACACTCTGTGGGATATATGAATATGTGTATATATACGTCAGTGAAGGGGACCATAGAAGAGCGCCGACCGCATCTATACATTATACAGGAGGATCACAGCGGGTGTCAGGAGTGACATCCGCTGTGATCTTTCCTTAACTGCAGGTACTACTACTTCCAACATGGAGCACACTATGCTCAATGCTGGTAGCTGTAGTACTTGCATTAATAGACAGATCGCAACAGTTGTCGGAAGTTACACTCACTACGATCTGTCTATTAATGCAGGTACTATAGCTCCCAGCATGGAGAAGAGAGTGATCCATGTTGGGAGTAGTAGTACCTGCGGCTTTCTCCTGCGCTCGCATCTCTGCACTATACTCCGGCCAGCCACTCGCTCATTCATATTTCCCTCAGAGCTGTGATTGGCTACAACCATCTGGCCAATCACCACTCTGGGCAGAAAAAATGAATGAATGATGTTCTATTCACATCACTGGACGGAGTATAGTGCAGAGATGCGAGCGCTGTATAGAGCCGCTCCACATCTCTGCTATATTATGGACGATCGCATCCGGGGCGATATGTCTATTAGTACAGGTACTACTACTCCCAGCATGGAACAGTCTGTTCCATGCTGGGAGCAGTAGTACTATCTAAAAAAAATGTAAAAAAATTGAGAAGAAATGAGAAACACACACATTTTATTAAAGGGTACCTCTCATCAAAAAAACTTTTGATATATTATAGATTAATGTATGCAGAATAACTTTTCAATTGCATGTTATTAAAAAATATGCTTCTTTCTATTTAATTTTCCACTTTGAAGAAATGACCACTGGGGGTCTCCCTACCAGTCCTGGTAGCAAGCATTTCAGACTTATGCTGGAGTCCTAAACACTACGAGCTGCCAGTCTGCTTTTTTCACAAAGGAGAACACTCAGAGCTGCCAGCCTGCTTTGTTCACAGCCTGTTTGGCTGTGAACAAAGCAGGCTGGCAGCTCTGAGTGTTTAGGACTCCAGCATGAGTCAGAAATGCTTGCTGACAGGACTGATCGGGAAAAATACAATAGAAAGGAGCATATTTTTCATTAACATGCTATTGGAAAGTTATTCAACATTCATTAATCTAAAATATATCAAAAGTTTATTTGATGAGAGGTACCCTTTAAATGGTCCATTGCTTCTAAATGAAAACGAATTTTAACAAAAATAAAATTAATTTTTCACAATTTCGTAGGCATGTACAATTCGCTTTGTTACGAATTCGGATTCATTCGGATGCAAATATTTCGTACATTCGGATCAATCCGAATGTACGAAATATGAACAATTCGGACAAAAAACAAATTACATCTGAAATGAATTGCACAAGCCTAATTAATATTGTAACTTGAGGGGCCACTGTATAGTCCTTAATCAGGTCTTAATTTGAATCCAATATTCAATTGGGCTAATCGCAAAGTTCATAAAAATATTTAGTCTAGACGAGGGGGGCTGTTGGCTGTCCGGGCATGCTGGGAATTGAAGTTTTGTGACATCTGAAGGGCTACAGTTTGACACCAATGATTGTTTGTGTGTGTGTTATTGGAGCTTAGCCTCTTCGGTTTTAACAGGGCTGCACTACTCGTACCAAACAGAACCCATGAACACATGTAATGCTATGTGTGGAAGAAAGCAGATTTTTTAGCCAATCTTAGTGTAATCCGGTCATAGCATTTGGGAGGGGGGGGGTCAATGAGCCAACAAAGATTGAATGTGTACGTGCACCTTTGGAGTACTGCTTTTTTCCTTATGTAAATATACATCTGTAGTCGGTCTGCTATTATCTTCAAGGGGTTCCATCACTATCTATGAAGCTAATGTAGCTAGAATCTGTTCCTAATCTCCCATCTGTCATGTTGGTTGTCTCGCAGCTACTTGCTCCAGTTCTCTCCGCACTTGTATGAGATACATACTGTATTCTAAGTGTTATGATCAGTGCAGATAATTTCTACATCTTAAGTTCTTAAGAGATGTTTCCAATGATACTTTATCATTCAATCGCTGAGGATTTACAAGTGTCTTCATTCAGTCTATATAAACACGGAATACTCTGTTTTTCTGTTGTTCAGACATGGAAAATTTAAGCTAGACTCAGGCACTTCACACGTACTTTAAGCACTACTCTAATATATCAATATATGTCAGGTCTGGTACTTTAGGAGACTCGATAATACTCAGCATCTCCTTCGTCTTCAAGTGCTGTCCATGACCTGAGCTTCTCACAGGTGACCTCTTTCCATATGCCTCTTCTTCTTTACTCCCTGAGGTTTCCTCTCGTGCTTCACTTATCATTTCACTTCCAGACACATTAACAGACTCTCCAGACCTTTATATATGGCCAGGAGGACCATTTCATCAAGACAAGTGACAACATATAGTAGTGGCTACTAGAACGACTCAGGAGATACCGGAAAACACAGAGGAGGAATTTATCATGGCTTTGGTGTAAATTTTCTGGTGTGCAGAATTCGTAAACTTTTACACAAAAATAAACTTTTCACCTGGTTTACGACATACATTTTTTTTTTTAAATAAGTAAGGCTTAGAAGGAGGGGACATGACCTTCCGTGGCCCAATATACTGTATTTACAGTGGTCCCTCAAGTTACAATATTAATCGGTTCCAGGATGACCATTGTATGTTGAAACCATAACTCTATGGAAACCTGGTAATTGGTTCTGCAAAGTGAGAATTAAAGAAAAATAAGTAAATAACTAATATAGATAAAGCAAGTCCTTCCATATAAAAGTAAAAAAGAGCTGCTGGGTCCTGAACAGTACACACAGTCTAAAATGGAGCCGCCCTCACCTGGTGTCTAAAGGAGAAGCTAACCCTGGAAAATGTAAAGAGTAGTACAGAACATGTAACGCCTCCCTGTACAGTAGGGGGCACTACCAGACAGCCAGTCACTTTAGGAATACAGGAGTTTTACAAGTGAAATGCCCATTCCTATTGGTCGGTTCTTCCACCCATTGACATGTTTTGCACATCTGGACTGTATGTAGCATTGTATGATTAGTCTGGTCTCAAGTTACAATGGTCCAGAAAAGACCATTGTATGCTGAAACTATTGTATGTTGAGGCCATTGTAAGTTGAGGGATCACTGTATTATAATTTATTCAAGAAGTTGGCCTAAAGTATAGCTGAAACCTACACCTACAAGCTATGATTTTGGTGTGTGGTGCATGGACAGTTACTAACACCACAGAACTTACTCCAGGACCAATGCCTCTATAACTTTTATGCACAGCTTTGATCCATCTGGAGGAGGCAGACAGGCTTCCACTTTCTCCTGCACCTAGCACATGTTAAGCCCCAACCCTTTTCCTGTGTCCCTTCTTGGTATCTCAAGTACTAGAGATGGATTTAACGTAACAACAGTCGGTGGACCGTTGCAAAAAAGGGAGAAATCCAATTGCCAAGACCTTAAAGGGGTACTCCGGTGAAAACCTTTTTTTTTTTTTAATCAACTGGCTCCGGAAAGTTAAACAGATTTGTAAATTACTTCTATTAAAAAATCTTAATCCTTCCTGTACTTATTAGCTGCTGAATACTACAAAGGAAATTCTTTTCTTTTTCGAATGCTCTCTGATGACATCACGAGCACAGTGCTCTCTGCTGACGTTATTATAATAATAAGTCTTTATTTATTTATTGTTGTCCTTAGTGGGATTTGAACCCAAGGCCCCAGCACTGCAAGGCAGCAGTGCTAACCACTAAGCCACCATGCTGCCCTTAGCATACATCTGCTATGCACGGTTGCTAAAATGGACAGAGATATCAGCAGAGAGCACTGTGCTCGTGATGTCATCAGTGTTCCAAAAAGAAAGGAATTTCCTCTGTAGCATTCAGCAGCTAATAAGTACTGGAAGGATTAAGATTTTTTAATAGAAGTAATTTACAAATATGTTTAACTTTTTGGCACCAGTTGATTTAAAAGAAAAAAGGTTTTCACCGGAGTACCTTTTTAAGCTCCGGTTTCCCAACCTGTGTGCTTCCAGTTGTTGCAATACTACTACTCCCAGCATGTCCTTACAGCCTTTGGTTGTTTGGGTCCACTGGGAGCTGTAGTTTTGCTAACGTTGAAGGCACACTGGTTGGAAATCACTGCCTTAAGGGTACACTCTCACTACTATGTTTGCTGCAGATATTTTTGCTGTATTCAATCATTTAGTTTCTTTGATTTCTACAGAATAAAATCTGTAGCATCAAATTTGCAGCAATACTGAACATGTGAATATATCCTAAAGGTCAGTTGACATGTCCTTATTCCTGGTGGTGATTTTCTGCCCATTGAGTTCAATGGGTAGCAAAATCTATGACATGTGAATGAACCTTTAAGGGTGTATCCTAAGTATATTTGATGCTACCAATTTGAAGCTGTGTTTAAGTATTTAGTTTACATTTAAATAATTGGTCGGTTCACACGTGGTCCATTGGCCTGGCCAGGTAAAGGGCCTGCTGCAGCTGATAATGGGGATCCAGGACAGATTCCCAGGCAGGCTAATGCTGCTTTCAGAGGATGCATGACCTCTGCTGTGCATGAGTCGATGACATCACTCATCAGCTCCTGCACTGTGAATGCTGAAGAACGCAGCTGACAGGAGAGCTGAGTAGATCACTGCGTGGGACAGGTGAGCATGTTTTGTTTGTAATTTTTTTTTTATTTAACTTGGCACATAGGTAAGGAAATGGGAAGTAGCCCCCACATAACTGGCTGGCTAACATGGCCGACATACCTGGCTGGCTAACCTGGCCGACATACCTGGCTGGCTAAACTGGCCTACATACCTGGCCCATATACCTGGCTGCCTTACCTGGTCCACATACCTTGCTGCCTAACCTGGCCCACACACCTGGCTGCCTAACCTGGCCCACATACCTGGCTACCTAACTACCTACATACCTGGCCTACATACCTGGCTGCCTTACTATCTACTTACATACCTGGCTACCTAACTACCTGGCTACCTAACTACGTACCTACTTATCTATCTATGTAATTACCTAACCACCTACATACCTGGCTACAATACTATATAACTGGCTACCTACCTACATACCTGGCTGCCTAACTACCTACCTATATACCTGGCTACCTAACTACTTACCTACATACCTGGCTACAGAACTACCTACTTACATACCTGGCTTCCTAAGTACCTAGCTAGCTACCTGAATACCTATATACCGGGATACCTAAATACCTAATTACATATCTACCTACATACCTGGCTACCTAACTACCTAGATAGCTACCTACATACATGCCTGGCTATCTACCTACCTGGCTAGTTGCCTACCTACATATCTGGCTACCTATATACATAGTTAGCTACCTATAACAGTTTGGGGCCTATAGATGGGAAGATTGTGAAGAGGAGGGGACGGCACTGGAAAAACACAAAGTCTAACACGTTTGTCCTGGAGATGTTAAGAGATGAGTTTTGGGCAAAAGTTGCCACGGCGGTCTTATCCAGACGGAGAAGAAAGAGGGTGCAGTCGATCAGAAAAGACAACTTCGAGTTCCCTAGATGTAAATGTTATCACTTATATGGTATACTGATCTAGTGTACAGCTGTTATCTACCATCATATGGTGCTGTATATAATCACTTATATGGTATACAGATCTGTGTACAGCTGGTATCTACCCCTATATGGTCCTGTATATAATCACTTATATGGTATACAGATCCTGTGCACATCTGGTATTTGCCTCTATATAGTCTTGTATGTAATCACTTATATAATATACAGACCCTGTCTACAGCTGGTATCTATCACCATATAGTCCTGTATATAATCACTTATATGGTATACGGATCTTGTGACCAGCTAGTATCTACCTCTATATGGGCATTGTATGTATTTACTTATATAGTATACAGATCCTGTGTACAGCTGGTATCTACCTCCAATGGGCACTTAATGTAATCACTTATACAGTATACAGATCCTGTGTACCGCTGGTATCTACCACTGTATCTACCAGGGGAATACTGGTCTGTGTATAGTGGTTTATTAATTATATAACCATTAATTGTATAGTGGTTTAATATTATTAATATATAGTGGTGATTATATATATATATATATATATATATATATATAATTTTATTGTGTATGGGTGAGGCATGAGGAGGGATTTAGGTGGGATAGGGGCATGACAGATGCGTGGCCAGGGGCATAGTGTCGCAGGGAGCCCTTGCTTTATTTTGTCCGGGGGCCCTGAGTGTTGTCAGTCTGCCCCTGTCTGCAGCATCAAAATACGCATGAAACTGTACGCGTGAATAAACTCTTAGGGTCAGTTCACACACATCCTTCTTATTTTGCTGCAGATTTGCAGCAGCAGATTTTGCTACCCACTGAAGTCAATGGCCTGCAAAATCCGCAGCAGAAAACCTGCAGCAAGAAATAAGAAACTGAGCCCATGAGTGGATTACCTGCGGATTTTTCGCTGCGTATCTTCTGCAGAAAATCTGCAGCAGATTTTGCTACCATTGACTTCAACAGAAAATTCACAATAGAGGCAGAGTTGCAGATTTTCTTTTGACTCATGGAAGTCAATGGTAGCAAAATCTGCTGCGGATTTTCTGCAGCAGATACTCAGCGGAAAATCCGCAGGTAATCTGCCCGTGTGAATGTACCCTAAATCTGTTTTTCTGGGCTAAGGTGATATTTTTGATAAATTAAGTGATTTTGAGAACTGTTGGGAATCACATTGGCATGTGATATGCCAGTGTTTAATCATTTTCCTGCTTATTGTTTATTATGTACTGCCAAACACTGATACTTTATAACCATCTATTATTCTGTTGCTCTGTATCTCTTCCTCTTGGTACCTACCTAGCTCTATGAGATAACGTCTGTCTGAATCGACTTACTGTCTAAAATGATGCAGGATAAAACGTCCCTCTTAATGTACCTCTGGTTTGAACATACTCTCAGTGAAATCTTAGGATTATAAATCAATTAATATTATAAATTAATAATATAGTTGGTGGGATCCAAAATACATCTCAGCTTCCCTGCCATGGTGTCAGCTAGCTTACAAAGAGCCTATTGTTTGCTGACACCAACTCATACAAGGAATATTATATTATACTAGTTGGCCTTCTTGCTCCAAATAACTTTTATTCCACAAAAGGAATATTAAAGAAAACCTATCATTATGAAAAAAAATGCCTCCTAAGATGTGGATGTGTATTAGATGATGTGCTGTCATTCCTAATATTGATGTCATTTTTATGGGGGAAATATAATTGTGGGTAATAATAAGAAGCCATTTAAGGGGTACTCTGCTGAAAACATCTTATCCCCTATCCAAAGGATAGGGGAGGAGATGTCTAATTGTGGGAGTCCTGCCGCAGGGGACCCACGCGATCTCTGAGCCGGCAGCGACGGCATCTGGAACACAGGAGCTTGACGTCATGCCACGCCCCTTCCATTCATGTCTATGGGAGGGGGCGTGACGGCTAGTACGTAGCCTTCACACCTCCTCCCATAGACATGAATGGAGGGCGCGTGGTGGCAGCTGTAGTCGCCAGTCATCCAGCATGGAGCGGAGTTCGCTCCATGCACCCATTGACAGGGGTGTCGCAGAGGAGATCACTGGGGCCCCCAGCAGTGGGACCCCCGCGATTAGACATCTTATTCCCTATCCTTAAGATAGGGGTAAGATGTTTTCAGCGGAGTACCCCTTGAAGCAGTGTTTCCCAACCAGGGTGTCTCCAGCTGATGCAAAACTGCAATTCCTAGCATGCCCGGACAGCCTTCGGCTGTCCGGGCATGCTAGGAATTGCAGTTTTGCAACAGCTGGAGACACCCTGGTTGAGAAACACCACTCTATAGAGTGCCAGTGAATATGTTGTAGCTATAAATAACAGGAAATAAAGAATTTAAAATGGTATGCTAATGATCCTTAGTGTTGGGCGCGAATATTCGCATTTCAAATTTTTATCACGAATATCGCAAATTGGCAAATTCGCGAATATTGTGAATATATTCCCAATATATTTGAAATTACGAATATTCACTTTGTTTCCGCATATGCGTATAACCACATATGCGCCTATTCGCATATGTGAATATTCGCATATGGGAATATTTGCATATTCCTTCTTTTCACTTGCAGGCTAATTAGAATTATGCAAATACACTTGTCAGAGGTTATCAACATCCCTAGCAACCAATAGTAAAGTTGCCCACCCCCTCACTGTTTTCTTCCTCGAATATACGATAACGAATACACAAAATTCGCGAATATAGGATGAATATTAGTCTATATATTCGCGAAATATCACAAATTCGAACATGGCCAATGCCGCTCATCACTAATGATCATATTGATTTACAATATTAGAAATAAAATGAGTTTTTCCCCAAATAGACATTAATGGCAGAACTGTTCAATATACCATACACGTCCATCATGGTAAAAGCCTCTAGTTCCCTAACTTCATTGCTGAACACTGAAGTGATGCCATTTAATTAGCGATATCATTGTAACAAACCATACATACATGAATGTAAATACATATCCAGGCCTATAAATTCTGATACTAATAAAATAAAAATAAATTACATGTGTCCAGGATCCCGGGCTTAAATTGAATCTAGACTGCACCTGACAACCATATAAGCCTATAATGTGCTATAATAAGATGGAATATTATAGCGCAGACTATAACGCTCCTGTCAAAGGATTACATATTGGGGTACAGTAAATCGTTCCTCCGACGTCTGTAGCGGATGAATAGGGGAAAAAAAAGCATAATAATAATTTATGGTGCAACACGTGATGGTCATCTATAGTCTCAAAGGAGACCAAACTATTTTGCCCTTTATTTCATGCATTTATATATAAAGGATTATTAGCCATATTTTATTCACTGATACAGAAAAAAAGAAAAAAAAAACACAGGAAAAGATATCTTTAGGTTGGAAATATTTAAGAGTTTGATCAAAATCTACAAAAAAAAGAAAAATAAACTATAGAAAACAGGCAAATGTTTATAAGGATATCAGCAACTTTTATTTATCCACTAGATGGAGCACATTTTGTATTCTGCAAGAGAGGATAAAAGAAATAAAAATATGTTTTATGGCTTCATGTTTATGGTGTGTTCTCATGTTTTTTTTTATTTTTTTAATCTATTTATTTATTTATTTTTTAAATGCAGGCAGAGCCAGGAATGGATTATAAACCAAAGACCTGTATAAAGGAAAGACTGAGATCTCTACTTTTTTTTAGATCCATTTATTGATTTGACTTCAATAACTGTATACACAATCCCAAATGAGGAACAGCAATAAATAAAACTAAACTTTTATTATGTCATATTGACATCTTATCCAATATCCAAAGATAGGTCTGATCGCGGGGGTCCCGCCGCTGTGGACCCCCACGATCTCGGCTGCGGCACCCCAGACATCCGGTGCCTGGAGCGAACTTAGTTCCGTGCCGGATGAATGACGATGCATGGGCGGAGGCTTGTGATGTCACCGTCACGCCCAGCTCGTGATGTTGCGGCCCCCCTCCTCAATGCAAGTCTATGGGAGAGGGCGTGATGCCAATCCCTATTATGCCCTTCTTTGCTAGTGTTGCATTGCCCTAACAAGTGCGACCCCACACTGAAACTTGGAACCTCCTTTGGGATGCGAGCTACCACCTGTTCCAGCCTCTGCCTCTCAGCACCCCTCCCCCCCCCCCCCCCCATCGACTGTGAAACTGTGAATGTTTCATTTAATCAGTTATGGTTCATTGTTATTGCTCCAACCTGTTTCATGGGATTATTGTGGTACTTCCACAGGTAATATATGACGACGACCATAGGGCCCCACAATTCAAGAGATTGAAGAAATTTTTTTAAATTTAAATTGAACATTTGGATTAGATTCACAAGTTTAATGTCCCAGGTGCCTGAAGTGTTTACTTTGAACTAATACTGTATGACCACAAAACCCAATATAACAATGAGTCACATGGCGGCACAAAGACAGAGCCTAGAGGTGGCAACAGCCCGACTAAAGCATAGGGCCTCACAATTGAAAAGATAAAAAAAAAAATGTTTAAATTTTAATTGAAGAGATTAAATAGATTAAAATTTTAAAAGTTTAATTTAACGTGCCAACAGCATGAGGAGACCATATGGTGGCACAATGACACAGCCTAGATGTGGCAGCAGCATAAGGAGACCATAATGTGGCAGAATGGCTCGGCCTGTAATTGGCGTCAGCAAGAGGAGACCATATAGTGGCAGAATGACCCAGCCTGGAGGTGGCAACAGCCTGACGAGACCATAGGGCCTCCCAATTGAAAATATGAAAGATATTTTTTCAAATTGAAATTGAAGATTTTAAATAGATGAGCCTGAAAAGTTTAATTTAATGTGCCAGCAGCATGAGGAGACCACATGGCAGCACAACCACACAGCCTGGAGGTGGAATCAACATGAGGAGACCATATAGTGGCCGAATGACCCAACCTGGAGGTGGCAACAGCCTGATGAGACCATAGGGCCTCACAATTGAAAAGATTAAAGATATTTTTTTAAATTTAAATTGAAGATTTCAAAGAGATGAACCTAAAAAGTTTCATTTAATGTGCCAGAAGCATGATGAGACCACATGGCCTCGGTGTGTCTGGGTCTTCTGTCTCGTCTTCCTCATCACACTGTAGTTCCACAGCCTGCTCCTCCTCTCCTGTCAGATGACCACTGTCCCCCTCCCCTCCTCCTCCTCTTCCAGTTCAGCCCCCACAGGGCTCATGTGGCTGTGAGATGTAAGCTCTCCAGTCTCCAGTGCCCTGACCAGCCATTGTTTCCAAACACGTGTTGTAGGAAATTAAGCTGTGAAATGATATTGTTCATCCAGTAATCCTGGCAACTGACTAATAATGTGGCTTCCTCAAAGGGTATGAGCAAACGGCAGGTGTCACATGTGAGCTGCCACTGGTTGACATTGAAGTTACACAGGGGAGTCCCCCTATTCGCTTGGATCATCAAGAAATTGGTGATGGCTTTTCTCTTTTTGTATAGTCGGTCCAACATATGGAGGGTGGAATTCCAACGTGTGGAAATGTCGCAAATCAGACTATGTTGGGGGATGCCGTTCTGATGCTGCAGCTAAAGAAGGGTGTGCTTTGCGGTGTACGAGAGGCTGAAGTGCATGCAAAGTTTCCTTCCCATTGTTGGATGTCTTGCAGATGGGGTGAACACTTCAGGAACTGCTTGACAACCAGATTGAACAGGTAAGCCATGCAGGGCGCATAGTTCAGGCTTCCTTGATGCAGCGCAGACAAGATGTTCTTTCCGCTGTCGGTCACCATAGTTCCCATTTCCAGTTTTCATGGAGTAAGCATGATATGATTTCTTGATGAATCACTTTTAGCAGTTTCTCCCCTGTGTGACTCCGTTCGCCAAGGCAAACCATGTGAAGAACTGCGTGATACTGGAGGGGCACTGAGACTTGTCCGTGCAGTGGAGGTTTAGGACACAGTGGAGGATGAGGAGGCGGAGTCGCACACTGTCGCAGGACCAATGGCCTGAGAGCGTGGAGGCGGAATCGGCATGACCTGTTCAAGTTGCTATTGTGGCTGTGCCAGAACCACATTCACCCAGTGGGCTGTAAAGGACATGTATTGTCCCTGACCGTAGTTATAGCTCCACACGTCTGCGCTGCCGTGACCTTTGGTACACACCGACAGGCTCAAGGACTGACCCACCTTCTGCTCGTCACAAGCCATCAGTTCTCTGAAAGGTGCAGAGTCCACCACTTGAAAAGGGAGAGACTGCAGCACCAGCAACTTGGACAGGAGCACATACAGCTTCTGCACCGTTGGATGAGTGGGCGCATACTGCTATAGGTTGCAGTAGAGAAAAAGCTTGTGCTAGTATCTTAAAATCAAGCTGGTGGTCCACCGCAAGGCCAGCTACCGCCTGTCCCAGCCCCTGCCTCCAACCCCCCCCCCCCCCCCCCCATGCTTATGACGAGTGTCCCGGGTGCCCGATGCCTCTAAAATACTGTCAAACTACAAGAGCAATATCACACATGGCGGCACAATGACAGAGCCTAGAGGTGGCTGCAGCATGACAAGACCATATGGTGGCACTATGGTAGCCTGGAGGTGGCATCAGCAGCATCAGGAGTCCTCAAAGTGTCCCGGTGACAGAGTGGGGTGGTGGGTGTCAATACCAGTACCCGGTGACGAAGGGGGGTGAAAGATGGAGAACTTGGCATCAGATGTGTGGCATCAGGCAAATGGCAGGATCAGAATAGTAGCTGAATAGTAGTAGGCAGAATAAAACGGTCTGTTGTCAAACTGTTGGTGTATTGAGGATATGCATTACATTTAACTTTTCATATTATTCTTAGGATAAAATATATGGACCCCAATTTTTTTTTATCTAACAAAAGGAAAGGTGTGCGAAAAACACCATGTGCCACCTACACCACCAAGTATTAATGCGATGCAAAGACCTCTTAAAAAGGTAGAAGTGAACAACGTATGGTCCATTGTAACAGGTGGGGATAAAAACTCGTGTAAGGCCCTACTCTCCCCTGTAAGACCCTACTCTTTACTAATTCCCTTCTTGGCAAGTGTTACTTGCCCTAAAAAGGGTGGCCCCAGACAGGAACCTCTCCCTGTTTACACCTAAAAACACTGACATTTCCCAGGGTTCTTGTGTGGGGCCGCCCTTTTTAGGACGAGTAACACTTGCCTCCAAAAGGTGGAAGGGAACAACTTATTGTCCATTGTAGCAGGTGGGAGTAAAAACTTCCCCTGTAAGGCCTTACTCTCACCCTATTATTTCCCTTTTTGTGAAGTGTTACTCGCCCTAAAAAGGGTAGCCCCACACAGTAACCTCTCCCTATTTCCACCTAAAAACCCTGGGAAATGGCAGTGTTTTTAGGTAGAAATAGGGAGAGGTTCCTGTGTGGGGCCGCCCTTTTTATGGCGAGTAACACTTGCCAAGAAGGGAATTAATAATGCGAGAGTAGGGCCTTACAGGGAAAGTTTTTACCCCCACCTGTTACAAAGGACCATACGTTGTTCCGTTCAACCTTTTAGAGTTCTTTGCATGGCATCAATACTTTTATATGACATAATAAAAGTTAAGTTTAATTTATTCATGTTCCTTATTTGGGATTGTATTTGATGATTAGCGTAGGAATTTCTTTAAAGCATTAGGGATAGCGTACCCCATATAATTTTGCTGTGTATATTGAATAACTTCTTTAAAACCCAATTTTTGAACCCAATGGGCATTTCGCTTCTCCAAAACTTTTTCTTATAAAGCTATAAGATTGTGCATGGTGTATATGCTGTATGTATGTATTCTCTACCAATCAAATATACAGACATAAGTCGCTCTTCTACAAATCATCGACAACATGGGAATCTGCACCTCTAATTGGCTGTGAGGTCAGTTATAAGGCATGCTTAGTTGTTTAGCCTCCTGAACAGAGGATCAGCTGTGGGATTTGTTCAGTATGGTGTTTTCCAACCAATGTGCCCCGCACAGGAAGAGGGGGTTGGTAAGTGGTTTAGGGTGGAGAAGTGGGGCCCCTTCCCACCACCATTAGGAAGGTAGCCCTTCCTAGTAGGAAGGTGGAACACTAAGTAAGAAGGTAAGTCCACCTAGTAAGTAGGTAAGTTCCCACAATTGGAAGTTAGATTGCCCAGTAGGTAGACAAGTCCCCATTAGGCCACAAGGCAGATGTTCGGTGTTGCTCCCTTCCTCTTGTAGGCCACAGGCCTAAAGCAGTCTGCAGCCTACCAGAGTTATAGATATACACACATAGTAACATAGTTTGTAAGGCTGAAACAAAGACAAGAGTCTATTGATTTAACCTAAAACCCTACTGTTTTGATCCAGAGGAAGGCATGCAGAAATGAACATACCCTTACATACTGATCAGTCATCATAACATTAAAACCACATGCCTAATATTGTATAGTTCCTCCTTTGCTACCAAAACAGCTATGATACACTCAGATTGCTTATTCTATTTTTATAGAGGCCTGTAAAATATGAAAGAATTGATCTGATTGGTTGCCATGGGCAACTGGTCGACTTCTCTGCACAGGTTTCCCCCTAGGTCCTGAAACAAACCACATTCCTTTTAGTGTAGTTACTGCATTTACCTGCAGGTGTCACTATAGATACAGCTGCCTTTCAAGAAATGTCTATAGACTTTGCACAATGAAAAGCATCAGATCACTGACTCACCTCTCCAGTAACATAATGGTGTCAATGTGACCCATGTACCTTTTATCAAAGTTATATTTAAAGTAGGAATGTGGATACAAGAGACAGGGTTTTACACTAAGATAGGGGGGCCGGAGAATTTACAATATATTCAGACCTTTTCACATTTTTTTATGTTGCTAAAATAAATAAAAATTCAGGTTTTGCCCCATCATTTCGCACTCAATACACCATAATGACAAAGTAAAAACATAATGTTAGAAATATTTGCTAATTTATTGAAAGTCAAAACTAAAATATTACATTGACATAAGTATTCAGACCCTTTACTCAGGACTTACTTGAAGCCCTTTTGGCAGTGATTACAGCCTCCAGTCTTCTTTGTGATGAGGCCAAAAGGTTTACATACCTGGATTTGGGGATTTTCAGCTATTCTTTTCTGCAGATCCTCTCAAGCTCCCTCAGGTGGGATGGGGACCATCAGTGGCTGCCATTTTATGGCTCTCTCCAGAGATGTTCACTCCACTGAAGAAGAACATTCAGAGCTGACCCTAGGCCACCCCTGTCTTGTTCTGGAGGATTAGATGGCTGAGCTTAAGTTGAAAATTGCTGACATGGAGGACCGGTCCCGCTGCAATAACCTGCGGGTGCGCCTAGCACCGCCTAGCACCTCCACGTCATGAAAGTATGGGCTGCATCCTAGAAGGGCCATATTATGCCTACATCAGGGAATTTAACTCTTGGCTGAATCGGTTAAAACAGAAGATTTTAATGGCTACCTGAATGACTTCATGGATCTCCTTATGGATAGGGTGCACAGGCTACCCAAGCCCAAATCGCTACCCTCCACGGTGCCAAGGGATGTTATCCTACATATGCACTTTTCCATATTAAGGACCAGTTGATGCAAGCTGCTCGCTCCTTCATGGCTTTACCTGAGCGGTTTACTGGTCTACAGCTGTACACCGATTTATCTGTGGCCACTCGGGCTAGACGCAGCAAATTCAGTGCTGGAGCTAAAGTTTTACGGGATCATGGAGTCCCCTATAAGTGGGGGTTTCCTGTAAAGATGATCATTACTCGTAATGGCAGTAAACAGGTGGTTTCATCCCCAGATGAATTTGAGCAGTTATGTGCTAAATAAAACCTGCCTGTTCCTGCACCTTCACCCCGTTCCTCTACAGCTTCCCCAGTAACCAGAGCTACAGAGGAGTGGAACCTTGTAACCGGGCATAAATGCAAGAATACCAAGTGACATTGTTGTTTTGTTACCTGGACTTACATGAAGTCGTTATCCTTTTACCTCTATGCCTAGTGGAGAATTATGTTTGAGGGAATCTGTTTTAATGCACGGTTTTCACGATTCCTATAGCAGGGTATATTATATATGTGTTATGGTTAATTGATGGCCTAGCTGCAGGCACTTATTTTTTCTTATGCTCCTCGCTAAGGCTTACCACATGGTCTTTATTGAAATTTTCCTCTATAGTTTATTCTATGTTTTGTCTGTTTTTCATGTTGGTCTGTTTGGTCCTTCTTAGGGATCGACCGATATCAGTTTTTTAGGGCCGATAATCGGTGGAGGTTAGGGCCGATAGCCGATAACTTATAGCGATATTCCGGTATAAGTTATCGGCTATTTATCCCCCCGCGACACCGCTGCAGATCATTGATTTAAAGTGGGCGCTTTAAATCAATGCACTGCAGTGGCTTTTGCGGTGCCATAGGCGGTGAGGTGGGGCGGGGCATTATCGGCTTATCGGCAAGGTAATTGCCGATACCGATAATGCCCAAAATCGTGATAATCGGTCGATCCCTAGTCCTTCTTCCATGTCCTTGCATTCAATAGGATTGCTTTCCTGTTTAACAATTTCCAGATTTGGGGCCTTATAACCCTCTTGTACTTGATATGCCAAAGTGCAATTGATATGTCTACTATTATGTTGCCTATTAAGCTGGTATCTATTAATGCTAAAGGTCTCAATTCCCCACATAAGCGCTCCCTCCTCTGGAGGGAAGCGAAGCGTTTACATGCGGATATGCTCTGTGTACAGGAGACGCATCTTGTTGCGGAGGATGCTAAGCAATAGTCGCATAAGAAATATCCTCACATGTTTTATGCTCACGCCCTTAATAAAAAGGAGATGTGTCTATCATCATACGCGATTCCATGGCATTTACTGTAAAACAGCTTGAGGTGGAGGTTGGAGGCCGCTATATTATATTAATTTGTCAGATCAATAATGTTACATATACTCTAGATGCAATATATGCTCCTAATCGAAAACAGTGTGCCTTCCTAAAATGTCTTTTACATAAACTAGATAATATAACGACTGGCCATACTGTGTTATTAGGTGACTTCAATATGGTAATGTGACCACTCATGGATTCTACTGCAGAACACCCTAGATTGGAGCCAATGGGTTTCTTTCCTCTTGTTTCTAGATTTGATCTTTATGATTCTTGGAGGGTCTCCCACCCTACTGAGAAGGATTTTACTTTTTATTCTAATGCACACAAGACATATTCACACATTGATTATGCCCTTACTTCCCGATCCCTTTTACCTTTAATTACAGACACTCGCATTTTGCCAATAGAGTGGTCAGATCACTCCCTTATTAGTATCACTATTAGTGAAAATTACCTACAACACCCTGTCTCTGTGTGGAGACTTAATTCTAGGATTTCAAATAACCCTCTATATTCTGAAGCTACCTCATCCACTAATGCTGCATATTTCCAGGTTAATACTGGTGAGGTGTCTGACCCTATGTTATGGTGCGCATATAAGGCCACCAATAGGGGTCAGTTTATTAGCCAAACAGCGCATGATAGAAATCATAGACAACATCAGACCCTTGAACTACAACAGAAATTAGCAGACTTGTACAGAAGCAATAAAGCTCCTTTTTCTCCCGCTGTTGCACGAGAAATATCTCAAATAGCTGCTCCACTACACTCCCTGTCTTTACATACCTATGAGTTGGCATAGGTATTTAAAAATGTCCTGTTATTGGCAGGGCAATAAAGCTAGTTCTTTACTTGCCAGACAGCTGTAAAAGAGGGACGCCAAATCTAGGATCCCTTTTCTGACAGGTTGTGATGGCTCTAAAATAACGGATCCTCAGGGTATTGCCAGTTACTATTAGAATTTATATAACCTTAAGTCTGATACCAGCACTCCTTAACCTACTGCTGATGCTATTTCCTCTTTTCTTTCCTCTGTGTCCCTACCCTCTTTATCTTCTGACCAATCTGAGGAATTGAGTTGTGAATTTTCTGCTGAAGAGGTTGTCTCATTTATTTGCCTTAAAGCCTCCAAATCTCCTGGTCCTGATGGCATAACAAATGATTATGCCCATGACCAGGTAGGCTTTGTTAGGGGTCGACAGACCCTAGATGGCACAAGACGACTTCTCAATTCAATTGCTAAAGCCCACTCCGATCGGACACCTTCTCTTCTCCTCTCTTTGGATGTGGAGAAGGCATTCGATTGGGTGCATTGGGACTATCTGAGAGGGGTGTTGCGGAAATATCGGGTCCCTCCTAGATTTGAAAGTGCTATAATGGCCCTTTATAGGTTTCCTTCTGCTAAAATCATTTCTTCTGGTGCTCTTTCTCAAAACTTCACCCTCAGTAACAGAACTAGACAGGGGTCTCCCCTTTCTCCCCTTATTTTCACTATGGTAATGGTGCCCTTTGCTCAACATATAAGGATGTCGTCGGCTTTTACCGGCATCCGTATAGGGAATACAGACCATTGTATTGGATTGTTTGCCGACGACGTAATTATACGACTCACTAAACCTCAGACATCCCTGCAGGCTGTTATGGAAATTGTAGACGACTTTAGCTGGGTCAGCTATTAAAAAATTAATACCTCCATATCTAGCATATTATCTCTCAATATTCCGAATGATGTGCAATGTGCTTTGAAGTCTAGATTCCCCTTTGTTAGGCTGAGTGCCAGATTCCAAATTTAGGTGTTTTTCTAACACTTACTATCAGGCCGTTTTGCTTGACCAACTTAAGAAGTGGTAGTGGCGGCAAGTTGATATGGAATCTGAGCTGCTTAGATTTCCCCTCTCTGTAACTTTCTTCGGTCCTTACACTTTAACCCAACTTTCTCTCCTGCTTCCTCTTATGCTACTATTGCTGCATCGGTTAGAATGTGGAGAAAATTGAATATTGCTAGAACACTATGCCAACCTTGTCTCACTGATATTCCACTAGAGGCTGTAGGGGAATACCTTACTGATGTAGATTTTAGGCCCTGGATGTTGGCAGGAGTTTCTTCCATAGCAAATATTGCTGATACTAATTTCATTGTACCTTTCTCAATTTTGACTTCTAAGTTTGCTATTTCTAACAGAGACTTTTATAAGTATCTAGACTCTCTTAATTCATCAGCATCTCCTCCTAAAACTACATTTGAGCGTCATTTCTTGAATGGGAACTCCTTTTCTAAGGGTATTACTATTGGTTATAATGAAATTCAAAGGGTTGTGGACCCTGGGCCATACACCTTCTAATCGAGATGGGAGGAGGATCTGGCACAGGTATTCTCTGATGAGCAATGGGGGTTTGTATTTAACTTGCACAAGAAATATTCTATTTGCTAACCACTAAATCTGTGCTAACCACTTTGAAGCATCTCGTAAACTGCTCTATAGATGGTACTATGACTCACTAAAACTTATCAGGGCAGTCTTTATTTTTGATTGGACCCTGGGCAGGCAATTTTTTTGCCACACACCCCCACCCTCCCTGCCTGACTAACCGACACACATTAACAGACATACACTACAGACATACACTTACAGACACACTCACCTGGCTGTCCGTGGTTTCTTCTTTCCTGGGACTAACATGTGACATTGCTGACGTCCTCCTGCGCAGGTCTGTGGAGGAATGTCACTTGCATGACGTCCCCAGTCAGTCCCGGCTGCAGGCTCACTGTTTTAAAGGCCGCAGCGCCGATTTAGAACAGTGAGCTGGTGCAAGGTGTAAGGATTTCTCCCTGGGGATAGCTCTGGGATCGTCCTTGACACCGCCACAGGACACGTTTCAACTTCAATCAGCAGGCAAACAACAGTACTTTATGCAAGTCCGGCCCCTCATCAGCATTATTAGACAGGTTGCAGGATAAATAAAAACATAAGACAGGAACAAAACAAAACCCTAGACCGTCTAGTCACTTACTAAACAATCCAGCGTGCCCTGACTATTAACTGGTGGGCTTTTCCCGGTCAGTTAAACTTATGCCTCCTGTAATCTTCTACTCACTGTTCACAAACAGCATTTGCAACCTCTTGCTGTGTGCTAAGACTCCTTGTCTTGTCAACTTCACTGTTGGAGCCACTCACAGCTCCTGGCTGTGTGCTCCTCACAATGACCCCTACCCCCCCCCCCCCCCATAGCCACTTTACTGTCTTCTGGGTAGAGCCTCAACTATTCTGCCTGACTTCTTTTTAAACACACTTCCCCTTTCTGCTACCTCATTAATTAGGCCACAGGTGGACGTTTCTCCAGGGTTCGGTAGGGAAACACAACCTTCCCTTGC
Source organism: Hyla sarda (assembly GCF_029499605.1). NCBI lineage: Eukaryota > Metazoa > Chordata > Amphibia > Anura > Hylidae > Hyla > Hyla sarda. The sequence goes on from NC_079191.1 coordinate 397,827,624, forward strand.
CACAGTGTCACATATCCTGTGCCCCCCCCCCCCCTCTTCTCAGACTACAAGGAAGGAGCACTTGTGTTCAAAAGAAAGGCAGAGTCCAACTGCCTTTCCTTTTCCTTGAACAAATTCGTCCAACAGGTTTTGAGGCACTTGGCTTACTCCTTCAGCAGATTTTATATGCACCACTTCAATTGTGCACCCTTCTTTCATTCCCACTTTTATCAGCCACCAAGCACAAGACTTTTGGTCACCTTTGACCAATTCTTTGTAAAAGGCTCTATTCATGTCACACCTTTCCAACGCCAGGTTCTTCACTTTGGTCTTTGCAGTGCTCTGGACACTAGGTGCGGACAAGGCAGATGCTCCAGGCCTTTGTCTTCTGTCACCGGTATGGCCATCGCCCAAACTTTGCTGGTGGCCAACCAAGCTTGTATCACCCATTTGGTGGCCTTCTGCAGTTATCTCTGGTTTAGCTTCTGCCTCAGCGAACTCCTCTGCCTCAGCATTTTCACCATCCAATGTCCATATCTCTGCAGCTTCAGAGGACCTTTCATAGAGTTTCACCTCAGTCTCAGCTTCAGAGGACTTCGCATATGGCTTCCTCTCATGGTCTTCAGACTCTACCTTTTCTTGAGTCCATTGCTCAGACTCCACCACTTTTAGAGAAAATATCTCAGTCTCCAGTAGCTTTAAATGTTTCTGCTGCTCACTCTTGTGCTTAGCAGAGTTCACCTTCTCACTTTCCAGCAATTTGGTCAAGTTTTTGACAGTATCCTCCAGGGACAGCAGTTGTTCTCTAATCTACTCATTGTCTTGGACACTTTCTGCTCATAGACTTTTAGCTGAGCCTCTTGTTCAGAGAGCTGCGTTCCCAGTAAATTCAAGGTAGTTGCGTGAGACTTAAGGTGCGTTTTGTTCTGCGCCTCCAGGCTCTGTACCTTATGAGCCATTACTACTTTCTCCTTCTCCAGCTCTTCCATGGCTACCAATCTAGCCTTGTGATCACTTTGTAGAGCCAGATATGCCTTACACAGGACATTCACTTCTTCTTCTTTGAATGAGACCTGCTTGGCCAGACTCTCCAATTCTCTCTCCTTGCTGGTCACAAGATCCTGGGAGTAGGACAGTTCATCCTGCAGAGCCACAAACTCATTTTTCTGCAGCTGAAGCTTTGCTTCCTGCTCTTTCAAGTCAACTCATTACAACACTTCTCCTCCTTAAGGGGTTGTCATCCCCTTTGCAAGGATCTTGGCCCCTTGGGCCTCAGGGTAGTCCCCGGACAGTCTCTCTGGACTGTTTCTCTGCTCTTCAGCAGACTCCTCTTTCTTTTCACCACTGTCTCTCAGTTCACTCTCAGAAACGTCAAGAGCTCCTGGGTCTGCAACAACATCTGGTCCAGTGGTTTGACCTTCCTGGTCACGATCCATCTCTGGTCCAGACATCACATCTCATTCACTCAGGACTCTGTCTATGACAGTAAGCGCAGCTCCCAGCTCCACATGTACTCTCTTCAGTACTTCTGCATTATTCACAGACATCTCTGTAGCTTCTTTTCTGGTCACCTCTTCCAGATGACTGCGCAATTCTAGCCCCACCTTGGGCTCATCTTCAGCTGGCGGATGGAACCCATGTTCCTGTACCTGATCAGTTTCTGGTTTTACTGAAAATTCGATTTTTGTCAGAGGCACACTTATCACTTGAGTCTCTGGATCCTCTTGGACTTGACTCACGGTCTGTTCTTCAGCTCTCCCAGCAGTCTGGCAGACTCCTATCTGACATATATCTAGTGACTGCTGACACTCCCTATCCTCAGCCTCTGTTGAGTAACTCTTAACTAGTGTGTGGTGCAAGTTAAGTTAAGTTAAGTCACGTGTACCTGCTCTAGTCACCTGACAGTCTTCCCATAATTGCTGAAAAAATTGAAAATCCGTCACCAGTACTACTCACAGTACCATAGGGAGTAGAAAAACAGATATTAACAGTTTTACAATCCCAAATAACTGCCTATATAGACACTATGACAGGGTCCGGCTTCACCAGACTTAATATACCTGTAGGCTCTAGCAAAGTAATCATCTTTTTACCACCTACTACCAGCTCACACAGGTTTTATTTTGTCCTGTCAGAGTTGGCAGCAGTACACATTACTTCAGTAAACATAGGCATGGGTTTTTCACAAAAAACATTATCACACTGCATAGGTTCAAAATTTACAGGACAGTTCACACAGTCAAGTAGTGACACACCACCCACCATTACCTCAGGACCCTTTGTGTGCGATTTCTCTGGTAGACTCTCCCCATTCCACAACTGACAAAAATATGGGAAGTCTCTGCCCAGTATAATCTCTATCTCAAGCTCGGCACACACCTCCATGACATGGCTCACTAACCCATAACAGGTTTCAAAGTCAATCAGAACAGTCTTACTATACTCTGGTCGGGTCTTCAAAAAGGTTATTATGTCCGGCATGACTCTTGATACAGCCTGGTGACAGTCCAAATCCACAAACAGTGGGATTCCCCCCACCAGTAACTCACATGTCCTCACATCCATCTTTTCTGACCTCCTGACCAGAGGATCATCAGGTGTGAAGTCGTCCTCTTGCTGAACTGCAGCTGATCTCTTTAAGGCGACAACTGGTTGCTGTCCAAGTCGGTTGCTCCTAGCAACGGCCTTGCGACATCGACCCATTTTTGCAAAACAAATAATCCCTCACGGCTTACTGCTGTTTTGCTGCGCAGGTGTCCCATGCACCTGTCTCCTCACCTGAGAGATTGCTCACTCGCTTGATGCGATCCGTTGCCCCTAGCAACGCTTTCACCACAGGCTCAGTCCTGCTCTTGTACTCCACAGCTGGGCTTGTCCCACTTGAAACATGCACGGTTTGTTGCTCCTGGCAACAACTTCACTGCAACTCGACCGTTGGTTGCTCTTAGCAACGTGATGCCCGCATCCTTCACCAATTGTAAGGATTTCTTCCTGGGGATAGCTTTGGGATCGTCCTTGACACCGCCACAGGACACATTTCCACTTCAACCAGCAGGCAAACAATAGTACTTTATGCAAGTAAAAACCCTAGGCCGTCTAGTCACTAACTAAACAATCCAGTGTGCCCTGACTGGTGGGCTTTTCCCAGCTGTTCCCGGCCAGTTAAATTTATGCCTCCTGCAACCTTCTACTCACTGTTCACACACAGCGTTTGCAACCTCTTGCTGTGTGTGCTAAGACTCCTTGTCTTGTCCAATTCCCTGTTGGGGCCACTCACAGCTCCTGGCTGTGTGCTCCTCGCTAGGACCCCTGCCTCCCCCCACAGCCACCTTGCTGTCTTCTGGGGAGAGACCCAACTATGTCTGACACACTTCCCCTTTCTGCTACCTCATTAATTAGGCCACAGGTGGAGGTTTCTCCCGGGTTAGCTAGGGAAATACACCCTTCCCTTGCCACAGTGTCACAAAGGATCTCTGCCACCCTAGGCAAAAGCTCATTGCCATGCAATAACATATACCATGATATTTCTCACACATGCACGGTGTATACATGTGTGTGTGTATATATATATATATATATATAGTGTGATGACTCGCTCTTGCAGACAGCTACAGTTGCAGTATAAAAGGCATGGAAACAGGACTTTTAAAATCAAAAGTTCAGTGTTTTATTCACACTTGGCAAACAGCACACAGTCTTAACTGCAGATCAAAGAAAAAGTAACAAAAGTCCACCTGCGTTCCTTAGGTGTTTGTTCACACCTGAGTCCATGCCATGCGGCATCAAGCAAGTCTTTTCCAAGCCTCCATGCACTCTGCTCACCAGCTTCCACAAGAAGGATCTCAAAACTCAGCTCTCTGGCAGTGTGAGCTGCAACATGCAAATCCCCCTCAGCTGGTGGAGCAGCCTGCCTTTAAGGCCAACAAAAGGCCTCGATTGTGAGAAATGGCCCACACCCAATACTTGATCATTCCCAGTAAGAGCCATCCCGGATTGGCTTTCCAGCCATACTACAGCAACAGTGTCAGTCTGCATCGCAGCAGAGACACTGGACAATTAACGGCTCTTACTTCATCAATGCCAGGAGCCTTGGTGACACATACCGACCATCAACCACAATGACCTTCACCTTCTCACAGTAGATAGATAGGTAGATAGAGATAGATAGGAGAAGAGCAGCACATTCAAATAGAATCAATGTCAGGATGCCCGCAGTGCCAAGTCCCGGTCAAGGACATCCACAATTATAGATAAATGAAGAATCACTGCAGCACTCTCATTCAAAGTGCAAAAAAGGAGAATACACAATAATATCAGTGACTACAGATGACACCTTCTCTATAGTGAGGAGAATACACAATGATGTTAGTGACTACAGGTGACATCTTCTCTATAGTGAGGAGAATACACAATGATATCAGTGACTACAGATGACGTCTTCTCTATAGTGGGGAGAATAAACAATGATATAAGTGACTACAGGTGACATCTTCTCTATAGTGAGGAGAATAGACAATGATAACAGTGACTACAGGTGACGTCTCCTCTATAGTGAGGAAAATACACAATGATATCAGTGACTACAGGTGACGTCTTCTCTATAGTGAGGAGAATACACAATGAAATCAGTGACTACAGGTGACGTCTTCTCTATAGTGAGGAGAATACACAATGATATCAGTCACTACAGGTAACGTCTTCTCTATAGTGAGGAGAATACACAATGATATCAGTGACTACAGGTGATATCTTCTCTATAGTGAGGAGAATACACAATGATATCAGTGACTACAGATGACGTCTTCTCTATAGTGGGGAGAATAAACAATGATATAAGTGACTACAGGTGACATCTTCTCTATAGTGAGGAGAATAGACAATGATAACAGTGACTACAGGTGACGTCTCCTCTATAGTGAGGAGAATACACAATGATATCAGTGACTACAGGTGACGTCTTCTCTATAGTGAGGAGAATACACAATGAAATCAGTGACTACAGGTGACGTCTTCTCTATAGTGAGGAGAATACACAATGATATCAGTGACTACAGGTAACGTCTTCTCTATAGTGAGGAGAATACACAATGATATCAGTGACTACAGGTGATATCTTCTCTATAGTGAGGAGAATACACAATGATATCAGTGATTACAGGTGACCTCTTCTCTATAGTGAGGAGAATACGCAATGATATCAGTGATTACAGGTGACGTCTTCTCTAAAGTGAGGAGAATACACAATAATATCAGTGATTACAGGTGACGTCTTCTCTATAGTGAGGAGAATACACAATGATATCCATGATTACAGGTGGCGTCTTCTCTATAGTGAGGAGAATACACAATGAATAGGTGGCCTTGACGTGGCGAGTGGGCTTTGTACTTTTTGATCAAAACGTATACTAACAACCTGTTAGTTTTTGAAATTATGCTGAGAAGCAATTAGATCATTATACAAGATTGTAGATGTGCGACCATGTCTGTCTTCTACCTGAATTCACATTGTGTTTTCTATCCCCTCTTTTTTTTTTTTTGAACATGTGTCTGCACTCTTCCCCACCCCCTCAGCCCAACCCTATATAAGTAGTAGTTAGCTACACATGGGCCATTTCTTTCCTAGCAGCCTCCCAGTCTGACTGGGAGAGCATGGTAAGTGAGCTGTAGCATCCTGTTCACACTGGTGTGGTGCTGTGCGGCGTCTGTTGCTGCCATGGCACCGTGTCTGTGGGGAGGTGCGACCCATAGACTGGTTTGAGTGGCATTGGGGCTGCTCTGCCAGTGGGTTGTTCCCCCTGTGGGCACTGGTGTCGCGGCGCTGGTGGTCGCCGCCCAGTGCTACACCATTTTATGCTAGGGACGTTAGGGACCCACTCTAAATAGGTGGCCTTGACGTGGCGAGTGGGCTTTGTACTTTTTGATCAAAACGTATACTAACAACCTGTTAGTTTTTGAAATTATGCTGAGAAGCAATTAGATCACTATACAAGATTGTAGATGTGCGACCATGTCTGTCTTCTACCTGAATTCACATTGTGTTTTCTATCCCCTCTTTTTTTTTTTTTTTTGAGCATGTGTCTGCACTCTTCCCCACCCCCTCAGCCCAACCCTATATAAGTAGTAGTTAGCTACACATGGGCCATTTCTTTCCTAGCAGCCTCCCAGTCTGACTGGGAGAGCATGGTAAGTGAGCTGTAGCATCCTGTTCACACTGGTGTGGTGCTGTGTGGCGTCTGTTGCTGCCATGGCACCGTGTCTGTGGGGAGGTGCGACCCATAGACTGGTTTGAGTGGCATTGGGGCTGCTCTGCCAGTGGGTTGTTCCCCCTGTGGGCACTGGTGTCGCGGCGCTGGTGGTCGCCGCCCAGTGCTACACCATTTTATGCTAGGGACGTTAGGGACCCACTCTAAAAAGGTGGCCTTGACGTGGCGAGTGGGCTTTGTACTTTTTGATCAAAACGTATACTAACAACCTGTTAGTTTTTGAAATTATGCTGAGAAGCAATTAGATCATTATACAAGATTGTAGATGTGCGACCATGTCTGTCTTCTACCTGAATTCACAGAATACACAATGATATCAGTGACTACAGGTGATGTCTTCTCTTAGGGCTGGGCGGTATACCAGTTCATACCGAATACCAAAACTTTTTCCCAGCACCGCAATAACTGTTGGGCCCATCCGCCCCCCCCCCCCCCCACCCGAATGAATGAATTATCAGCCGCAGAGGAATTGCGACGGTGCTTTATATGAATGACTTGCTGGTCGTGGTGCTTTAAATTAATGAAATGCGGGCCGCGGCGCTTTAAATGAATGACTTGCGGGCCGCCAGAGCTTTAAATGAATGACTTGCGGGCTGCCGGCGCTTTAAATTAATGACTTGCCGGTCACGGCGCTTTAAATTAATGAAATGCGGGCCACAGAGCTTTAAATGAATGACTTGCGGGCCGCGGGCACTTTAAATTAATGACTTGCAGGCCACTGGCACTTTAAATTAATGACTTGCGGGGCCGCCGGCACTTTAAATGAATAACTTGCGGGCCTCCGATGCTTTAAATGAATGACTTGCAGGCTGCCTGCACTTTAAATGAATGACTTGCGGGCCATCGGCGCTTTAACTGAATGACTTGCGGGCTACCAGCGCTTTAAATGAATGACTTGCGGGCCACCGGCGCTTTAAATGAATGACTTGGGGGCCGCCAGCGCTTTAAATGAATTACTTGCGGGCCGCCAGAGCTTTAAATGACTTGCGGGCTGCCGGCACTTTAAATGAATGACTTGCCAGTCGCGGCGCTTTAAATTAATGAAATGCGGGCCGCAGAGCTTTAAATGAATGACTTGCGGGCCGCGGGCACTTTAAATTAATGACTTGCAGGCCGCTGGCACTTTAAATGAATGACTTGCGGGGCCGCCGTCACTTTAAATGAATAACTTGCGGGCCTCCGATGCTTTAAATGAATGACTTGCGGGCCACCGGCGCTTTAACTGAATGACTTGCGGGCTACCAGAGCTTTAAATGAATGACTTGCGGGCCACCGGCGCTTTAAATGAATGACTTGCGGGCCGCCAGCGCTTTAAATGAATGACTTGCGGGCCGCGGCGAGCTGTCACCTCCCATTGCAAGCGCTAAAAGCCTGGCTTTTAGCGCTTGCAGGGGGAGGTGACAGCTTCTGGCTCGCAACTTAAAGGAAAACTGTAAGATATTTTCTCCCGCACTATCCACAGGTACTGATGGATAGTGCGGAAGACACTGATTCCAACAAGCCCTACCATACCCGGATCCGCCCGATTGTTCACCCCATACTTTTATTCTATGTGTATATCTTGCTGTAACTGGCACGGGCGGGGCTTCTGCAGGTTAACTGGCAGTGACGTCAGCGCCGCTTATGAATATTCATCCTCCAGTTCTCCCTCTCTTCGCTGCTCCTAACTGGAGGGAGGGGGATGAATATTCTTAAGCGGTGCTGACTTCAGTGCCAGTTAACCTGCAGAAGCCCGCCCGTGCCAGTTACAGCAAGATATACACATAGAATAAAAATACATTTGCGGGCGAACGGTCGGGCGGATCCTGGTAAGGTAGGGCTCATTTGAATCAGCGTCTCCCGCACTATCCATCAGCACCTGTGGATAGTGCGGGAGAAAATATCTGACAGTTTTCCTTTAATCGTTTCCAGCGCCGCAGCTGGCAAGTCATCCCTTTAAAGTGCCGGCGGCCCACAAGTTATTCATTTAAAGCGCCGGCGGCCCGCAAGTCATTCATTTTAAAGTGCCGAGGCCTGGAGGAGAGGGGGGGGGGTGTTACAGAAATATAGAAGCGCCTGGGGGTCATATATGATAAGTTCCTTGGGGGGGGGGGAATACAGTTAAATACCGTGGAACCGCCATAACTTGCAAAAATACTGTGATCTGCATTTTTGGTCATTCCGCCCAGCCCCATCTTCTCTACAGTCTCTTCCCTTATCTAATTCAGATGGTACATACCCCCGGGTCCGGCTAAATCTTCTATCTGCAGAACTTGACGCCCAGATGGCATTGGTTCCTCACTTTGTCAGCAGAGTCTGATGCTCTATATAAAAATGATAATTAATTTAATGCTGCCACACACTGCGCTCTCTGAATATAATACTACCACACACTTTATCCTCTGACTAGAATACTATCCCACACTGTACCCTCAAAATATATATAATAGTACTACACACTGTGCTCTCTGAATATAAACCTGGCACACACTGTACCCTCAAAATATATAATAGTACTACACACTGCGCTCTCTGAATATAACACTACCACACACTTTAGCCTCTGACTTGAATACTATCCCACACTGTACCTTCAAAATATATAATACTACTACACACTGTGCTCTCTGAATATGATACTACTGCACACTGTACCCTCAAAATATATATAATAGTACTACACACTGTGCTCTCTGAATATAAACCTGGCACACACTGTACCCTCAAAATATATAATACTACTGCACACTGTGCTCTCTGAATATAAACCTGGCACACACTGTACTCTCTGAATAGAATACTACTGCACACGGCGCTTTCTGAATATGATACTACTGCACATTGTACCCTCTGAATATAATTCTACCACACACTGTACCTTTGGAATATAATAATACCACACACTATACCCTCTGAGTATAATACTGCCACACATTGTATCCTCTGTATATAGCACTACCACACACTGCACTCTCTGAATATGATACTGTTACATAATGCTCTAAATATAACCTTGTCATACAGTCAACCTTATATGATACACCATACCTCTGAAATGCAAAACACTGTGTGCCCCTCACATATAGTAATAATGCCTCCTGCCCTGTGACCCCTACATATAAAATATAACAATGCCCAGTGATGTCACAGTACAGCGATAAAACACCCAATGATGTCAAAATACAGGGATAATACAGCCAGTGATGTCACAACACAGGGATAATAAACCCAATGATGTAACAACACAGGGATAATACATCCAATGATGTCACAGTACAAGGATTATACACTGAATGATGTTACAGTACAGGGATAATACACACAGTGATGTCACAGTACAGGATAATATACACAGTGATGACACAGTACAGGGATAATATACACAGTGATGTCACAGTACAGAGATAATACACAAAGTGATGTCACAGTACAGGGAAAATATACACAGTGATGTCACAGTACAGGGATAATATACACAGTGATGTCATAGTAGAGGGATAATACACACAGTGATGTCACAATACAGGGGTAATACACAGTGATGTCACAGTACAGGGATAATATACACAGAGATTTCACAGTACAGAGATAATACAAAAAGTGATGTCACAGTACAGGGATAATATACAGTGATGTCACAGTACAGGGATAATACACACAGTGATGTCACAGTACAGGGATAATACACATAGTGATGTCACAGTACAGGGATAATGTACACAGTGATGTCACAGTACAGGGATAATACAAACAGTGATGTAACAGTACAGGGATAATACACACAGTGATATCACAGTACAGGGATAACACACACAGTGATGTCACAGTACAGGGATAATACACACAGTGATGTCACAGTACAGGGATAATACACATAGTGATGTCACAGTACAGGGATAATGTACACAGTGATGTCACAGTACAGGGATAATACAAACAGTGATGTAACAGTACAGGGATAATACACACAGTGATGTCACAGTACAGGGATAACACACACAGTGATGTCACAGTACAGGGATAATACACACAGTGATGTCACAGTACAGGGATAATACACACAGTGATGTCACAGTACAGGGATAACACACACAGTGATGCCACAATAGAGGGATAATGTACACAGTTATGTCAGAGTACAGGGATCATATACAGTGATGTCACAGTACAGGATAATACACAGTGATATCACAGTACAGGGATAATATACACAGTGATGTCACAGTACGGGGATAATACACACAGTGATGTCACAGTACAGGGATAATACACACAGTGATGTCACAGTACAGGGATAATACACACAGTGATGTCACAGTACAGGGATAATACACACAGTGATGTCACAGTACAGGGATAATTCACACAGTGATGTCACAGTACAGGGATAATACACACAGTGATGTCACAGTACAGGGATAATTCACACAGTGATGTCACAGTACAGGGATAATACACACAGTGATGTCACAGTACAGGGGTAATACACAGTGATGTCACAGTACAGGGATAATACACACAGTGATGTCACAGTACAGGGGTAATACACAGTGATGTCATAGTACAGGGATAATATACACAGTGATGTCACAGTATAGGATAATACACAGTGATATCACAGTACAGGGATAATATACACAGTGATGTCACAGTACGGGGATAATACACACAGTGATGTCACAGTACAGGGATAATACACACAGTGATGTCACAGTACAGAGATAATACACACAGTGATGTCACAGTACAGGGATAATACACACAGTGATGTCACAGTACAGGGATAATACACACAGTGATGTCACAGTACAGGGATAATTCACACAGTGATGTCACAGTACAGGGATAATACACACAGTGATGTCACAGTACAGGGGTAATACACAGTGATGTCACAGTACAGGGATAATACACACAGTGATGTCACAGTACAGGGGTAATACACAGTGATGTCACAGTACAGGGATAATATACACAGTGATGTCACAGTACAGGATAATACACAGTGATGCCACAGTACAGGGATAATATACACAGTGATGTCACAGTACAGGGATAATATACACAGTGATGTCACAGTACAGGGATAATATACACAGTGATGTCACAGTATAGTGATAATATACACAGTGATGTCACAGTATAGGGATAATACACACAGTGATTTCACAGTAAAGGGATAATACACAGTGATGTCACAGTACAGGGATAATACACAGTGATGTCACAGTACAGGGATAATATACACAGTGATGTCACAGTACAGGGATAATATACACAGTGATGTCACAGTAAAGGGATAATACACAGTGATGTCACAGTACAGGGATAATGTACACAGTGATGTCACAGTACAGGATAATACACAGTGATATCACAGTACAGGGATAATATACACAGTGATGTCACAGTACAGTGATAATATACACAGTGATGTCACAGTATAGGGATAATACACACAGTGATGTCACAGTACAGGGATAATACACAGTGATGTCACAGTACAGGGATAATATACACAGTGATGTCACAGTACAGGGATAATATACACAGTGATATCACAGTACAGGGATAATACACAGTGATGTCACAGTACAGTGATAATATACACAGTGATGTCACAGTATAGGGATAATACACAGTGATGTCACAGTACAGGGATAATACACACAGTGATGTCACAGTACAGGGATGATTTACACAGTGATGTCACAGTATAGGTATAATACACACAGTGATGTCACAGTAAAGGGATAATACACAGTGATGTCACAGTACAGGGATAATACACAGTGATGTCACAGTACAGGGATAATACACAGTGATGTCACAGTACAGGGATAATACACAGTGATGTCACAGTACAGGGATAATACACAGTGATGTCACAGTAAAGGGATAATACACACAGTAATGTCACAGTAAAGGGATAATACACACACAGTGATGTCACAGTAAAGGGATAATACACACAGTGATGTCACAGTACAGGGATAATGCACACAGTGATATCACAGTAGAGGGATAATACACACAGTGCTGTCACAGTACAGGATAAAACACACAGTGATGTCACAGTACAGGGATAATACACACAGTGATGTCACAGTACAGGGATAACACACACAGTGATGCCACAATAGAGGGATAATGTACACAGTGATGTCAGAGTACAGGGATCATATACAGTGATGTCACAGTACAGGATAATACACAGTGATATCACAGTACAGGGATAATATACACAGTGATGTCACAGTACGGGGATAATACACACAGTGATGTCACAGTACAGGAATAATACACACAGTGATGTCACAGTACAGGGATAATACACACAGTGATGTCACAGTACAGGGATAATACACACAGTGATGTCACAGTACAGGGATAATTCACACAGTGATGTCACAGTACAGGGATAATACACACAGTGATGTCACAGTACAGGGGTAATACACAGTGATGTCACAGTACAGGGATAATACACACAGTGATGTCACAGTACAGGGGTAATACACAGTGATGTCACAGTACAGGGATAATATACACAGTGATGTCACAGTACAGGGGTAATACACAGTGATGTCACAGTACAGGGATAATATACACAGTGATGTCACAGTACAGGATAATACACAGTGATATCACAGTACAGGGATAATATACACAGTGATGTCACAGTACGGGGATAATACACACAGTGATGTCACAGTACAGGGATAATACACACAGTGATGTCACAGTACAGGGATAATACACACAGTGATGTCACAGTACAGGGATAATACACACAGTGATGTCACAGTACAGGGATAATTCACACAGTGATGTCACAGTACAGGGATAATACACACAGTGATGTCACAGTACAGGGGTAATACACAGTGATGTCACAGTACAGGGATAATACACACAGTGATGTCACAGTACAGGGGTAATACACAGTGATGTCACAGTACAGGGATAATATACACAGTGATGTCACAGTACAGGATAATACACAGTGATGCCACAGTACAGGGATAATATACACAGTGATGTCACAGTACAGGGATAATATACACAGTGATGTCACAGTACAGGGATAATATACACAGTGATGTCACAGTACAATGATAATATACACAGTGATGTCACAGTATAGGGATAATACACACAGTGATTTCACAGTAAAGGGATAATACACAGTGATGTCCCAGTACAGGGATAATACACAGTGATGTCACAGTACAGGGATAATATACACAGTGATGTCACAGTACAGGGATAATATACACAGTGATGTCACAGTAAAGGGATAATACACAGTGATGTCACAGTACAGGGATAATGTACACAGTGATGTCACAGTACAGGATAATACACAGTGATATCACAGTACAGGGATAATATACACAGTGATGTCACAGTACAGTGATAATATACACAGTGATGTCACAGTATAGGGATAATACACACAGTGATGTCACAGTACAGGGATAATACACAGTGATGTCACAGTACAGGGATAATATACACAGTGATGTCACAGTACAGGGATAATATACACAGTGATATCACAGTACAGGGATAATACACAGTGATGTCACAGTACAGTGATAATATACACAGTGATGTCACAGTATAGGGATAATACACAGTGATGTCACAGTACAGGGATAATACACACAGTGATGTCACAGTACAGGGATGATATACACAGTGATGTCACAGTATAGGGATAATACACACAGTGATGTCACAGTAAAGGGATAATACACAGTGATGTCACAGTACAGGGATAATACACAGTGATGTCACAGTACAGGGATAATACACAGTGATGTCATAGTACAGGGATAATACACAGTGATGTCACAGTACAGGGATAATACACAGTGATGTCACAGTAAAGGGATAATACACACAGTAATGTCACAGTAAAGGGTTAATACACACACAGTCATGTCACAGTAAAGGGATAATACACACAGTGATGTCACAGTACAGGGATAATGCACACAATGATATCACAGTACAGGGATAATACACACAGTGCTGTCACAGTACAGGATAAAACACACCAATGTGATAGTAGAGGGATATACACATAACAGGGTTAATACACAACTATAGAACAGTACAGGGTTAGAGCTCACAATGGGGGGGGGGGGGGGGTGAGGATTGGCAGGGGTCAGGGCACAGTATTTATGGTGTTACCTATGTAACCTGCCTGTCATGCCATCATCCACTGTTCCCCTGCACTCTGGTCCTTCCTCTGACCCCAGCAGGCCTCTGTATGAGTCTGTGATCACATGACCAGCAGGGGAGGAGCTGAGCTGGAGGTTGAGATCGCTGTGTGTACAGAAACAGCAAAACTACAACTCCCAGCATGTCCAGTCAGCTTTTGGCTATCTGGGCATACTGGGAGCTGTGGTTTTCAACAGCTGGATGCACACTGCTTGGGAAACACTGCTATACGGAGGCAGTCACAACAGAGCAGGTATATTCACCTTCCCCGGGCTCCACTCATGGCAGTCCCGGCTGTATGAGGATCTGTGACTATGGTGACTTATAATGATGCGCACAGTCCTGAAGCCACCGCGGTACCAGTCATGGGCGGGGTGTCCAGCGGGCAGGAGTGGTGCCCCCATGAAAAGTGCACTATAGGAAGAATAGGCCCAGGCTGCAGCGGAGCGGACCGGCGGTGGCTAGCTGCTTTGCGCCCCCAGGAATGATAGGGCCCAGGGCAGCTGCCCATTTTGCCCTGTGTTAAAGAGGGCCCTGTAATTTATCCTTATTCATCTCCTCAATGTTGAAGATGCCAGAATACAGAAGGCACACTGATGCACGTTTGGTGGACGTGTGCGTGCATATGTCCTCTTTGGGTTAGCATTAACCACTTAAGGACGCAGGGTTTTTCCGTTTTTGCATTTTCTTTTTTTCCTCATCACCTTCTAAAAATCATAACTCTTTAAATTTTGTACATAAAATCCCATATGATGGCTTATTTTTTGCGCCACAATTCTACTTTGCAGTGACATTAGTCATTTTACCCCCCAAAAAATTGATTGTGAGACAAAATTGAAGAAAAAATTTCATTTTGTAACTTGGGGGCTTCCCTTTCTACGCAGTGGATTTTTCGGTAAAAATAACACCTAATCTTTATTCTGTAGGTCCATACAGTTAAAATGATCCCCTACTTATATAGGTTGGATATTGTCGTACTTCGGAAAAAATCCTAACTACATGCAGGAAAATTTATATGTTAAAAATTCTCATCTTCTAACCCCTATAACGTTTTTATTTTTCCGCTTACGGACCGGTATGGTGGCTCATTTTTTGCGCCGTGTTCTGAAGTTTTTATCGGAACCATTTTTGTATTGATCGGACTTTTTGATCACTTTTTATAAATTTTTTCATGATATAAAAAGTGACCAAAAATACGCTATTTTGGACTTTTGAATATTTTTGCGCGTACGCTATTGACCGTGCGGTTTTATTAACAATATATTTTTATAGTTCTGACATTTACGCACGCGGGGATACCACATATGTTTATTTTTATTTACACAGTTTTTTTTTTTTATGGGAAAAGGGGAGTGATTCAAACTTTTATTAGGGAAGGGGTTATATGATCTTTATTCACTTTTTTTTTTGCAGTGTTATAGCTCCCATAGGGACCTATAACACTGCACACACTGATCTTTTACCCTGATCCCTGCAAATCCATAGCTTTGCATGGATCAGCGAGATAGGGGCTCGATTGCTCAAGCCTGTAGCTCAGGCTTGGAGCAATCAAACGCCGATCGGACGTGACAGAGCAAGGTAAGGGGGTCTCCACTCGCGTCCTAGCTGATCGGGACATCGCGATTTCGGGGAGCTTTTACTTTCATTTTTATATGTGGTGATCAACTTTGATCGCCGCATCTAAAGGGTTAATAGCGCACGGCACAACGATCGGTGCCGCACGCTATAAGCCCAGGGTCCCGGCTATCGTTAGCAGCCGGGACCGACCCGGTGTGATGCGGGGTCACGACGTTTTAAGGACCGGGCGAGGGGCGACAGGTACTCCCTTCGTCCTGAAGGTGTTAAAGGGGTATTCCGGGCAAAAACATCTTATCCCCTATCAAAAGGATAGGGGATAAGATGTCTGATCGCGGGGGGCCCGCCGCAATCTCCCTGCAGCAACCCGCATTCTATGCGTAGCTGCATCTGAAGTTTCGGAAACCGCCGGGCATCGGAGACGGGGCACGTGACGTCACACCACACCCCCTCCATTCATGTCTATGGGAGGGGCTATGCGGCCTTCCTGCCATTAGAGCTACAGCTCGCCACAACCTTACTATGGAAGGCTTAAAGGGGTATTCCAGGGAAAAACTTTTTTTTTTATGTATCAACTGGCTACAGAAAGTTAAACAGATGTGTAAAGTACTTCGGTTAAAAAATCTTAATCCTTTCAATAACTATCAGCTGCTAAAGTGGAGTTGTTCTTTTCTGTCTGGCAACAGTGCTCTCTGCTGACACCTCTGCTTGTCTCAGGAACTGCACAGAGTAGAAGAGGTTTGCTATAGGGATTTGCTTCTCTTCTGGACAGTTCCCGAGACAGGTGTCATCAGAGAGCACTTGGACAGAAAAGAACAACTCAACCTCAGCAGCTCATAAGTACTGAAAGGATTAATATTTTTTAATAGAAGTAATTTACAAATCTGTTTAACTTTCTGGAGCCAGATGATATATAAAAGTTTTTTTCCTGGATAACCCCTTTAATAGCTAAGCGTGTGCGTGCTTCAAAAAGTCATATTGACCAGTGTTTTCAGTGGGCTAATTTTATTTAGTTATGCTCAATAACTTTCTATGGTAGCGTCACCTTCCTTATCCTCTGGTGATTATTTTTTAATGATTTGCTGAATGTTTGGTACCATTTTCTGTACCGTATACACTCGAGTATAAACCGTATATACTCGAGTATAAACCAGCCCAGAACGACTAACCCTCCCCACCGGACGGTCCCTGCCGCATAAATGGCCCGGACCAGCTCACCCTCACCGAGTAGAAAACTAAAAGGGGGGGGGGGGGGGGTCTGGATGATGACGAAGGCCGCAGTGATCTTCAACCTGCGGACCTCCAGATGTTTCAAAACTACAACTCCCAGCATGCCCGGACAGCCGATGGCTGTCCGGGCATGCTGGGAGTTGTAGTTTTGCAACATCTGGAGGTCCGCAGGTTGAAGAGCACAGAAAGGGATTGACAGGCGGATAGTTCACTCGAGTATAAGCCGAGGGGGGCGTTTTCAGCACAAAAAATCGTGCTGAAAAACTTTGCTTATACTCGAGTATATACGGTAATCCTTTTTGGTATAGGGAAAGTACTTGATGGACTGTATTTACTTTTTGTTGCCTTTTTGTATTTGCTCCTTTGTCAGGAGTAGAGATGAGCGAACTTACAGTAAATTCGATTCGTCACGAATAGAGATGAGCGAACTTACAGTAAATTCGGGACGAATCGAATTTACTCGCTCATCTCTAGTCAGGAGCATGTTTAAAATATTTTCTTTATATAATAAAGTTAAATAAAGTTTAGAAAAAAAAATGTATTCAATGTAAGAATTTTGGAGGCCATTGTGCTCTTGGGAACTTTCAGTGCAGTAGAAATGTTTTTCCCCTTCTCCAGATCCATTTTTTTTTTTTTTTACTTTTGCAGGCCGCAACATAACAAAATGTGAAAACGTTAAAGGGTCTGAAAACTTTTCGAATGCATTGTATATCTGCTAACGTATTCTATTGAACTGTATGCACCCGCTTTATAAATCCAGCTCTCTCGGAGAAAAATACAATTTATTCACGTTCCCTTTTACAGTATTTCTGTTCACACGGCAAAACCGCTGAGTCTCCTTGCAAACAATGCGATCCTACAGGTGAGTCGGCAGCATTAGGACTTTTCATTAGGGTGGTAAAGCAGATGAGTTTACTTTCATGAAAAGAAAAGTACCTTTTAGCAACATAGCTAGAGGCTGCAACAAAGTAAAAGCTGTTAGCGGTGCAAAAAAACTGAATCGCAACTGTGAAAAGTACATATCACATGCAGAGCGCACACAAAGCGTGCCAGTCTGGCTGCGGGATTGTTAGACAGCCACCCCACAGCCCTGGGTTAGTAAGTGATATAAGTACAGTAACACAGCTATACTGAGAAATCAAAAGACTTCTCAGAAGTCAGGTTACACTCATTTATACGTATAGGATTTAGAGCATTTCTTCATAAAAAGGAAAGCTGGATGTTGAAATAATATAAGTAACCTCTATTAGGCCCCATTCACATCATGTGTCTGTGCGATGTCCAAGTTATTAGTCAGGATACCAATATACTCACAGCAGGCCCGCTGACTTTTCTAGACCCAACATAGTCTATTCATTCGGCTTATTTCCTGAATGTGTACTTTAAAAAAAAATAAAATTTGTGGTATTCAAAAACACAGTAGGCAATGCTTTTTGAGGCCTGCATATAAAAAAAAAAGTTCAGGACATAGACAAAACATATTTACTAGTAGACTATATTCTGTCTAATAACCCCTAGAGCAGAGCTTTCCAAACATGGGGGACATGATACACTAGTGTGTTGGTGGCAATCCCCAGGTGTGTCACGGCCGACCGGTCCCACAGCAGTAGCCACCTCTGCTCACTGATTTAAAGGGGTATTGTAGGAAAAAACATATATATATATATATATATATATATATATATATATATATATATATCAACTGGCTCCAGAAAGTTAAACAGATTTGTAAATTACTTCTATTAAAAAATCTTAAAGGGTAGCTCCCACATCCCTTTTTCTTCCTTTCTGTCCCTGCCTATTTCCCATCTATCCCTAACCCCCTCCCTGCCTTAATTTTTTTTTCTATATAAAAAATGCAGTTTTGTCTGCCTGGTATTGTGCTCACTACCAAGCAGACTTCCCCAGCAGGCACCACGTCACTGATGCCTGCTGGGGCCGACACTTCCGCCCTTAGTTCATCTATACAGTGTGCCTCCAGCTGTTTCACCACTACAACTCCCAGCTTACCCTGACATCTATTGGCTGTCAGGGCATGCTGGGAGTTGTAGTGTGGGAAAAACTGGAGGCACCCTGTGTTAAAAACAATACGTGGCCATGGCGCAACCCGAAAACCCCGTCCCCCCCCTGAACCCCGCTACCTGAACCCCGCCGCGCAACCCGCTCCTATCCCCCCCCCCCCAGACATACCAGTACAGTGCAGCGACGGGGCCAGCATGAGAAGTGCAGGACAGCAGTGACGGGATGGCGGGGCCGGCGTGCGATGCCAGGCAGCGGGGATGCGCGCTTCTTCTGTTCTCAGCGCTCGCTCCCTCCTATCTGATTGACAGGCAGGGAGCAGGCACAGGATGAATGAATTAGGACCGATAATCGGCCGGCATCAGTCCGAATTCAGGTGTGACGTCACACCAGCCTGCAGCCGGCCACTAGAAGGGTGACCCCTAGTGGCCGGTTTTCAAACGTAAAATACACACTGTTAATAAAAAATAAAGAATTAAACTATATTAGAGATATGTTGTAGTACATAAGTACTACAACATATCAAAAATAAAAGTTGGTGACAGTGCCCATTTAATCCTTCTAAAAATTATCAGCTGCTGAAGTTGAGTTGTTCTCTTCTGTCTGGCAACAGTGCTCTCTGCTGACATCTCTGCTTGTCTCGGGAACTGCACAGAGTAGAAGAGGTTTGCTATGGGGATTTGCTTCTACTCTGGACAGTTCCCAAGACACATGTCATCAGAGAGCACTTAAGACAGAAAAGAACAACTCAACTTCAGTAGCTCATATGTACTGAAATGATTAAGATTTTTTAATAGAAGTAATTTACAAATCTGTTTAACTTTCTAGAGCCAGTTGATGGACATGGACAGCTGCCAGTTCAAGATCAGCAGGCCAGGTGAGAAATGCAAGGGCATTGCAGGAGATCAGATGGAGGGGGACAGAGGATGATAAAGGGAGGGATTGAAATGGCACAATGGATGATGAGGGGAGGGGAAATTGAAATGGCTCAGAGGGGTAGCATCCACATCTCTAATGCTGATACTAGTTGGGAAACACTGACTTAGAACATTGGTCTGAGTAAATATACTCCCATGTTAGTGATAATTAGATATTTTTGGAAGACACCATGGGGGAGACCTATCAAATTCTGTGTAGAAGAAAAGTGGTGCAGTTGTATATAGCAACCAATCAGATGGCTTCTTTTATTAGAGGCCATTTAAAAATTGTAACCTGATTGGTTTCTACGAGCAACTGCACCACTTTCCTATTTTTTATTATTTATTTATTTTCAATTAAACAAAAATGAATAAAGGTAGCCAAAAGGAAAAAAAAATTGCAAAACAATGTTCTTATTCAAAAGAAACAGCTTGAAAAATGAGTAAGGCAGCCAAATATTTGGTAGTATTTTACATTTGAAGACAAGAAAGATATATTTAGTATTTTATTCATTATTATCATTGTGCTGAAACCCTAAATCACCAACAAGCACAGAACTTGATGGGGAGAGATCTAGTAAGTACTAGAATTAATATCTCCGAACATCAATCACCGGGAATCATTTAGATTTGTGTAATGGCTTCAAAGAGTTTAATACTTTGCAGGGACTGTTAGTCTCTCTTAAGAGCTTGCCTTCTTCCTATAAAGCGTGCCAAAAAGTTGCAAACATTATGTAAATTCATATGTAATATTCTTCCTGCATAAACTTTCGAGTCATTTATGTTTTTTAAGATACATTTTTTTGTTTAGAAATGAACAGTGTTAGATAATTTGTTACATTTTTTCTTACATTTAGTTTAGCTACATAATTTCTCCATTATACATACAAAGTATTATTGCAGCTGTATGGACTGCGCTGGCATTGCTGATCTCCATAGATGGCAAAGAATGTATATGCTTATCCTTGCAGAGGAGAAATTTCATTGTGGGAAAGCTCCGTCGATGAATTTCCGTAGTGTACACTGTGCAGCGGAATCCCATTGTCAGCAATGGGACTCTGCTGCACCACAATTTCCAAGCAGAATTCTTCTCAGGCCCTACGTGTCATTACTGTGGGTTAACGATGCATACTTATCTATTTCCTGCATTACATATCTGCATTACAACACTGAGGTATATTTGGCAAGGGTGAAAGAGGTACTTTGGTTATGCAAAACATATCTCCTGTTCACAGGACAGGGCATAGGTGTCTGATCCGGAGCGGGGGGGGGGGGGTCCTTCGCATTTAGAGATGGGCAAACTTTAAAAAAATTAGATTCGGCTGATTTGCCAAATTTTTTGAAAACATTTGGTTCGATCCGAAAATATTAGGGGTGAATCGCCATCAAAAACTGCTATTTCGGGGCTACAGAGAGCCTCAATAGGGGTGGAAAACACTTTGCCTTGCCGTAACACGCATAGGGAGTATGCTGGGGCAGTGAAATAATACTGTTATTCAGTATGACCTGCAGATTACAGGCATCGCTATTAGAATAACTGCTGCAGAGCGACACAATGAGAGAGCTTCCCCAGAGCTTCGGGAGACCATTTGGCGTCAAAATTGAAGACATGAAAGAGATGTTTGAGATGTCAGTTGAAGAGTTTAAAGAGATTAATGAGTTTAATGTGCCAGAAGCAGTATGAGATCATATGGTGGCACAATGACACAGTCTGGAGTAGGGATCGACCGATTATCGGTATGGCCGATAATCACGATTTTGGGCATTATCGGTATCGGCAATTATCTTGCCGATAAGCCGATAATGCCCCCCGCACCGCGACCGCCACCCCCTTGACCCGCCGCACCGCACCCCCGACCCACCGCACCGCGTCGCACCCCCCACCGTGATGCTAGGCGGTATACCGGTATGGATTTTTTCCCATACCGCTATACCGGTCGGGCCCCTCCCCCACCCTCCGAGTCCATAAAAAAGTTAAACTTACCCGTAATGGGGGTGGTCCAGGCCATCCTTCCTTCATGTAGTGTCCGGGGGCGTTCCGGGTGGAGGGTGGTCCGGTCCGAGCTGTCCTTCTTCTCCCACGGTCTTCTTCTCCACTCCGGGCAGGCTCCGGCCTAGTACGCTGCATAGACGCCGCTACGCCGTGACGTCAGGTGCGTTGCTGCGCACGGGCGTCACTGCGCAGTGACGTCTATGCAGCGTACTAGGCCGGAGCCTGCCCGGAGTGGAGAAGATGACCGCCGGAGAAGAAGGACAGCCCGGACCGGACCACCCTCCACCCGGAACGCCCCCGGACACTACATGAACGATGGATGGATGGCCCGGAGCACCCTGGCAGGTAGGGGAGAGAAGCGGGTGGAGGGTGGTCCGGTCCGGGCTGTCCTTCTTCTCCGGCGGTCATCTTCTCCGGCCTATGGCCCCGCAAAAGCCACTGCAGATCATTGATTTAAAGCGCCCGCTTTAAATCAATGATCTGCAGCGGTGTCCCAGGGGGTTAAATAGCCGATAACTTATAACGGAATATCGGTATAAGTTATCGGCTATCGGCCCTAACCTGCACCGATTATCGTATCGGCCCTAAAAAAACGATATCGGTCGATCCCTAGTCTGGAGGTGGCGGCAGCCAATGTAGGCAGCAGAGCGGCACAATGACCGAGTAGTGTGTCAGTTTGTCCTCCCTCTCAGTGGTGCAGGACTGACCCGGGAGGGCCACTGGGTAGATCCTGCCAGTATCATATGCTTGTCTAAAATATTAAGCCATGATACGTGTAAGTAAACACGGTTGGTACTGTGAAACTGCGTATGAAACTGCGAATGTGTCATTCAGTCAGTTATGGTTTATTTTTATCGCTCCCACCTGTTTCCTTGGTTTCTTGTGGTAATTCCAGAGGGCGCCAGATTCTGTCGCATTGCGCCAGAAATTCTGCGCCAGAATTTGTTCCAGAATTGAATAAACCCCGACTAACTTTCCATTTTGCTAAGAAAACCCGAAAGGGGTGTGGTCTCTGAAAAGGGGCGTTTTCCTGACATTTCCACAAAAAAACAACATATTTACTAAGGTTTCCACATGAAATGTGGTGGATTTGAGCTGAGGAAAACCTTACAGATCAGAGCATGTGTAAAAAAAAAAAGCAAAATGTAGGGAAAGTGGAAAATGTAGGGAAACCTTAGTAAATACCATGGAAAATAAATTGTAGCGAATTAAAACCCTACACAAACCTACACAACACTTTTAGTAAATAAGGACCAATGTGTGTATATAGATCCCTGCTTTTACACTAACAGGCCACTATACGCTTGAAAAAGAAAACATGTACAACAGCAGAGCGCATCTATATTTTACTTTTCATAGAGAAATACGCCCCTATACCGCTGCAACAGAAACTTGCAGAACACTCAATGGGGTTTATTTACTAACAGTGGAGTGTAGGTTTCTTTGTGAGTTTTGATTTCCGACTGGTAATTTCCCAAGGTATTTACTAAGGTTTCCCTACATTTTACACTTTTCCCTACGTTTTGCTTTTTGTACAACTGTTCTGATCTGTCGGGTTTTCCTCAGCTCAAATCCAACACATTTTCTGTGGAAACCATAGTAAATATGTTGGGATTTTTCAAAACTGTCGGGGCTACGCCCCTTTTCCAGGACCACGCCCATTTACCATGTGATCACGCCCCCTTTTCGGGTTTTTCTTGTAAAATGCAGGGTTTTGTTTTATTTTGGTCGCAAATTGTGTCGCAAGGGACGTGCAACACAATTTGGGCGCAAAACCTGACAAAAAAGAGTCGGGATCACGTTAGTAAATAAACCCCACAGTCTCTGCTCTCTCAGCAAAACGTAAATTGCTGCCGATTATAAAGGACTGTGACATCACAGGGCTTGCTGGCTGCTGATAGGCTGCCTGCTGCCATGTGATTCAGGGTGATCCCGCCTTCCTGCCTTCCCAGACGGCCTTGCCCCATGTCCTCACACGTGTAGCTGCCAGTTTAGCCCCCCGGCCCGCACAAAATGTAGCGAATGAAGCGGTTCGTTAGCACAAAGCACAAAGAAATTCGGATTCCTTCAGAATCAAATCTTTCATGAAATTCGCAACGAATTTGACTTCGATTCACCCATCTCTACTCGCAATCTCCAGAACAAGGTGCAATAATTACCTTAGAGTGCTCACCTTCAACTTTTGAGACACAAACTCGATCTATTTTTTTTTTTGTTCTCAAACCCCCCTTCACGCCATGCCCCCCCCCCCCCCCCCCCATCCAAAGGAGATTACATGAGGAGGAGATTTGCTACACAGTGTCACCAAAGCAGTAAGGAGATTACATGAGGAGGAGGTTTGTTACACTGTGTCACCAAAGCAGTAAGGATATTACATGGGGAGAGGGTTTGTTACAGTGTGTCACCAAAGCAGTAAGGATATTACATGGGGAGAGGGTTTGTTACAGTGTGTCACCAAAGCAGTAAGGATATTACATGGGGAGAGGGTTTGTTACAGTGTGTCACCAAAGCAGTAAGGAAATTACATTGGGAGGAGGTTTGTTACAGTGTGTCAACAAAGCAGTAATGATACTACATGAGGAGAGGGTTTGTAAGGGTACGTTCAGACGAGCAGATCCGCCACTGAAGGACCGCTACATGGTGCAGACACACTGCGATGTGCGAGTCGCCGCACGCATCCGCAGTATACTCGCACATTGCGCCAGTTCTCGGCCTAACTCATGGAGCAGGGGGAGCGGCCGTGATGTGTGTGAGTACAGCGCACATCGCTTCAGTGTGTCTGCTTGTATCGGTGTATTCCTGCTCTGAGCAGGCACATCTAAAGGCACCATGTAGTGGTCCTTTAGTGGCGGATCCGCAGCATAAAATATGCTGCAGACCCGCTCGTCTGAACGTACCCTTACAGTGTGTCACCCCAATAGTAAGGAGATTACATGAGGAGGGGTTTGTTACAGTGTGTCACCCCAGTAGTAAGGTGATTACATGAGGAGAGGGTTTGTTACAGTGTGTCACCCCAATAGTAATGAGATTAGATAAGGAGGAGGTTTGTTACAGTGTGTCACCCCAGTAGTAAGGTGATTACATGAGTAGAGGTTTTGTTTTGCCAGTCCTCAAGCTTGGCCAAGGCTATGTAACAAGTAGAAAGAAGATGGAAGATGGCACTCCATTGATGTGGTGTCCAAAAAGCGTGAAGTTTTATTGGCCCATCAGTATACAAGGTGATGCAACATTTTGACCTGACAATAAGGTCTTTCTCAAGCATCACCTTGTATATTGATGGGTCGATAAAACTTCACGCTTTTTGGACACTACATCAATGGAGGGCCATCTTCCATCTTCTTTCTACTTGTTACATAGCCTTGGTCAAGCTTGAGGACTGGCACCCACAGACTTGAAAGTCCCTAACACTGTGCGCTATTCCATACCTCCTTTCTATATATTGTACACTACAGTGAAAAAAAAATAAAAAATTAGTAATACTTACAGATGCTCTTCATACGTCCAAATAAAATGCCTATGGGCAATGCATATCAGTATGGGTGGAGCAATTTGGTATTGGGTGAGTTATATTGTGTGGGTGCGGCATACCTTGTGGGGGAGGGCCTTAGGGTCATCCACAGTAGGTTTCGCAGGGGGGGCCCCCAAATTTATTGTTACCCCACTGAGCGTACACCTGACTCCCTGTCAGTGACTTAAACCCGACTCATTTACCACAGGCTCTAATGTAGTGAATGAGTCAGATTTGGCAGACAGCGAGGTAGGGGAGCACGCTGCCTCACACTTCACTGTATGGAGGTACAAATGTGCTGTTCTCCCCCATGGATCTGATCACTTCCTTGTTTCTGCTCTGAACTGTGACCCTGTAGTTGCCTGCATACAAAGCACACACTTTCCCACAATTCCCGTTTCTTGCATGTACAGTAGAAATATAAAATTAAACTGACCTTTTTAGTGGATGCTCTAAGATAGTGGTATCCAAGGGCACCAGGGCAAAACGACGAAGGCATTTTAACATCTGGCTCTGGCCATACACAAAGAGTTAAATGACTCTAGTTGTGCTGGAGCTGCTTGGAGCTCATCTGAGTCGTCTGGGTGTGTTTCTCAGCTCTACTACCTATCATGATCACCTTCCTATATTAGCTAGGAGCAGTGATCAGTCCAGCATCTGTGAAAGGTTATACCTTAGCTGACACCTCCTGCTTACTGGATACCTGCTTGTTTATTGATCTTTTGATTTCCCTTGACTCTTCTCTTGCTCTGTGTTCCTGTACTCCGCTATTTCCTGGTACTGACCTTGGCTAGTTTGACTACGATTTGACTGTGTGTGTATTAGTGTATATCTGTTACTTTGTGTGCCTCCAGTTGTTCACCGACTCCGAATGTTTTGTATTTTATTATTTTGACAATGCTGTCCCAGCACTTAGCAGGGAGGGTTTGTGATCGTGGTTGTCGATCCGTCACTTATGGTGGATAGGCAATAGATAGGGACAGTGGATGTAGGTGAGTTAGGGTTTCACTGTCCCCTGCCCATACATGACAGGCATATGGGGAAATGTACATTTTTTAGAAATGCTTGTATTTAATTTCACGTAATGCACCAGTTGAAACCTACTGTACTTATTATTATGGTAATACCCGTTTACGATAGGTCATCAATATTTGACCATTTTCCAGTATCTGGGACCACTATTCTGCAAATTGAAAAGAATACAGGAAACATTTATTATTAAAGGATTGTTAGGGGAGGCATTTACCATATTAAAAACAACAAATCAAATAGAGCAGAAGGATCTGCCCCCATCTTCTTCCCACACATCACTCTACACAAATCACTTTATTTTCTACAGTTTAGTTGAGGAAGGGCAAAATGACCTCATATTGAGTGTGTTCTGGTCAGAAAAAAGGAATTATTTGGTCACTGGTTTATTTCTAATAATAACATTTTCTTTTCCTTTTTTTTCCAGATTTTAAGATATGAGACAGTAAATAAACTTACAGTAAAAAAAATCCTATAAATGATATGATAGTTAATAGAAAGATAATAGATTTAGACTGCAGATGAGAGGCAGTGTACTGGCAGCAACAGGGAGGCGGCGGTAGGTAAGTCCAGTTTGTTTATTTTTTAAATGGCAACATTCTGGCATTCTGGACAGAAAAGTTCTATCAGGGAGTACCCCTTTAACTTTAATTTGTCACCTACATCAGTTTCTTTTCTACCATAAATGAAAGGGTAGATAATAAAAAAGGAAAAAAGAAAATGAATGCCACAAAATAACCTCTGAAATATCAATATCAGCTGCAGATACGTCTACAGAGATTCACATAGAACATGACTAAGGGAAGGTCACTGTTGGCCCTTGAAAAAAATCATGCGAGAGGTTATAACGTACTGTAACTACCTGTCATCTGTTAGGTTTATAATAACCTGTTAAACTTTCTCGGAGAATGCCAGGTTGTTTATTTTCATGTCATTGCTTATGAAGAAGTCGCAGAAGAGCTGGCATTTTATATGTGATATTTGGCTTTTATCATTATGTACAGTATGCACCGATGCAATACGACTCTTCATAAAATGTGACAGATTTATTAACTAGCCCTAGGAAGAAATATTATGGGAAAGTGCATGTGCAACTGTTGCATTTCCTTTCTCTCAGGGACATTAAGGATGATGCATATTTTGTTCCCGCCATATACTGTATTCCGGTTTGCAGCATTAAAAATTGCTAATGTCACACGTTTTGCTAAAAACAATTTTTTGAAGGAGCTTCTTGAAACTTGGCCTCTGTGCCATAGTTTTTTTTTCCAGCAGATGTTATGTTGCTTTGCCATATTAAAGAATACTGACTTCATAGGAGGGGATCCCTTCACTATGGATTCCCCAGTACTTCTCTACCTGTCTACACAAAGCATTAAATTCTATCTGGGGACTGTGGTTGGGAGCCAGTTATATTTATTCTTATGATTACACAACAATTCATGGTTTTCACTTGGATGAATAACTCTCCAATAAACCGATTTTTGCACAGTTATAAGACTGCTTATATGGGATTGTATTTGCTGGAGGAATGTAATGGCTTGAGTTGCTGCATACTAACAAAATATTAATTCTATTTATGGATTCACATCTCTAAGGAAATTCTAATACAATCACAAACATCATATTATAAACAGATAGATAAATATGAGATAGATAAATCAACATATTATGAAAATTTCAGTGCCACGATAATGCATAGCTTGAAAATAGATCGGTGAAATAGCTATTCTGAACACTGGGTGAACACAACCAAACTGGATCTACAAAAGTGTTGCTTATCACCTTGCAAACTCTGTTCACTAGACAGCAAAACTGGACTTTACATATAGAAGTAGCATTTTTCCTCGATTCTTACGGTAGTTGCCAGTATTACGATACCCCTAGGACTTACGGTAGAGCTGAACAGCCTGACAAGTAGGCAGTTACAAGATAAAAACGTACAAAGCATTCACCAGTACTAACAGTACTGATAGAAACAAAATAAACTAAAGTAAATCAGTATTAACTAAAAAAATGCATAAGATCTACACTAAGAACCAAGAACAAACCTATTTGCACTAGTTGTGCATCGGGTTGGGGGAGGTATGTGTTGCCTACAAGAAGGATGGTCTTGGGTAAATAACGTGTTTGGACCACGTATGAATATCACAGAATATGTAACTTTTTTGCCAT
This sequence comes from Hyla sarda, assembly GCF_029499605.1. NCBI lineage: Eukaryota > Metazoa > Chordata > Amphibia > Anura > Hylidae > Hyla > Hyla sarda. The sequence continues at coordinate 397,856,520 of NC_079191.1, forward strand.
GGTGAGATGTCATCCTGTACAAATGGAGATTTGGTTAGAAGTCTACAGTGGTGTCTGGTTAGTAGTACATGTTTGGAACCTAATAACCAATAACACACTTTAGAATATATTAAATATGTTATATAAATAAGGTTAAAAAAGAAGGAATCTCCAGTAAAAAGAAAGAAATAAGGAATGAGGATAGAGTTATTGATAAAAGTGGGCGAACGTTCTTAGAATTGAATTCTACCATTTCCTTTTGAGGGTAAACAGTGGTCCTATCGCCATTAATCATAAGGGAAAGATACATCAAAAACTCAACAAGATTCAAACCGGGAGGCTGAGACTCACACTGAAGTCTTGAAATATCTAAAATGTGGTTGAGACATACAAGGACAGAGACATTCCAGAGAGATAAATGCTGGGTGTTTACAAGATGATCCTTTTTCCCTAGACTTCATGTTATTTCATTACATTCAATGTCATTTAGATTTTATGCTCTCTTCAAGGCTACTTATTACCAAAGTGGAAGACCGCAGAAAGTGTTCGGGATTCATTCTGAAGAATCAGTCAGTGAATCTATATTATCTGGGAAAAAAATATTCCATCCATCATAATGTCATGACCCTTGTTCACCTTTACTGTTTATTACGTTCTCTTTTTTTTTCATGACAAACTGCTCTGGAATTGGTATTTATGGCTCCTTTGTATTCAATAGCCAAGATATATTAGAACAAAAAAGTGATTAAACAATAGGAAAAGTAAATGTGCTGCATAAGTATAATACAAGTAATAGTTAGCTTCTTGCTTATGCCTTGATTAGATTTTGACAAATACACCCCAGTGCTTCTTACTGACAGCCTAGATGATAGTATTAAGGATGATGCATATTTTGTTCCCCCATATACTGCATTCCAATTTGCAGCCTTAGCATACTTTATGGCGATTGCTAATGTGAGATCATGAGGATGAATAAGCTCTGTTAGCTGTTTGGAGTATAACTACAGTTTACAAATTGTAGGGGTCAGACCTATGACATCATGTATAAAGATCATAGCTATAGTTAGACTAAAGATTCACTTTGGGAAATTACTAAATTTGCTGACCTACAGGTGTGTCCTTTCTTAACTTTTCTCTAAACTTGGTAAACCATGGCATGAGATTACCAACCTTTCACAGCAACATGATCTCCAGACACTCTATCACTAAGTGTAAACTTTGTGCATTCTTATGTATCTCACCCAGTGATCTTTAGGTTTATGAAGCCTTTTGCATTTTCTGACAGCATGTTAAAGGGGTTCTCCACTGCCCTGTCTTCCGGAGCTCCGCTCGCAGCGTCCGGAAGTTTATTACTCGAACACGGAAGCCCGCACGCAGCGTCCGGAGTAATAAACGTCCGGACGCTGAGAGCGGAGCTCTGGAAGACAGGGCAGTGGAGAACCCCTTTAAGATATTGTGTTGAAAAAGTTTCATGAGAAAGTGTATTCCTTAAAGGGGTAATCCAGTGGAAAACATTATCTTTAAAATCAACTGGTGCCAGAAAGTTAAACATATATGTAAATTAAGAAAAAACACAATCACCACCTCAAGGCTAGTCACAGACAATCTGATACATGATGGACAAAAGGAATTGGATAGAATACGTGCTTCAATTTTTGATGAAAAATTTACATTTATTTAATAACAAAACAGATAAAAAATAACTATGAATAAAATAAATGAATAATAAAATTATGGAATCCACAAAAACATGCAATCAATAAGATAGTATATAGGATTGCTGCCAAACCTAATACCACAGGGCCCTTGTGGAAGGTATAGTGTCCCACACTGGGAGTAAATAGTAATTGCTAGTAATTCAATAGTCCGGCATCTGGTAAATCGGATTGATAGGAAAGTCAATATGCAATACACAATGGTGTCTCGCAGTCCAAATGGATAAATATATTTACCGGCTGATGGTGTTACCTGCGGTATATTTTCAGGTCCGCTTGTAGAACGGTGGTACTCAGTGTCGGGGCGCTGGAATGTGTCCCCGCGGCTGGTCTGCCTGCCACAGACCCGTGATTTACCGCTGAGATGGTAATTGCAGACCGACACCTTTCCAATGTTCTGGCATGAACTTCATGTGAATCGAGGGCGTCTGACATCAGAGACACGTGGCTGGTGATGATAGCAAGCTGTCGGGATGAGTTGCCGAGCGACCATGTGTGACACCTCTACTGAAGAAAGGGCCACTTTGAATGGTTAAAAGTCCTGAAACGCGTCTAGAGTGCTAATAACGCATCCACAAACGCACTGCCAATAGTGTACCAATCTGCACTAAATTATCCACCTGGGTCATACAAAATATCCAGCCATCACTGCTTGCAACATATGCAGTCTCCCAGTCTACAGCCCATTGTCTCTGCCTTGCTCGGCAACTCATCCCGACAGCTTGCTATCATCACCAACCACGTGTCTCTGACGTCAGACGCCATCGATTCACACGAAGTTCACGCCAGAACATTGGAAAGTTGTCGCTCTGCAATTACCATCTCAGCGGTAAATCATGGGTCTGTGGCAGGCAGACCAGCCACGGGGACGCATGCCAGCGCCCCGACACTGAGTACCACCGTTCTGCAAGCGGACCTGAAAATATACCGCAGGTAACACCATCAGCCGGTAAATATATTTATCCATTTGGACTGGGAGACACCATTGTGTATTGCATATTGACTTTCCTATCATTCCGATTTACCAGATGCAGGACTATTGAATTACTAGCAAGTACTATTTACTCCCAGTGTGGGACACTATACCTTCCACAAGGGCCCTGTGGTATTAGGTTTGGCAGCAATCCTATATACTATCTTATTGATTGCATGTTTTTGTGGATTCCATAATTTTATCATTTATTTATTTTATTCATAGTTATTTTTTATCTGTTTTGTTATTAAAAAAGTTTTGTACATTTTTCATAAAAAATTAAAGCACATATTCTATGCAATTCCTTTTGTCCATCGTGTATCAGATTGTCTGTGACTAGCCTTGAGATGGTGATTGTGTTTTTTATTTTTCCATTGTAATTCATACACCTGGTGTAGGTGTAAATCACTATACTTCGTCTGGAAAACTGTGATCTGCACAATTCCTTTTTATTTATACATGTAAATTACTTTTATTTAAAAATCTTAATCCTTACAGTACTTATCAGCTGCTGTATGCTCCAGAGGAAGTTCTTTTCCTTTTGAATTTATTTTCTGTATGACCACATTGCTCCCTGCTGACACCTCTGTCTGTGTCAGGAACTGTCCAGAGCAGGATAGGTTTGATATGGAACTTTGCTCCTAGCCGTTACGCCTCCTCCCATAGACATGAATGGAGGGGGCATGATGGCTGTGATCGCCAGTCATCCGGCACGGAGAGGAGTTTGCTTAGTGCACCGGATGACTGGGGTGCCGCGGCGGAGATTGTGGGGGTCCCCAGCGGCCGTACCCCACAATTGGACATATTATCCCCTATCCAATGGATGGGGGATAACATGTCTAGCCCCTTTAAGGCTAAAATAAAGTATACAGTTATTTGTTTTATTGCCCCAAGCTGCTCAGTGCTTCCTGCTTTTCTCTTTAACAGGAAATGCCCAATGGCGGAGGCAGGTCACTGCTGCAAACAGAGATTGTCTGAGAGGGCATTTTCTAAGAGGAAAACAGGGGGAGCTGAGCAGCAGTGATCACATGAGTATCAGCTTCTGCTTATTATTAACCCAGCCTGGGACAAAAAGAAATTGTAGCAAACAACACTTTAACCCCATCCTGGCGCATGATGTACACTTGCGGCATGGGTCAAGTGAGGCAATATGGTGGAGGCTTAGTACCTAAGCCCACGCCATTACCAGCAGGTGCCAGCAATGGTTTCTTCAGCCAGTAATGACTGACATTGGAGATTAATTCAATACTGGTAATTTAACCATATTTTGTTTTCTATTTTGCTCTACAAATACTTCTTTTTCTGTTTTTAATACATTAAAGGGTAAAAAAAAGGATAGTACAAAAAATACAACTTATCTTGTATAAAAAAAAGCCCCCATACAGCTCTATCAGTGGAGAAATAGAAAGATGTGGGTCTAAGAAGGTGAAGAGGAAGAACAGGTAAGAAAAAATTGGAATGCTTTTCTTATGATATAAGCAAGAAAACTGTTTACTTTATTTTCATTGTTTTTTGATAACAATAACAATTATATATTGTAAATAGTCAGAATTGTTAATTGTTATATTTAGTAATGGTTTATGGAACAATATAGCTTTTTGTTTTTGATACACTTGAATATGTGTTTTCCTTTCTCATAATTTATAGTCCAAGAAATCTGGTACCTTTAAGAAACATTCCTGGTAAAAGTGAGTGAGGAGTTGAAACATAAAATAGGACTTCAGTGTGGAACCGGGATGCTGAGGGCCCATCGGTTTATTGATTCTGTGGGCCAATGATCATTTTTAGGTCTTGTGTACATAAACACACAATCATATCATTGTTGATCAAATGGGCCCAGTGGTAATGACCATGGGATCTCCACAATGTCATATTAAGTCATGGTGCATTTATTATCAGAGGCCCTTGTGATACTGTTGTGTGAAGGCGTGATAAGGGGCTATCCACCATAAGGTGATTTTAGTACGTACCTGCCAGACAGTAATGGACATGCTCAGGAAGGGAACGTGTTTGTCTTGGTACTAAATGGCTATGTTGTGAGTCCACCATAACGCTGCTACTTTCTTTTTGTGAAATGACTATTTCCTGTTGGAGTTACCTCCCTCCAAGCAAAAGTCCCAGGATCCCTTGCTTGTAAGTATGAGGTCACTTTTCTTCCTCCCACACATCAGCCACCCCACCTTTTGAAGCACACCTGGGATAATTCCCTGCAGCCCTGTGGAAAATATTCTGACCCCAAACCCCACAACCCACCCAACCATTAAAGCGGACAGGCTCCTTTAAACACAACTAGCCATGTAATGACTGGGGCCGCACTGCAACCTGGGAAATGCTGAGACTACACTTGTTATGATTGCTGTTAAAAATAAACATCAGGCAAAGATCACATAGGAATTGCAATACTGCCATAACACACAGGTACGGACACTATATTATGAACTACACTAACTATACAGCCCCTGTGGCATAAAGAAAAGAGTCTTTATTCGCACATGCAGTAGCAAAGGGATAACGCGTTTCGAGGGGCGGAGACCCCCTCTTCGTCAGATCTGACGAAGAGGGGGTCTCCGCCCCTCGAAACGCGTTATCCCTTTGCTACTGCATGTGCGAATAAAGACTCTTTTCTTTATGCCATACCCGAGTCCGTGGATTACAATTCTACACCTCTCGCTGGAAACGAGCGCTACCAAGCACCGCTTCTTTGTGGAACCGGGATTCCACTTTCCTTCTCCTTATACCAGATGTCCAGGACCAGTTCCCGAGACGAACGGGTGCCCAGCAGCTCTTCCACCACTACCTCCCAGGGATCTGGGATACAAGCCTTCGACGGTGTTGTGTCTGTAACACAACACCCCCAGGTGAGCGCACCAGTCTCTGTTCACCTGTGTATTTCTCATACATACAGAATCATGGCACATTAGTGCGCTCTCTTTTCTGTTTCCTTTTTTTGCATATACTCGAGTATACAGCCCCTGTAGCACAGTCACATAAAAAAAAAATCCTGGAATACTCCTTTAATGTTGCAGCCAATTTTATTTGTTTTCTTCCTTTCTGAGCCATTACTTTTTTATGTTTCTTTAAAACCGCATCTTGGAAATGTAGTAGGTGTTTTGCTTGTCCTCTTATATGTTGTATCAACTGTGGAGCAATAAAATTTAAAGCTGTATTCACGAGAACCATAGATTTCTTCTATTTGTAAATTCTTTTATTTTCTTTGACAGAGCCAAATGGGAGCTTGTTTTTTGCTGGACCAGTTGCTCTTTGTATGGCATCTTTCATTTGATCAAATAATATATTATGGAAGCAATGTAGTACACTGTTGTAAAAAAAAAGGTGGCTGCTGCAAGAAACTGCAGACTGATATGTTAAGGATTCACTGTGAGGAGTTCAGGGTGGGGGCCAAGGAAGGGAGAAAATGGATCCACCACTATGCTGTCACGGGGTATCATTCTGCCACTTGCACAGCTAGTCAGCCACAGAGACACAGTGAATGTTTGTAACACCTGCCCGAACACGGCATTTACCCCATCTAGCTCCCGTGTTCCAACATCCACCCCTACTCTCTACTTTGCCTCTTACCGAAGAGGCTATGGAAGTGGACTGTTTTCACTTAACGCAGCAGGAAAAATCCCATTGACGCAATGAGAATTTGTGCCTATATTGTGCCAGTCGGGAGCACTTTCTCAAAGACTGTTCTACATGTCCTCCGTGTCTGGGAGAATGCTGTCAACTTGGACAAGTAGGAGTGGCTTCCCTAGATGTTAATATTACCTCTCCTCGCTTGACCACCCCGGTTCAAGCATTTTTCTCTAACAAGATGTCTTTCATCGGTTCTGCTCTTTTGGACTCTGGTTCCGCTCGTAACTTCATTGGTGACTCCCAGATTCATAAACGCCATATTCTAGTGACGCATCTTGCCAAGCCCTTCTACACCTCTTCTGTTAATGGGCAAAATCTGAACTGTAAGGTGCAATTTCGCACAGAACCCCTCGACAAGCAAGTAGGAAATTTGCATAAGGAAAAAATTGAGTTCTATGTGCTACCACATTGTACTTCGGAGCTTCTTCTTGGTCTTCCTTGGTTTCAACGTCATTCTCCACATCTCGACTGGAAATCTGGTGAAATCACTTGTTGGGGACAATATTGCCAAGATCACTGTCTTGTTCCCCTTGTGTGCCTGTTAAACTCATACATAAAGTCTTGAATTTGGGGCATTCTTCCTTGCCAGTTGGTCACCTTAGAAGACGGAAGACTCCACGACAGAAGCCTGCAAGTTCCTTACAGCTTTTGCCCATTCCAGAAACCCCCTGGTCTCATGTAATGAGGGAACTCTCCTAATTCCAAAGAAGAGGGGGAGACCAAAGGGGGGGTTACTGTAACGCCTGCGCTTCGGCCGGACACGCCGGCCGTGAGCACTCTTTGCTCATATCCCCACTTCCAGCGGGGCTGGGATTCACATCGCGGGATGCTCCCGCATGCGAATCCCAGCCCGTCACTCACCTCCCTCATCTTCCGCCTCTCCGTGTCCTCACAGCCCTGGCGCACGTGCCTCCACCTCCTAGGGCGCGTGCACACGAGAGCTCTCACTCCTAAAGGGCCAGTGCTCATTTAATCAAGTGTCTACACCTGCACCCTGGTCCTTAAATATCAGCTCCTCCCTTGGTTCCCTGCCGGATCTTTGGTTGTCTATTGCCATTGTGAATGTCCTGTGTCACTGTTACTGGGTACCTGTTCCTTGCTACCTTACCTACCCAGCACCTGTGTTACCTGCCCTGACCTTCTGCCATCTTGCCATGTCCTGCCAGTCTCCTTCTGTGCTACGCCACCTCCCAGCTACCTGTGTGGAAGAGTCGTGCCAGGGGTAGACCTCAGACTCCACTCCCTGGCATGGCTCACATCATCATCCACACAGGCCCAGAGGATCCACCACTTGCCATGTCCCGTAACAATGTTTGTGTCTCTGTTAAAAAACTAGACACAAGAGGGGGCCCACTATAGCTCTGGGCCCCTTTGGGGTATCATCAAGGACAGTCCAAGCCTGCAGGGTTTCAGACTGCTCTAAAAATCCCTATCCTTTTGTCATATCCCTCCCCCCCATTCCCTTCACTAGACATATGTAAAGAAGAAAGGAAGAAAAAAAGGGGGTTACGGCGCCTCGCGTAATTCTGTGGGAAAAGGTGTTCCTTTGAGACCCCCTTATGTAAGGCCTCTCACCTATGTATCAGGGGTACAGTGGTGATCCTAGGTTGCTAGCCGGCAGTGGTATGCAGTACTATATCCTGTATAGTAGCAATGGTTCTTAGCAGAAAAAAAGCACTGCTGTAGTGCTACATTCACAGATCAGACCTGAAGATTAGGAGTATCATCGAATTTTATTGACACATCATATAAAAAAACAATAAAAAGTGTACATCCGGCAAGATGCGTTTAGGGTGCTATTACTCCTTTTTTCAATTGCAGTGAAAGCTTATCTGACTTACAGGTACATGTTACAGGTTTAAAAAGCAAAGTAAAAGGTGCCAAGGTAAGGTTAAAAGGCCAGGGGCAGGACATGATTTGGATGAGTGACATATACAAATATATAATTCAAAGCATACAGAAAGGAATAAAATAACTTTAGAAGATCCCATAAATAGTAAACATAATGAAAAGTAAACTATTTTACTTACCTACCTGGATTGTCCTCATGTTCACCGATGTCCGATTTTTTTTTTATTTCGGTCTATTACTATGTATTTATTTCAATGATCAGTCCTTTAACTTAGCTTATGGACTATTTTTATATTCCTTTCCTCGTTGTTTTATCTAAATCCAGTTATTTTAAACTACATTTCTCTATGCTTTCTTATGCTTGTGTTGTGATTGGTCCAAATCACTCACCTGATCATCACTCATCATCATTCCTAACTCTCAGTATGTTTCCCAATATGGCAATCCACCATGATCCTTTTTTAATGATAGCTACAGCAGCTACATCCTGATTGGCTCTAATGAGTCACGTGAACACCATTTCAGTTTGACAGTCTTTCCTTCTCTCGAGCATCCAGCAACAGATGACGCTTCTGTTTACCCTTTTCTGATTGGACCAATCCTTTTTTATTAATGAAATATGGAGTGTCTGTTAATTGGATTACACTTTTACTATTTGTTTAATTTCCAAGCCTTACTTCATTACTACACTAGCCTCTCTTTCATTTTAGCCATTCTGCCACCTTTTTTCATATTTCCTTTTTCATATTTTCATTTCATGTTTACAATTTTTTATAAATTTTTGGGGATTTTCTAATGTGATTATATTCCTTTCTGTAACCTTTGAATTTTTATTTGTATGTCACTTATCCAAATTATGTCCTGCCCCCAGCCCTTTGACCTTATCTTGGAGCATTTTACTCTGCAATTTAAACCTTTAACTTGTACCTGATAAGCTTTCAGTGCAATTTAAAAAGGGAGTACTAGCTCCCGAAGTGCATCTTGCCAGATGTAAATCTTTTATTGTTTTTTGTTTATGATGTGTCAATAAAATAAAAGTCTGAAGGTAGCGCCACCGCAGTGCACCTTCAATAGACATATCACCGTGTCAGTTTTGCCAGAAGTGTTCCTTCAAAGTCAAGTTTATAAAGTAAAATGTTGTAACAAGACATACTGGACCTGCTGTAGTAGGCAATACTCCTCTTTATATTGGTTATCATGAAGACAAAAACATAAACAAGGTGTATCATGTGCAATAGTGATGAGCAGCATTGGCCATATTCGAATTCGCAATATTTCGTGAATATATGGAGAAATTTTGCATATTCGTTATGTTGTGTATTTGCGTTTTCGTTGTATTTTTGCGTAATCACGAATGCACATATTCGTTGCGTAGTTGCATATGCGTTATGCATTAGTGATTTTGTTCTGTTTCTTACATGCGAAAATAGCCAGGAAGAAAACAGTGGAAGAGATGGGTCCCTGCAGTTTTTGTGAGGAGGAGGAAGAACTGATCATTGTAAGTATTTGCTACTGTCATATAAAGGGGGTACCTGCTACTGTTATATAAAGGGGGGGACCTGTTACTGTCATATAAAGGGGGTAACTGCTACAGACATATAAAAGGGGGGACCTGCTCATGTCATATAAAGGGGGTACCTGCTACAGTCATAAAATGGGGGGACCTGCTACTGCCATATAAAGGGGGACCTGCTACTGTCATATAAAGGGGGAACCTGCTACTGTCACATAAAGGGGGACCTGCTACTGTCATATAAAGAAGGGACCTGCTTGTGTCATATAAAGGGGGGGCTGCTACTGTCATATAAAGGGGGACCTGCTACTGTCATATAAAGGGGGCACCTGCTACTGTCATATAAAGAAGGGAACTGCTTGTGTCATATAAAGGGGGGGCCTGCTACTGTCATATAAAGGGGGGCCTGCTACTGTCAGATGACACTAGATGACACTTATACCAGGGCCCCCTTTAAAGACTTAAATTCTTTTAGATGTTTTTGTTGAGGAAATACTTTTCAGTACTTGCATTAAACAAAATTGTAATTATATACTTGCATCTTTATCCTGCAGCACTTTTTGGAGAGAGGCTACAACCAGATCCGGTCCAGGCAGAGAAGCAGGTCATTGTTAATGAGGTCCAAAAGGAGCTCAAGAGGAAATTTCATCAAAATATTACCCATCTGACCATTGTGAAAGATGGTCAGAACTGAAGAGACGCAACATTGATCGGATCAAAAGGATCCGGAACCAACATTGCCCAGGTACAATGCTTACGTTATTTTTGTTTCTCTCGACAATACTGTAATGTATATATACAGTTATGAAAATAGAAAACAATAGCGCAGCACTCCAAATTCTGTATACATGGAAAAAATATGATATCAACATTCTGTGACTACTATATGGTTAGCTAGGGATTCAGAATGAAATCAATGTCAGCAACACATGCACCACAGTCCGATCATCCATTAAGAAGGGAAATGTTTTGCTCATAAAAAAGTCTATTGTTAAAGTTGTTTATCTACATTCTGAACATTGTGTGATTACAGAGGCTCAACTTCCACTTGCCATACAACGGCAGAGGAGAGCAGCCAACGACGAGATGGAGGTGGTGGTAATGTCGGGAGAGGAGGAGGAGGATGACGGAGACGGAGAGCAGGCAGGACCCTCCCATCAGGAACCTGGTCCAGCAACACCACCTGATGTGGGTGGGAAATGTGGTAGTGGAGACAGGAGAGGATGGGCACAGGTATAGGCATAGCACTATACAGTAAAATCTGGAATCTACTGCTCTGGTCTGCTCAATTGCATACCAGAGCAGAAGACCCCAAGATGGCAGTGGGATGCAGGTAAGGAGACCTCTGCCTGCCACCTCGGGTGACCTGATCACCGCAGCAGTGCTGCGGGTGATCGGATCGCCCCTTTAAAGTTCCTCACACCCGCAGTTGCTATGATCTGTATTGATCACGGAATCTGAGGGGTTAATGGCTGATATCAGCGCGATCACTGATATCTGCCTTTACCAGCCGGTCCCTGGCTGCTGATAGCAGCCGCGACCCATCGTGCATGAAGCGAGCACCGATCTGGTGCTCATAGTCATGTACGTTCTGCTGCTTTAAGTACCATCACACCAGGACGTACATTTATGTCCAAAGTCCTTAAGGGGTTAAAAAATATTCCACACAATGCACTAATTACATCTTAATCTGAATTGAAAGTAATTTTATTTTTATTTTTTTAAATCCTAACAGTTCTCTTGAAATTGCAAATAAACTTGAGGAGCTGCAGCGGGAGAATGAGAAGGGGATGGCTTGTATAGAGAGCCAGCAACGTAAAATTGGACAGCAGCAGCTGCGTCAGCAAGCAAACATTGAGAAGCTCAAGGAGAAGCAGAAAAAGGCAGTGCAAGAGCTGAAGGCAATCCACAATGAGCTGAAACTGATGCCTGAAAGCATGTAAATATTTGTTATTTTTGTTTTTCTATGTTTGTTATAAAGATTTATTTTGTTTCTAATGCTTTTTTTTATATTGTTATTTTATAAACTTGTCAATACACAAACAATACACAAGCATATACAATCATAGCTCATTTCACACTGAAACTCTTTTTATTATAAAAATACAAAACTTATCCAATACAAAAAGAAAAAAAAAACAAGCTTAACCAGCTATAATATCAATCAAAAACAAAACCCTGCCTAACCGGCCAGCCCAGCTTTGCAAAACAAAAATAAAACAACAAAAACATGAAAATCCTAGGAGAATCCCTACACTAGAACTGTACCCTCACCCACACCACCCCTCCTGCTCATGGGTCAGAGTCCATACCGTTCCTCTACAGTTTACCAAGTCCTGTCCTTAACTGACCCATGTCAGGTCCCCCAAAAACACAAAAAAAAAAAAAAACACACCACCACCCACAAATACACCCTCCCCACCTAGCACTCCGCCCAACCAACTTATACACAAACTTATACATACTAACTTACACACACTGAACCACAACCCTCTTTAGGCCCAAGTTTGGATGCCTGTGAGCCCTTCATGCCATATCAGCTTAAAAAAAAAAAAAAAAAGCTAGCGTGTGCATGCATTAGCCCACCACCGGGAAGAAGGATGGCAGACTTGATACATCAAAATAATTTTAAAGTCTTTCCCTAACTCCCCCTACAATTCTCCCTAATTATATCCTTCCATTAAAACTGACCCTGCTCTCACTCTATCTCTATCCTTATAACACTTCCCTAACCAAAATAAAAGGTACTCTACCCAAAAGGTCTAGTACCTAGGGCACATCAAAAGAAAACCCTCTCCACAGGAGAGAAGCCCTACTGGTACCAAGACTGCCATACTCCAAAGACCTGATCTTCCCGAGGTCACCGGTGATTTTCCTACAGACCTCCACCTCGGAGAGAATTTTCTGTTTGATCAGGTGTACCCTTTCCCTGAGGGTCAACGACCAACCCATCCACTGGTTCACCCTCTGAGTGGCATCCTGGAGCTTACCATCCCAGTTTTTGGTGGGATAATCATCCTGGCCGAATGTGATGCCTAAGACTTTTGCTGATTCTTGGGGCCCTGGAAGGGTGTCCGGGACATCAAATGTGGGATCCCCGCCTCCCAGCCAGAGACTCTCACACTTATCCCGGTTGATCTTAGACCTGGATGCCTCCGAGTAGCGGTCCACCTCCGACATCACCACATCCACTTCCTCTCTCTCGGAGACAAAAATAGTGACATCGTCAGCATACGCCACCACTCTCTGGGTGACACTCGGCTCCGCCAGACTCATCCTGACTCCCGCCAATGGTCCGCAACTCACGCTCCTAAGGAAGGGATCGCTTGCAAACACATATAAGAATGGGATCAAAGGAAAACCCGGACGGACTCCGGACCCCACCTCAAAAGAGTGGCCAGACCACCCATTCACCAGTGGGAAACTCTCTGACCCTGCATACAAGATCTTAAGCCAATTAACAAAAGTACTCAATAAGCCATATCTCAGGAGGACGGACCAGAGGCACTCGTGGTTCACCCGATCAAATGCTTTGGCCTGATCCAAGGACAGCAAGTACCCCTTCCAGAGACCCGCACTACTCCGAACCACTGCCTCCCTGACACTAAGGACAGCACTTAATGTGCTTCGGCCTGGAACAGTGCAGTGCTGGGTCTCCGAAAGGAGCCAGGGTGCAAACTTCACCAACCGATTAGACAGTATCAGCCAGAAGCTTCCTGTCCGTATTGAGAAGAGCTGTGGGCCTCCAATTCTCAATACAGTTGGGATCTTTACCCTTTGAGAGAAGAATCAGGTCTGACCTCGTCATTGACTTTGGCAGAGTGCCCGAGGAGAGACACTCATTGAATACCTCAGTCAAGAGGGGAGCTAAAGACTCCTTAAAGGTACTGTACAACTCGGATGTTAAGCCATCTTGACCTGGCAACTTCTTAGGGGCAAGCCCCTCGATCGCCAGTCTCTTCCATGATCTCTTCTGCCAAAACGCCAAGAGAGGGGTCTACCCCTGGCTCAGGAATGGCTTCAGCCAGGAAACCCGACATCACATCCCAATCCAGATCCTTCCTTCCCAAGAGGTGTGAGTAGAAGGATCTGACAACCTCCAAGATCCCTGATCTGGACCTTCAGAGATCCTGTACTATCAACCAGTCCTGAAACTACTTTACTACTCACTGACATCTTGCAGTTTCTGTAAGGGTCGGGCGAGCGGTACCTCCCGTAATCCCTCTCAAAAACCAAAGATGCGTGCCTATCGTACTGACACCTCATCAGCAAGGACTTCACTCTGGATATATCCTCTCGGCTACTTCCAGTCGAGACAAGAAGTTCGAGTTTCCTCCTCAGACCCTGATACAGGTGATACCTGTTCAGGGATTTGAGGCTCGAGATCTGGCGGAAGAACCCTGCAACCCGCTTCTTGAATATCTACCACCACTCTGACTTACTACTACATAGGTCCAGTAAAGGTACCTGACTGAAGAAAATCCTCAAAGGATTGTCTTACCTACGATTCCTCCAGGAGGGACGAATTCAGCTTCCAATAACCTTTACCCATCCGGGAGGTCTCTGAAACATTCAAGGAAAACAAAATCATACAGTGATCGGAGAACTCCACCTCAACCACGGACACCGCGGAAGAGACGACTTCCTCCTTTAATTAAAATCTGTGTAACCTAGACCTGCAGCTAACTCGATGAAAGGTGAAACCCGCGTGACCTGAGGGGCTCCGGATGTGGGCATCCACTAGGCGAGCTTCCCTAACTATATTATTGAGGGCCACACAGTCATAAGTCAGCGGATTATTGGAACTTCTCCTATCTTGGGACCTCGTGACATTATTGAAGTCCCCTCCAAAAATCACTTGCCGACTCATAAAAAGAAAGGGCTTACTCTTCATAAAGAGATCTTTACGGCCCCACCTGGTTTGTGGGGCATAGATGTTAATGAGCCGGAGCTCTTGTCCCTTCATGAAGACATCTAAGATCAGGCACCTCCCCATTTCTTATTCAATAACTCGTCGGCATTCAACAGGAGCGGTAAAAAGGACAACCACCCCACTATACGGCTCAGCCGCAAGAGACCAGTGGGAGGGACCACGCCTCCACTCTCTTCTGGCTTTTACCAGAGAGGGTAGATCTGACAACCTGGTCTCCTGTAAAAAGAAAATGTTGGCTTCAACGCGGCCGAGAAAATCACAGGCTGCAAATCTAGCCGTATCAGGACAGGACAGGGCCCAGTCCCCCCCCCCCCCAGAGGCTCCTTCTCCCTAGGCACCTCGCCCTCACCTTCCCCCTCCAAGGAGGGGGAGGAGATGAATCGAGGACGAGGTACCGGTTTGACAGGTCAATCAGAGGGGGGCAGTCAGGCTTCCGTTTTGGACCTGGCCCGTAGTACAATCAACAGAGGGCTCTGACCTCTTCTTTCTCCCTTCCCTTTAGCCCTTATCTTTCTCTTTGGATCTCACCCCACTCTCCTCATCCAAACTTTCATAGTGGGAGGAATCGGAAGGGTCAGCCAAATTGCCTTCCTCTCTGTGAAGTCTCCTGATCTCCTCATGCAGCACGTTGTCCTACAGGGCTTCAGCGGTTACAGGGCCAGCTTCAGGAGCAGGGGCGGAAGCTACCTCCGCCATCTGCACACTTTCCAGCTCCCTACTCCTTCTACGATTTTCCCCCCGCCTTAGTTTGGCAGGGCCCTTTTTCCTCCTCACTAGCCCTGTTGCACCCGCATCCTTGCCCGTACCCTCCTCAGCTGGAGCGGCTGCTGCACTGGCGAAGGCGCTAGGACAACAGCTAAAAGGGTGAAAGAGGACACCACACAGGTGGCACCGGATCTGCCTACAGGATGCTGCCAGATGACCCACCCCACCATATAAAGCGCAGACCTGCACAGTACAGGCTGCGCTAAAGTGGGTGGGGCTGCCACACCTGTGACAGACCTTAGGTTGCCCCTGGTAGAAGACCTGGATCCTATCACGTCCAAGGAAGGCGGCTGACGGAATGTGGGCAACTGTACTCCCTGAACAGATGGAAAACGTCCTGGCCCCGGACCAAATCCCATGCTCATCCAAGTTTTTCTTGGGCATATCCTTCACATCCCCATACCATCCCAGCCAGGTCATGATATCATAACAAGAAAGTGACTCATTACGGGTCGAAACGGTCACCTTCTTGACCGAGTTCTGATGGGAAATCGCCTTTACGGCAAAATCCCGCCAGCCGGGCTCGTTCTTTGCCACTTCGTAGTTTGACCAGAAGAGTTCGAAACCCTCTGGCCGAACGAAACTGACATCAAACTCGGACGTACCGTAGGGGGGAATCAGGGAAAAAGATGTCACTCGCCCTGCATTCCATCTGAAGGAGGAGCTCAACCACTTTTGCGTGAGGTGGGCACGCATCCTCGCCCCTCGAAATCAGACGGACCACATTTCTACGGTTATTGTCCTGCCCGGTTGTCGGGAGGGACCAGACCACTTCCCCATTCCACTCTCGGAAGGCCCCCAAACCGTGCCTCTCTTTCCAGAAAGACAGGTCGACCTCACCCCTTCCCTCTAGCTGGATTGACCTGTCGCCCCTGCGTAGAGCCTCCAGGAGGCGCTGTTGCATGTGGCCTCCAGAGCCGGACAGAGACGGGGACCCCCTAAACCCCTGGCAGCGACATTAGCATAGCTCCTAGGAGCAGTCACTAACGGGGGGCAGCCAGACCAGACCCAGAACCACTAATAACACCATTCACACCACTACTCTCATCCTCTTTATTGCCATCCATACTAGACTTCCCATTCATACCACTCCCACTCCCACCAACATTCACTCCACTGACACTCCCACATACACTCCTCTATTCCACAATACTACTACACTCAGCATTCACACACACTCTTAACCTGACTAACACGTTCTGGGCTGGCTGGGACTTGTAGTACTGTCAGTTTTAGTATGATCCTCTGAGTCATCTTAACTGCTGCTGGGGTCGATGTTGATGTCTATGGTCGATGTCTATGGGCAATGTTACTTTCCAAGTCTGGGGCTGCCCCTCTGAGCGCACCCCAGCTCCTCCCACTATGCCAGCGCTAGCATTGCCCGACCGCACGGGCTCTGCGGCTGATCCCGACACCCGGACACTGCCTCTCTCACAGAGGAGTGCCCCGCAGCACCGGTAATGCCCATAGTGCCCCCCGAGCACACGGTGGTAATACTCGCCTCCTGCATCTTGACACGCTGCCCGCCACCCTGGAGCAGTCCTGTAGTGCCAGGGCTGCCCACAATGAGCCCATCCTGCCCCTCCCTACCGGCAGGATGGGTGGGCTTCACATCTATTGCACCTGCAGCCTTTTCTGACACCATGCTGTACCCCACATGCTGGCTCTGTTCCACCACAGAAACGTGGTCTGGCAGTCTGAGGGGCCCAGCAGTCTGAACCAGCTTTGCAGCTGGCCCAGACTGCTGGAAAGGAACAAACACATGTTGCACGGATTCTTGTTTCTTTTGTTTCTTTGCTTTCCTCTTCACTGCCACATCCTCACATAGGTCGTTACCAAGGGTAAAGTTCTGGAGGTAGGCTGGCGACTCCTGCATCACTATAGCCCTCAGCAATCCCCCAGCCTCACTCTCCACATCCTCCTCTTCACTATCGCTTAGTGGAAGCGCCACCTGTGCCGGCTCAATGTAGCTGTCCTGGGTGGTCCTTAAAGAGACAGCTCCCCTCCAGTATCTCTGCTCTCCTCTCCTCCGGCTTCACAGTCTCACTTTTCAGTACCGTGATCCTCTTTCTTAGCTCTGGCCTGTTCTTTTTGGATCCCGTGCTCGCCAGATTCTGAGCCACACGTAGATCCTCCCTGGCCATCCTCAGCTCCTTGCCGCACTGGTCGTATTCCGCAAACAGTGCGGCCATGCAGGAGCAGTTTGTTGCGCTCGACTCCTTGAGCCCTCTCTCAGCCCACATCTCTATGCTTTTCCTCCTCGCCTTCCTTCCTTCTGGATTTCTTGCTTGCACTCGTCGCCTGGGAAGCAGAGCCTGCATTGCTGCAGACTCTGCTAGATGTTCTCCCTCCTGGCGGAACAATGGCTGTTGCAGTTTTCTCTCCACCCCCGGCCAGCCTGGAAGAACGGGAAGTGGAGGCCGTGACTCCCGGGACTCCATGCAGGAAAGCCCTCCCCAGGAGCCTGCCACACCCCTGGGAAAGGCTGATGGAAAATGCTGCTTTTCTCTGTGTGGAAGTCTGGAGCTCAAAAGGGGCACACCCGATAGCTGCACACCTGAACTGTTCTGGGCTGTGTAGCAAAGTGAGGGAGGAAGTTCTCCCCTGTATGGCTTCAGATGATGTCTTGCCTGCTGGGGAATGCCCCTTCCCAGGCTGTGAATCTGACTGAGACTGAGCAGAAAATACAGAGCAATATCAAGGTAGAAAAATAACAACTTATAAAATAAAGGGGGTGGTTTATCATGATTGGGCAGTGAATTGGTTTGTAAAATTTAACAAGATCAGGAGAGGTACTCTTTACTCATTTAAAAGATTCAAATATTGAATTGCAGTAATGCTACCTGAAAAAGGTTTCACCAGATATCTGCTTTCCATATCCTTTCCCCAAAATTTCCCAGTGGAGCATCAATAGCCTATAAGTCTGGATAAGCCTTTTTGCACTCTCCTCAAGGAATAACAATATACATTTTGCCCCAGTTCATTATAGTCATGGTAGTCAATTTATTATTCTAGGAATGGTAGGGAACTTAGTAGACGTTGGGTTTGTCACTGGAAAGCTTTGTGTGTTTGTTTTGTTTACTAGGATTTCCCGGGTGCAGTATCCTTCTGGGTGTCCCACCTGGAGGATTAGGGGAGGTGTGTCTGGCCATTAGGTTCCTAACCTCCCTGCAACTCTAGGCCCCTGTTTTTACTGGGATTATGACTATTTAGCTTCTTGGTTGGTGCCCTGGTGTATGCTGTGATCCTAAGCTTGTTGTCCCCCTTATGGGTATTCCAGGATTTATTTTATTTGAGTATGCTACAGGGGCTGTAAAGTTGGTATAATATAGTGTCTGTACCTGTGTGTGACGGTGGTGTCGCAATTCCTCTGTGATTAGAGATGGGTGAATTTTTCAAAAATTCAATTCGGCAGATTAGCCGAATTATTTGGAAAAATTCAGTTTGATTCGCGGCTATTAAAACAGCTATTTCCATGCTACAGAGAGCCTCAATAAGGGTGTAGAACACTTTGCCTTGCTGTAACACGCATAGGGAGTGTGCTGGGGTAGTGAAATAATACTGTTATTCAGTATGACATGCAGATTACGGGCGCAATGACAGAGCCTGGATGTGGCAGCAGGGTTGGGAGACCATATGGTGTCACAATTGAAGAGATTAAACAGATGTTTTTACAGTAATATACCCCAGTACAGTTGCAACAGAAAAAAGCATACTCTCTCTCGCTTTCTGAACTGTCCCTGCCTGCACTATGGTTGCTTGCAGTCTTTGAATGGGGAGTGCTTCCTGTCATGATCTCAATTGGCAGACTATGAAACAACTTCTAAACTCTCCCTGCCTGCCTTCCTGCAGTGATGCGGGCTTGAGGTCAATGGATTTTCCCTGTGCTGATCTGTGTTGTCAGTAATGCTGATTAGTGTCTGCTCTTTCTCTAACCAGAACGAATGAGGGCTTGAGGTGAATGGCTGCCGAATACATAGGGCTGTGACATCAGAGGGCTAACTGGCTGCTCATAGGCTGCATGCCGCCATGTGATTCAGGGTGATCCCGCCTTCCCAGACTTGCTTGCCTCATGTCCTTACACGTGTAGCCACCATTTTAGCGATTCATTACTATGAAGCATGAGTAAATTCGGATTTCTTCAGAATTAAATTTTTCATGAAATATGGAATGAATTCGTCCATCTATAATTATTGCCCCAATATTTATTTTCAACAGCATACAAAATTACTCATATCTCGGAATTTCTCAGGTTGCAGTGTGTCAAGACCTGACATCACTAGTCAGGTGATCAGAGGGAGCCTGTCCTGCTTCAATTTAGCAACAGGTGTAGGCCCCCTGGTTAGAAAACACTGTGTTTCAATGGGTGAGGTGGCTGATGTGTGGATGGAAGAAAAGTGATCTGAAACTTTCAAGCATGGAACTGTGGGATGTGTAGTTTAGAGAACAAAATCAAACAGGAAATACCCAGTTCTGGCAGGTAAGTACTAAAATCACCTTATGGTGGAAAACCCCTTTAAGCTTTGGTGAACAGGGAAAACAGTTCTGGACCTATTGTAGGTGCCTTTTGGCCTGGTTGGGAAAGTGTGTAGGGGCCCTCCTCCTTTTGGACTAGGGTTTGTGATAAACCTCACCCTTGTGCACTTTTCTTGCACTTGGGTAAAGTTAGGTATGTTTTGGGCATGACCCAGTTTGACTTGTTGTTTCCTATTGCTTGCAAGTTATGATAGCACCATCCTACAGCTCTACAATGTATCTAAAGCTAATGCAGTGTTTGGAAAAACCAGGAAAAAGAATTTGATCTACCCATCACTAGACTTTCCGATTTTAAGACACCAATGTATTTTTATTAAATATGAGAGGTCTACGCATTAATGCAGAATTCTCTTAGCTTTTTCCATTTTTTTTCAAATATGCTCTAGCGTAAAAGCAAACGTTCTTGTCTGCTCTATTATGTTCTGGATCAGTGACCATAGTTTTAGAAACTTCTTGCACAACAATCATCTGTGTGTGCTGTGTATCCCAAAAATAACACCCCAACAACAGTGGTGGAGTTTGAATGTGAGTGATAAAAAGCTTCTTGTCTTTAAGAACATAAAAGAGAATAAGAAAAGTAATAAATAATAGTAGCTACAGGGTGGCATGTTTTTTTTTAGGCTATGTCTATTAGAATCATATTATCCTTCCTCTCATTTAAAATAAGTGTGAATACTGCCGCAAGTCACAATAACACTCAGACTCTAAAAATGATATAGTTTGTCGAATCACTTATTATGGAATATTTCATTCATGTGAATATTCTTCTTATAACTTCTCGGTTAGTTTTCTTTCCAGGGTAGCTTCAAGAATATAATTCATATAATAAGAGGCAAGAGTCATACAGGAAAATCTGAATCTAATATCACAATAATGCATTCATTGCTAAAGACTATAAAATTCTAATGGATTGACACCTCATAATTCTGCAAACTTCATGGTCCAGCGTGTCCACAGGTTACCCCAGGCAAGTAATTCAATCAGTGAGCAACAAGCAAGTTTACCACTTAGAATTTCTCAAATGTTATATAATACAAAATACTATTGGCAACCTGAGCTATCAATGGAGAACAGGCTTTATGGTTTCACTCCAAGTAAAGAAGGAGCTTCTTGTCCTTGGCACATAGATAAGGTAAAAAAAAAAAAAAAAAAAGGCAAGCGTATATAAAGTCCAACCTTTAACCCTACTGTATTGATCAAAAGGAAATAAAAACCCTTATGAGGCTGATGCCAAATTCCCCATACTATGGTAAGATCCTATTCCTACCTCATTTCAAATAAATCCTCCAGGTAATAGTGAGGGTGATCTTGCCTTTTTATTATTGTCTGACACCAGTTCAATGACTAGACATGATTGATCCAAAAAGATCATGTTATAAGAATTGTAAAAAATATAAAATTCAGCACCTAAGTTCCTCTAAGCTAGTAAGTCCATAGTATAGTATAAACATTGGGTTTCAGGATTCAGAGCTTGTCTATTGTATATCCTTAAAGGAGTTCTCCAACTGAAATCTTTTATCCTCCACTGTGCCCGGGCTGTAAAACTATACATAATAAACTTTCACTTACCTGCCTACGATCCCCCGTTGTTCCGATATCGCCGTCCCGCTCTCCTCTCCTGGTCTCTTCCACTTCCTGCGGGTCGTGACTTCACTCTGCGCTCAGCCTATCAGCGGCCGCGACGGGACATTGCTGCGGCCGCTGATAGGCTGAGTGGAAGTGGAAGAGACCGGGACCAGAGAACGGGACAGCGATATCGGAACAATGGGGGATTGTAGGCAGGTAAGTGAAAGTTTATTATGTATAGTTTTACAGCCCGAGCACAGCGAGGGTTAAAAGTTTTAGCTTAGAGAACTCCTTTAAGCTCTCCTGATGTATCTCCCATCTATAGACCATTAAAGGCGAACACTCTTACCCACCCAGTCCTATATAGGCAAAGTAATCTGGATGACTTCAGCATTAAAGATGTAGCCCAGTAGTAATAAACTATCAACAATCCAATGGATAGGTGAAAACTAGATAGGTGAAAGTCTGACTGCTGGGACACCACCATCCACCAATTACCAGAATCGGGTCTTTTGTTTTCCTTTATATTAAGCTGCTTATGAACATGTGGGCTGTCACTCACATTACAAATCTATGAGACTAATAGAGATAACCAAATACAGAACTTGACTTTCTTCATTATTCCCCTGAAATTTGGATGGAAAGGCAGTGCATATTCTAGACCAGCACCCTATTTAAATAATAGGAATAGGACCAGGGCCTATCCTGGACAGGTGCCAGGGTGCATTGCACTCAGACATCAGGGAAAAATAGGAAGAAGATGATGCAGACATCAGGGAAAAATAGGAAGAAGATGATGCTTTGCCTGTACTTATGAACTGCAAATAAGTTCTGCTGATTTTGAGTTTATAAGGCATACTTGGTGCCGGAAAGACAAATGGTACAGACACGGTGGGGAACGCTGCAGGGAGAGAACAGAAGTCTCGGTTGAACTTTAGTTGAAGCAGTGCGGCTTGGCATGCAGGACTTCCGGTGCCTCTTGGAACTCCGTACCCCGGTGGAAAAACCATGGGGAAAAACGTATTCCCTATCCAAACGATAGGGAATAAGTTTTAGATTGCAGGATGTCCGACTGCTGGGACCCCCTGTCTACTGTACACAGCCCATAGAGATATATGAAGGGGAGTAGTGAACCCTAATTCGTGGGGGGTTGTGACACGCCGCTTCCAAGGAGAGCCAGGGCCCATAAAGGACATTGCCGAAGGTCGGAGCAATCAGATGCTCCACAATCTAAAACTTATTCCCCATCCTTGGAATAGAGGATTAGTTTTTCTCTATGATAATTATCCTTTAAATCAGGCATTGGGAGCTTTCTTGTTCTATTGAGTATAGCAATTTCAAATCTGTCCTAATATTGACATAATAGGGGAGATTTATCAAAAACTGTGCTGACGAAGAGTGGTGCAGTTGCCTATGGCAACCAATTAGATTGCTTCTTTCTTTTTTAACCCCTTAAGGACTCTGTTTTTGCACTTTCATTTTTTCCTCCTTACCTTTTAGAAATCCTAACCCTTAAAAATTTGCACCTAAAATTCCATATTATGGCTAATATTTTGCACCACCAATTCTTCTACTTTTCAGTGAAATTAGTCATTTTGCCCAAAAATCACGGCGAAGCGGAAAAAAAATTAATTGTGCAACAAAATTGAAGAAAAAATGCAATTTTGTAGATTTTGTGGGCTTCCGTCTCTACGCAGTAAATTTTTCAGTAAAAATGACACATTATCTTTATTCTGTAGGTCCATACAATTAAAATGATACCCTACTTATATAGGTTTGATTTTGTCTTACTTCTGGAAAAAATCATAACTACTGTATATACTCGAGTATAAGCCGACCCGAGTATAAGCCGAGACCCCTAATTTCAACCCAAAATCCCAGGAAAAGTTATTGACTCGATTATAATCCTAGGGTGGGAAATACATCATCCCCACCCTGTCATCATCCAGACATTCATTAACGTCATTAACATCCTCATCACCACCTGTCATCATCCAGACCCTCATCATCATCACCTGTCATCATCCCCTTGTCATAATCCCCCCTTGTCATCATCCCCACCCCCCTTCATCACCCCCTTGTCATCATCCCCACCCCCTTCATCATCCCCTTGTTATCATCCCCACCCCCCTTCATCATCCCCTTGTAATCATCCCACACACCCCCCTTCATCATCCCCTTGTCATCATCCCCACCCCCCTTCATCATCCCACACCCCCCTTCATCATCCTCTTGTCATCATCCCACACCTTCCCTTCATCATCCTCTTCTCATCATCCGCCCTCAGTGGTCTTCAACCTGCGGACCTCCAGAGGTTTCAAAACTACAACTCCCAGCAAGCCCGGGCAGCCATCGGCTGTCCGGGCTTGCTGGGAGTTGTAGTTTTGAAACCTCCGGAGGTCCGCAGGTTGAAGACCACTGCGGCCTTCGACATCATCCAGCCCCCTCTCACCCCCTTTAGTTCTGTACAGTACTCACCTCCGCTCGGCGCTGGTCCGGTGCTGCAGGGCTGTCCGGAGAGGAGGTGGTCCGGTGGGATAGTGGTTCCGGGCTGCTATCTTCACCGGGGGCGCCTCTTCTCCGCGCTTCCGGCCCGGAATAGAGGCGTTGCCTTGACAATGATGCAGAAGTACGTTGGCAATGAACGTACCTCTGCGTCGTTGTCAAGGCAACGTGACTATTCTGGGGCCGGGCCCGAAGCGCTTAGAAGAGGCCTCCCCGGTGAAGATAGCAGCCCGGAACCACTATCCCACCAGACCACCTCCTCTCCGGACAGTCCTGCAGCACCGGACCAGCGCCGAGCGGAGGTGAGTATTGTACAGAACTAAAGGGGGGTGAGAGGGGGCTGGATGATGTCGAAGGCCGCAGTGGTCTTCAACCTGCGGACCTCCGGAGGTTTCAAAACTACAACTCCCAGCAAGCCCGGACAGCCGATGGCTGCCCGGGCTTGCTGGGAGTTGTAGTTTTGAAACCTCTGGAGGTCCGCAGGTTGAAGACCACTGCGGGTGGAGAGTTCACTCAAGTATAAGCCGAGGGGGGTGTTTTCAGCACGAAAAATCGTGCTGAAAAACTCGGCTTATACTCGAGTATATACGGTACATGCACGAAAATGAATATGTTTAAAATTGTCTTAAAATTTTTTTGACCCCTATAACTGTTTTTGTTTTACCGCATATGGAGCGGTATGAGGGCTCATTTTTTTGTGCCGTGATCTGAAGTTTTTAACAGTACCATTGTTGTCGATCGCACTTTTTGATCGCTGTTTATAAATTTTTTCTTGAAATAAAAAGTGACCAAAAATATGCTATTTTGGACTTTGGAATTTTTGGGGAATATGCCATTGACCGTGTGGTTTAATTAACAATATTTTTTTTATAGTTTAGACATTTCTGCATGTGGTGATACCACATATGTTTATTTTTATTTCTTTTTACACAGTTTTTTAATGGGAAAAGGTGGTTGATTCTTACTTTTTTTTAGGGAAGGGGTTAAATGATCTTTATTAACTTTTGTTTTACACTTTTTTTTTGCAATGTTATAGCTCCCTCTAGGGGCTATAACACTGCACACACTGATCTTCTACACAGATCACTGCCACGCATTAAAATGACAATGATCAGTGTTATCGGCGGTCAGTTATTCAAGCCTGACGTGACCCAGGTGTGAACCAGCGTTATAGACCAGGACTGGGTGCAGGGTGTACAAGTATGCCCAGCATCCTTTAAGGGGTATTTCAGGAATTTTTTTATTTGGCTATGCTACAGGGGCTGTAAAGTTAGTGTATTTCATAATATAGTGGCTGTACCTGTGTGTGTCGGTTTTCTCACAATTCTTTTGTGATTTTCACCCCAATATATATTTTTACCAGCATACAAAATGACTGATGTCTCAGATTTTTCCCAGGTTGCCATGCGGCCGAGACCTGACTCACTAGTCACTAGGCTGATTACAGGGAGCCTGTCTGCTTAAATGGGCGGAGGGATTGCTTGGTGGGAGAGAGATCAATCTGCAACTAATGCAACAGCTGTAGGCACCCTGATTGAAAACCACAGGACTTTTGAATGGATGCAGCTCATTTATGTTTTAATGGGTGGGGTGGCTGATGTTTGGGAGGGAGGAAAATGGAATTATGGAATTTGTAGGCAAAAAAGAAAAACTCAAAAAGGAAATACTAGTTCACAAAAAGTTGGCCACAATGTAATGGTGGACTCACAACATAGCCATTTCCTTCCTAAGCATGTCCATTACTGTCTGGCAGGTACGTACTAAAATCACCTTATGGTGGATAATCCCTTTAAGAGGTTAAAGAGACCTGTCAAAAATGAAAGAAGCAATCTGGTTGGTAGCCATGGGCAACTGGGCAACTTTTTCTCTGGACAGGTTTTGATAAATCTCCCCCTATGATCCTAGTTATGATCCTTATATTTGTACAGATAGATATTATTTGGGAATGATTGTTTTTTTTTTTGACTGAATATTGTGTTTCATAAAAGTAGAAATATTTAATGTTTACAAAATACCTTGTTTGTACTACATTGCCACCTCAACATACTGTAAATATTGCTGTGAAAATGGATGGATATTTCAGTTGAATCGCCATTCAATGTTGATCTTCAGTGCTTGCATAAATGAAAAGGATACGATACAAAGATCAAAGATGAGCAAACTTTTGAAAAATTTGATTTAGCCGATTCACCGAATTTACCGAAAACATTTGGTTCGGTCCTAATTTATTTGCGGTGTATCTGTATTAAAAACGGCTATTTCTGGCCCACAGAGAGCCTCAATAGGGATGTAAAATACTTTGCCTTGCTGTAACATGCATAGGGTGTGTGCTGGGTTAGTGAAATAATACTGTTATTCAGTATGACATGCAGATTAGAGGCATCACTATTAGAATCACTGTGAATCCTGGTAGAAAAAACAGATATGGCCTCACATCCACAATTCTGTATTATGATCTAATTGCTTCTCAGCATAATTTCAAAAACTAACAGGTTGTTAGTATATACGTTTTGATCAAAAGGTACAAAGCCCACTAGCCACGTCAAGGCCACCTATTGAGAGTGGGTCCCTAACGTCCCTAGCATAAAATGGTGTCGCGCTGGGCGGCGACCAGTGCCAACAGGGGGAACGACCCACTGGCAGAGTGGCCCCAGTGCCACCCAAACCAGTCTCCAGGCCGCACCCCCACAGACATGGCGCCGCGGCAGCAACGGACGCCGCACAGCACCACACCAGTGTGAACAAGGTGTAACGGCACACTTATCATGTGCTCCCAGTCAGACTGGGAGACTGCTAAAAAATGAAAGGGACCAGGTGTAGCTACCTGCTACTTATATAGGGTTGGGCTGAGGGGGTGGGGAGGAGTGCAGGCCAAGTGGAGAAAAAAAAAGGAGGGGATAGAATACACAATGTGAATCCTGGTAGAAGAAACAGACATGGCCGCACATCCACAATTTTGTATTATGATCTAATTGCTTCTCAGCATAATTTCAAAAACGAACAGGTTGTTAGTATATACATTTTGATCAAAAGGTACAAAGCCCACTCGCCACGTCAAGGCCACCTATTGAGAGTGGGTCCCTAACGTCCCTAGCATAAAATGGTGTAGCACCGGGCAGCGCCCACCACCGCCGCAACACCAGTGCCCACAGGGGGAACGACCCACTGGCAGAGCGGCCCCAGTGCCACCCAAACCAGTCTCCGGGCCGCACCCCCCCATGTGAACAATTAGAATCACTGTCGCAGAGCGGCACAATAACAGAGGGTGGAGTTTGCATCAGTATGAGGAGAACATATAGTGGCTGAAGCATGAGGAGACCATATAGTGGCTGAATGACACAAAGTGGAGGTGACGGCAGCATGAGGAGACAATATAGTGGCTGAATGACCCAGCCCTGAGGTGCCAACAGCCTGACGAGACCATTGGGCCTCACAATTGAAAAGATTAAAGATATTTGTGAAAATTGAAGATTTCAAATAAATGAACCTAAAAAGTTTTATTTAATATGCCAGCAGCATGAGGAGACCACATTGTGGCACAGTGACAAAGTCTGGAGGTGGTGGAAGCATGAGGAGACCTTATAGTGGCTGAATGACTCAGCATGAAGTTGGCGGCAGCATGAGGAGACCATATTGTGGCTAAATGACACAGCCTGGAGTTGGCGGCAGCATGAGGAGACAATCTAGTGGCTGAATGACACAGCCTGGAGTTGACGGCAGCATGAGGAGACCATATAGTGGTTGAATGAGACAGCCTGAAGTTGACGGCAGCATGAGGAGACCATATAGTGGCTGAATGACGCATCGTGGAGGTGGCGGCAGCAAGAGGTGTGTATTCCTTTTGTGTTTTAAACACACCAATTCAATTGGTCTCCTACCAATACATGTATGCTTTATGATTAATGTAGGGACTTAAAACTTCACTTTTAATTCTTAGTTTAAAATATAAACCAATTTTTTATTTTTTAACCACTCTGGCCACCACCATTTTTTCCAAAGCAGTGCACATTCGTGACGAACAGTAGACAACAGGATCCTTATACAATAGGTGTTTTTATATACTCACACCCTATGTACTTGTTTTGTTCCCAAGTTGCCGGATTACATCTATGCACCATGTGCATTCGTCATTGCACATAGTCCCATATAGTTAAGCAGCATAAGAAAGAGTCTATTATTGCACAGTCCCGTGTGACAATTCTGCTTATATAGGTGCCGTTGATATTGCACACAATCCCTTAGCAGCATATATCTTATCACAACTTCCTGTGTTGTTGCAGCTTATTGTCCCAAAAGGTATTTTGTATAACACGCATTTCTTATTGCACAATGTCCATAGTGTATGCGATTGATATACTGTGTGCTGTGTTTCACACTAGCGGCAACTATATGCTCCAGAGGAACTCTGTCTTTTACCATGTAAAGTGCTATGTGCTATTATGTGCTTTTATCTCCAATTTTGAGGACACCTTCTTATTGCACCTCCACTGTAAACAATTAATGCACACATTCAGGTATTCAATTTGCACAGTCCCCTTCATATATTGCACTTGTGTATTGCACTTATATCATTCCTCATCTGTAAACACAGCAAAACAGTTTTCCCATTTAGAAACCTGTAATCCGGTACTTGCTTCTCCTGTGGTCCTGATACAGATGCTCCTACTCCACTGGTCCGGTCTTATCTTATTCCTGGACAGACGGGGAGGTAGTTGTTAGTCCTTATGTTTGATTCTACGCGTTTCTCGCTGTCAATTCATCAGGAATCAGATGGACAGCATTTTTCAAGACTGCACTTATGGATTTCTCCTGGTGTGCATGTGCACGGTTCTGATGGCGGCCGATGGCTGTCCATCTGATTCCTGATGAATTGACAGCGAAAAATATGTCTTGATCAGATGGAGTATGGAAGGAGGCTTGGCCTTACCTGATTACCACTCTTACTATCTAGCGACCGTCCTCACTCGCATTCTGGACTGCTTCCATCTCAACCTCAACAAACAATGGTTTGCCTTGAAAGCCTTACTGTAGGATGTGACCCAAGAGCTGTACTAGGGCATCCATGTGCCACTACTTGTTTTAAGAGTACACCAGAGCTCCCACCGGTCCTATCCTCTATCTGCCACACTAAATTCTTATATATATGTCCCGACTATCACTTTTTTACTCAGATGGCTCTCTTATGCCCCTATTTGACAACCCTGTCTTTCCCCCAGCACAATCCCGAGGACCCTTCCTTTCTTATCATAAGGGAGATTACACCACCTTTTTGCCCTTCCTGAAAAATTCCGACCTGAAACCCCTTTCTGACAACCTCAATGGGACAACTCCCTCTCCCACCCAGCTTTTCCAGTATTGCCAATTGAGACATTTTTATGTTTCATCTAAATGCACCCGACGTCTACATCGATCAATCACCAAATTTGAAAAACTCTCATTGATACTGGAAGCCCACACAACTAAACCTTTGCCTTTTAAGGCTGGCTAGGAGAGGGACATGGACCGCTTGATTTCAGGTGCAGATTGGACCAAGGCCCGTTTCCATTGTGATATCACTTCTATCTCCTGTAAAGCCCAAGAAATAAACTTCAAAATATAAAGAGGTGGTATAGAGTCCCAACCTTGTTAGCCGTTATGTACTCGGCCGTCCTGGTCACATATTGGAGATGTAACTCTGGAAGGGGTACCATGCTCCTTATTTGGCTTAGTCTTTTGGTTGCGGGTGATAGATATAATCGGACGCATCTCTGCAGTAAATCTCCAGCTCATACCTGAAGCACTCTTGCTTTCAATACTACCCCCATTGATCCCTAGAAACTCATCCAGCCTGATATCGTTAGCAGCCAAAACTGTAATACAGAGACTCTGGAAGTTGCCAAATCCCCCCACTATCTCACATTGGTTGCAGGAAGTCTCCCTTTTTTTTAAATAACTTTATTAAAGAAAAAAAAATTGTCAGTTTCTCCACATTATTCGTGGACAGACGAGTTCTCCTTGGGGTTACTATGGCCACCTGCTCTGATGGCACACTACTGGCCGGGTAGGACAGCTTTTCCAGGGCAAACTCTGCTAGTTGCGGCCACAAATCAAGTTTGGCTGCCCAGAAGTCCAGCGGATCTTCAAGGTGTGTTGGCATGGGCATGTCAAGGTATGCCATCACCTGCAGGTTCAGGTCTTGCTCAAGGTCTACCTGCTGCTGATGAGTTGCTTCACTATGCGGGTGAAGAAAGCTACTCATCAGCGACTGCAGACTCAGTCTGCTGCTGATGGAGCTGGTACTACTCCTGCCACCCCACCCCTCCCCAGCAGCCATGGCAGTGGAAGGTGAGCGCAGAGGACAATACGCTAAAAACAGTATTTGTCTACAACACCAGCAGGTGTGTACTTTTGGTTGGCCTTTCACAGTATGTAGGCCCTTAAGACTTTAACAGAAACAAAATGGTACACCACTTAGATGTGCGTATATGGTATGCACTTAAGAGGGGAGGACTATGTGCTCCAATACGCTTAAAACAGTATCTGTCTACAACACCAGCAGGTGCGTACTTTTGGCTGGCCTTTCACAGTATCTAGGCCCTTAAGACTTTAACAGGAACAAAATGGTACACCACTTAGATGTAAGTATGTGTCATGCACTTATGAGGGGTGGACAATGTGCTCCAGTATGCTTAAAACAGTATTTGTCTACAACACCAGCAGGTGTGTACTTTTGCCTGGCCTTTCACAGTATCTAGTATTAAGACTTTAATAGGAACAAAATGGTATACCACTTAGATGGACGCACAGGTTACACTTAATATAGGACAATACGCTTTTAGTGCTCTTCTCACCCTAACTGGCTGGCTACTATTAGCTTTTCAGTTGTTGTACACACCAGTGCTGCAGCACACAGTTGCTGTGTACTACACCCAAAATTGCCCTTTGTCTCTAAATCTCACTCCCTTCCCTATCAGTGCTTCAAGGCTGGATTTGGGCTTGAGGTGAATTGCTGCTGTAAAAAAGCTTTTTTGTGCAACACACTTCTCTCTGTCCCTCTCTGCAATAGAACGCTGATGTGACTGGGAGATGAATCGCTGCTGTAAAAATGTTTTTCTGTGGAACACACACTGCTCTCTGTCCCTCTCTCTCTGCAATAGAACGCTAATGTGACTGGGAGGTGAATCGCTGCTGTAAAAATGCTTTTCTGTGCAACACACACTGCTTTCTGTCCCTCTCTCTCTGTCACGCTGATGTGACTGGCCGCAAGATGGCTGCCGATTATACAGGGCTGTGACATCACAGGGGTGGCTGGTTGCTGATAGGCTGCATGCTGCATGTGATTCAGGTCATCCCGCCGACCCTTGTTCCCACCTTTCCAGGTCCTCCCATGTGTATGCGCCATTTTAGATGCCCGGCCCCTGGAGCCTGGACCTCACTAAATGAAGTTTAATGAAGCAATTTTTGCGATCAAATCACAATGATATTCGCATTCATTGTGAATCGAATTTTTCCGGAAATTCGTAACAAATTCAGATTATTCAGATTCGATTCGCTCATCCCTACACATAATCATTCACTGAAACAGTATACTTTGAAAAAGAGAGGGGAAAAAAATCAAGAAATTGACAATCATTCAAGAGTAATTCATTGTAAGCCCTTATAAATCTCCCACGGGGCACCACTGGAGTTCTCTGAATCTTCCAACAATAATAAAGTAGAGGCATAATTGGATAGTTAGTACACATAGAGTCATATGTTTATTTCGTCAATAACATTAGTCTTCAGGGAGTTATTAAAACAGAGTTAATATCCTTTGTAAAGAGGTTGTTGGATGGAGTCCAATACATTTTAACAGGTAATATCACTCAATTGTCAGACTGGCTCCATCGCACAATCTGTCTTCTTCATTACTATCAAGCTGCTGGAAAAGAATCTCTGAATTCCACTGAAGATTCACTCTTGCTGAAAAGTATGACACGTTGTAGCTCTTAAAAGCTTTGTGGAAGGGACTTCAGATATATCATTTTGGAATGTGTTATATCCTCAGGGTGCGATGACACAACTAACATGAGTAAGCAGTGTTTTCTGTATCAAGGTAGCATGAAATATTGATGATGTGTGTTCTTATACGTGGTCATAATATTATGTGAACTTAAAGAATCCTTGCAGTTTCAAGCAATGACGTACATAAAAAAAAGGGGACCCATAAAATATATAGTGTTGCTCGCGAATATTCGCAATGCGAATTTTATTCGCGAATATCGCATATTCGCGAATTCGCGAATATTCGCGAATATAGCACTATATATTCGTAATTACGAATATTGTTTTTTTTTTTTTTCCACAGTACACATCACAGTGATCATCCCTTTCTGCTTCCAGCTTGTGTGGTGTAAAGAAGGCTCTAATACTACTGTGTGAGACTGGTGCGCGCATTTTCGCATATGCGAAAATTTGCATATGCTAATTTTCGCATTTGCGAATTTTCGCTTATGTTAATTTCTGTATATGCTAACTTTCGCATATATAAATTTTCGCATACGCGAATATTCGCATATGCGAAAATAAATCGGAAATATTACGAATATGCGAATATTCGACGAATATTCGTCCATATATTCGTGAATATTCGCGAATTCGAATATGGCCTATGCCGCTCAACACTAAAAATATATTGAAATAGGCCTCCTATTATGGTGTTTGGTTTTCCCCCTAGGACAGAAACGTCTGATGTTTATTTCTTCTTACTTTACATTACCCATTGGCCAATACCTTCCTCCATTCATTTCCTAACAATTCAGTTTCCTGGAGAGAGGAGTTCTGCACAGTTTCTTATCAATAAAAAAAGCAAGAAATTGAATAAACCAAGAAGGGGTCCCCTTTCTCTAAATGCCGCATAGTAGATGGAGCTACGTACACCCTTGGCTTTGAGGTACTTTTACTTATAGACTAGGAAACAGAATAGTGTACACATCCATAAAGTATGGTACAGTTATCTGTCAAGTGACAATATTAATTGGTTCCAGGACGACCATTGTATTTTGAAACCATTGTATGTTGAGACCAAAACTCTATGGAAACCTGATAATTGTTTCTGAAGCCCCAAAATGTCATCCAAAAATAGGAAAAAGTGAGGATTAAGGAAAAATTAGTAGATAAGATTAGTAGATAAGTAGATGTAATCTACAGGCCTCCTAATATCACTGAAGAGATAGGAGGTCGGCAGCATAAACAAATAGAGAGGGCCGCCCAGGCAGGTACAGTGGTTATAATGGGAGATTTTAACTATCCAGATATAGATTGGGGTCCAGGGTTGGCTAAAACTACAAAGGGGTGACAATTCCTAAATTTATTGCAGGATAATTTTATGGGCCAGTTTGTGGAGGACCCAACAAGAAGTGATGCCTTGTTGGATCTGATCATTTCCAACAACGCAGAGCTAGTTGGTAATGTAACTGTGAGGGAAAACCTTGGTAATAGCGACCACAATATAGTTACTTTTGACTTAAAATGTAGAAAACAAAGACAGGCGGGGAAGGCAAAAACATATAATTTTAAAAAGGCAAACTTCCCTGGTCTGAGGGCTGCACTACAGGACATAGACTGGGGGAGGTGTTCTCAAACACTGATACAGAAGGTAAATGGGACATCTTTAAATCAACTCTAAATAACTACACAGCTAAATATATAGCAAAGGGGAACAAATATAAATGATTAAAACTAAATCCTACATGGCTGACAAACGATGTTAAAAGAGTAATAAACAACAAAAAAATAGCCTTCAAAAAATACAAATCTGATGGGTCAGCTATAACATTTAAACAGTACAAGGAGCTTAATAAAATCTGTAAAAATGTAATAAAAACAGCAAAAATTCAAAATGAGAGACAGGTGGCCAAAGAAAGCAAAACTAATCCTAAATATTTTTTTAGAAATATAAATGCAAAAAAACAAGGACAAAGCATGTAGGAACCCTTAATAATGATAATGGGGAGGTTGTCACAGGCGAAAGCGGAGCTACTGAATGGGTTCTTTAGTTCTGTATACACTAGGGAAGAAGGAGGAGCTGACATTGGACAGGTCAGTGCTGGTAATACATCATGTAATGTACTGAACTGGCTTAATGTAGAGATGGTACAAGGTAAGTTAAGTAATATAAATGTAAGCAAATCTCCAGGGCCAGATGGATTGCACCCAAGAGTTCTTAGAGAGGTAAGTTTGGTAATATCTGTACCCTTGTTCATAATATTTAGAGATTCACTGGTGTCTGGTATTGTGCCAAGGGACTGGTGCAAGGCGAATGTGGTGCCAATCTTCAAAAAGGGCTCTAGGTCTTCCCCAGGAAACTATAGACCGGTAAGTCTAACGTGCATTGTGGGTAAATAGTTTGAAGGACTTATAAGGGATTACATACAGGAATACATAGGGGATAATTGTATTATAAGTGATAGCCAGCATGGGTTTACTAAGGATAGAAGTTGTCAAACCAATCTAATTTGCTTTTATGAAGAGGTGAGTAGAAGCCTTGACAGAGGAATGGCTGTGAATATAGTGTTTCTGGATTTTGCTAAAGCGTTTGATACTGTCCCTCACAGACGTCTGACAGGTAAGTTAAGGTCTTTGGGTTTGGAAATTTTAGTTTGTAACTGGATTGAACACTGGCTCATGGATCGTACCCAGAGAGTGGTGGTCAATGATTCGTACTCTGATTGGTCCCCGGTTATTAGTGGTGTACCCCAAGGTTCTGTACTGGGCCCGCTGTTGTTTAATTTATTTATCAATGATATAGAGGATGGCATTAACAGCTCTGTTTCTATCTTTGCAGATGACACCAAGCTTTGTAGCATGGTACAGTATATAGAGGATGTGCATAAGTTACAAGATGACTTGGATAGACTAAGTGTCTGGGCATCCACTTGGCAAATGAGGTTCAATGTGGATAAATGTAAAGTTATGCATCTGGGTACTAATAACCTGCATGCATCGTATGTCTTAGGGGGGATTAAACTGTCAGAGTCACTGGTAGAGAAGGATCTGGATGTACTTGTAGATCACAGACTACAGAATAGCATGCAATGTCAGGCTGCTGCTTCCAAAGCCGGCAGGATATTGTCATGTATAAAAAGAGGCATGGACTCAAGGCACAGGGACATAATACTCCCCCTTTATAAAGCATTGGTACGGCCTCACCTGGAATATGCTGTTCAGTTTTGGTCACCTGTCTCTGGGTGCAGAGACGTGCAACTAAACTAATATGGGGCATGGAACATCTTAGCTATGAGGAGCGATTAAAGGAGTTACAATTGTTTAGTCTTGAGAAGAGACGTTTAAGGGGGGATATGATAAACGTATATAAGTATATTAATGGCCCATACAAAAAATATGGAGAAAAACTGTTCCAGGTTAAACCCCCCAAAGGACGAGGGGGCACTCCCTCCGTCTGGAGAAGAAAAAGTTTAGTCTTAAGGGGTGACACGCCTTCTTTACCATGAGAACTGTGAACTTATGGAACAGTCTACCTCAGGAACTGGTCACAGCAAGAAAAATTAACAGCTTTAAAACAGGATTAGATACATTCCTGGAACAAAATAACATTAATGCTTATGAAGAAATATAAAATCCCATCCCTTCCCCAATATCGCGCCACACCCCTATCCTTCAATTCCCTGGTTGAACTTGATGGACATATGTCTTTTTTCGACCGTACTAACTATGTAACTATGTATGTAACTATGTAACTAATACAGATAAAGCAAGTTCTTACATATAAAAGTAAGAACGAGCTGTTAGAAGCTGTAAATCCCTATCTTTGTAGAGGACAGGAGCTTCTTCAGGGTCCTGTACAGTACACACAATGTCCCAAAAAAGTAACATGGAGCCACCCTCACCTGGGGTTCAATGGAGCAGCTAACCCTTGCACAGGTAAAGAGTAGTACAGAACATTTAGTACCTCCCTGTACTGTAGGGGGGCGCTACCAAACAGCCAATCAGTGCATGCACAGTAATACAGGGGTTCTACCAATTCTGATTGGTCAGTTCCTCCAGCCATTGACACGATTCACAGATCTGGACTGTCCATAGTATTGTATGTTTAGTCTGGTTTCAAGTTACAGTGGACCAGAAAAGACTATTGTATGTTGAAAATATTGTAACCTGAGGCCATTGTAAGTTGAAGGACCACTGTATTTAGAGGAATTGAACCCACATTATATATACCCCTCTCCTTAATTTGCATCTTCCCCTCTTTAGTTAAACTTGTTGAACATGTATTTTTTTCTATGTAACAATTGGACTCTACAGTAGGGCAAATGCAGGGAATACCTGTTCCCCACAGTTGTTTTCCAGCCTATTGCAAACCATAAAACTCCATTTATGCCAGGCTAAAATCTGGCCAGAGGATATTGGCTGCAGACTGACAGAAAGCTCCTTACAGTTAAGAACGACAGAGGAATTTGAATTCCTATTGGTTTCTCTGGTCAGTTTTTCAACTGCAGAAAAAGGTTAAAGTGATTTGTCGAAATTTTAATAATACAATTTTCTCACAGTTTACCAAAGGAAAAGTCACTTAAACAGACTGTATACTATGACACAATGGGGGAAATGTATTAAACAACTACGCCTGCTTTTTAGGCATAGAAAAGTCACATATTTTTGTGTAAGCCTATGTTTGCACAAAAATTTGACTTTTTGCCCTTTTATACCATGTGTCCTAAGAATATATACCAGCTCGGAGCTTAGAGATACACAAATCTGTCAAAGGGTCTGTTACAGGCCAGAAACTCATTGTTTCAGACATAAATAATTGTAATATATTATACTAATCTTGCCTAAGAATTTACATAAAAACTAATGCCCCAAATGATACAATTGTTCTTGTTTTCTTTATCAACTTCTGCCCTTGCACCTCATCTTGAATTACTAGCTATCCGAGAGTCTGTGTTTGTTAATGGAGAGTCCTCTGCAGGTAGCTACCTGGGGATTCCCTGTGGAAAAAGTCAACACCTCTTTGCAGGGGTTAAAAAGGTTTTCCAACATAAGGTGACCTGTCAGCCAGTAATAGACATGCTTACCAAGGATATGTGCTTGTGTTGGTGGTAAATTGCTGTGTCCTGTGTCCCCCAGCACACTGCTAACTTGTTTGTG
Organism: Hyla sarda; assembly: GCF_029499605.1. Lineage (NCBI taxonomy): Eukaryota > Metazoa > Chordata > Amphibia > Anura > Hylidae > Hyla > Hyla sarda. The sequence goes on from NC_079191.1 coordinate 397,893,617, forward strand.
TGAACTGTCTACTTCCTGTTTCCGTGCCCTTACACCAATTACAATAGTTAGGATCCTTTGTTTCTAGGTGGGAGGTGACTTATCTCCCTCCCACACATAAATCACTCACCCATTGCAGCACACCTGAGGTCCCTTCCATGAGTGCAGGGCTTAAAAACTACAATTCCCTGCTGCCCTGTGGAGAATGATCTCCCTTCCACCCAATGGTGGCTCCAACCATTGAAGCATAGACAGAATGCTTTTCAAAACTTAACTCATGATGCATTGTCTTGAGCCGCTCTGCAACCTGGGAAAGGACAAAATTTTGTATGCTGCTAAAAATGAACATCCGGGGCAAAGATTACATAAGAAATGCGAGATCAGCCATCAAACACAGGAACAGACACTATAATATGAACAAAACTAACATTACAGCCCCTGTAGAATAGTCAAATAGAACACCATTTAAGGGTGAGGAATCAGATAATAACTTAGACTTTGCTTCTTCTTCTTCATTTAGCCAGAGAGTCCACATTTCAGTGGGTACCATGCATCATCTTGCATCAAGTCAGGTAGGCAGTCATGGTGCTTCATGCTGAATTGCCTTGTACAATATTAGAAAAACATGGCTGTGTGTACTGGGAACAGTGCCTTAGTGGATTGTGTCTGATACTGTAGCTCAGCTTCATTAAAGTGGCTAACTGCAATAACATATACAACCTGTGGACATTTGTGGCAGTGTTTATGGAAGAAAACAAGAAAAATTTTATTTTTACTATTGGTGAACCACTATCTCATTCTGGATCACGAGTCACAATCTTGACATCTACTCCCCGAGACTGTACTGTCTATTTATAGGGCAACTGTCATAAACTCTATATTATAGTGTAAAGATGGTGTTTACAGTATAGTTTCTACCTTATTTCTGCCAGCTTTTGTCACCCCCAAAATACACTTTTGATAGCAGCCGCACACAGTCTGATAGGCGTGGCGCAGGGTAAGCTATGCCCCACCGCTGCCACACCCACCCCCTGTCCGTCATCGTTGGAATCGCTGTGTGATTGACACACAGGTCCTAGCGTATGTGCCCCTCGGCTCACCTAACCTGCATGCCGCGTCGCATGCTATCTAGTCTTCTTTCTTCTCTACTGTGTCTGTCTGGAGACGCGCATGCAGGACAGTCCTGTTACTAGAGGCAGAGAACAAGCGTGCTCTCTGCCTCTAGCACTGCGCAGGTGAACCGAGGAGGCAGACGGCAGCAGCTAGCGCTCGTTAGTGGAGCGAGCACTTGCCTGGATAACACACTCTGCAGGGCACATGCGCTGGGACTTGTGTGTCAATCACACAGCAGTCCCAGCCCTGACGTACAGGGGGTGGGCGTGGTGGCGGCGGGGCATAGCATACCCCGTGCCATGCCTATCCGACTGTGTGCGACTGGTATCAAAAGTGTTTTTTGGGGTGATAAAAGCTGGCAGAAATAAGATAGAAACTATACTGTAAACACAATCTGCACACTGTAATAATTCATAAGTCTGTGTATAGGTTATATAGCTGAAAGGTCGTGACAGTTGTGCTTTAAAACATGGACTGATATGTAAGCATAGTGCAGCCATGAAAGTTTGGCTTTTCAATGGGAAGCTCTGTAAAACCTTTTTTTTTAGATTTCCATTACAAAGTCTTCAGAATGTTACAAAGTGAAGAAAATAGGACACGTTAAAGTTGTACTTCAGTAGTCAGAGAAATATATGAGTACACTTGTGTATCGGTTTAAGGTCACAATGCCACGGTAAAAACGTTGTGTTTTAGGTCATAAGGTAGAAAATAAAAGCAAATCAGTCTATGAAAAAAAGGCATATGCTCCAGCATGTTATCAAATGTGACCTATCATACAGGAACTCTCACATTAAATTTTGGGTAGAGTCAATGGCATACATTATCCAATTACTCCATATGCAAAAAAAGTACTTGTTATTATATGCAAAAAATGAATAATTATTGTGAGACATGTGAGACATATTGTGACAGGAATGGTGTCAAGGACCAATATATTTTCCCAAGGTATAATCTTAAGAGTTAAGTCTCTGGCAAAACTTAGCTTTCTAGGGATGTCATGCCTTCAGCAGTTTTGTTACTTGTTATTAATGTATGGTTTACTATACTTTGTATTCATAGTGTATCATTCTCTGTTAACGATGTAACAGCACTATCTAGTGGCCATTTGCATACACTGCAGCTATTCACATTAGATGTTTGACCCATTTCAGCTTCCGTAGCCTGTGGCCTATGAACTCTGAATACATCATCAGTTCGGCCCATAGCAGCTATTTCATAATTTTACAGCCAGCATTCCAGAGGTAACCACATGGCTTAGTGGGAACTTGGGCCATCCTCTTCATCCAAGCTTATGGTACCATCGCTGGTATGTTCACACAACTATATAACAATATTATTTGCATCTGTATGCATATTGTTGTGTTTTCATGTTTTCCTGCTCTTTTATAATAGTTTATAGTTAGCAGCTAGGGACCATGCCTGTCACTTAGATAGGATAGCAGGCTATAGGGTATATATCTGTGTATAATCCTATGGATGTATATCATCATCTCATGTATTTGTATTTTATGTAACTTACATGTTCTGCAAATGTTTGTATTTGCATTGCCTTGTACAGTAATGTATTATATGCATTGTCATATATCAGTTTGCATTAGTAAGTGCTTAATTTTTCTGTTCCTTAGTTTTTCCACATATATTCTTGCAATAAAAGTTGAAGTTGGACGTGGCTCCTTTGTCAATGCATTGCCAAGGAAGGTTTAGCTGTCTGTCAAGTTATGTACCCTCACACATAAGGAGGACAGAACATGGGACTTTTGGTAACTCCTATTTTTGGACTTGGATTTTAATAGAATAATAGACAATGGGGAATTGTATTCAGCTTTCTGGGTCATACCAGGTTTTCAGATGAGCCCAGATCAGCCCAGGTGCTGAAGACAGCTGCTTACTTGGTGTTAAAACTAGCTGAAGGCTAGTCTGCTAGAAAGCCTAATAGGAACCTGATTCTCAGATAGTAATTGTACTCCGGGAGGCTGCAACCCCGAAAACCGGACTTTGTGGCAAGCACCAGTAGTGTGAGGTAACACCTTTAAAGTTTGTTTTGTCAAGTGGTCGGTAGTAGGTCACTTGTGTAGTGAAGGTCACTGAAAGTGTTTAGTTATTGCAGGCTAAGCAGGTTTTGTTTCATTTTGTGCCAATGTGAATACAACTGTACTTGGTTTTTGGCCAATTAACTGCAGGAGAAGCCATGTATTTAAGCTGTGTCACTGTCTCAGGTTGGTGTTTACTGCCATTTGCCCACATTATATAAAAATACATTCTTAAAGGGGTATTCCAGAAATTTTCTTTATTTGACTACACCACAGGGGCTGTAAAGTTAGTGTAGTTCATACCTGTGTGTGACAGTTTTCTCAAAATTTTCCGGTGATTTTTCACCCCAATATTTAATTTTAACAGCATACAAAATGACTGTTGTCTCAGATTTTTCCCAGGTTGCAATGCGGCCGAGACCTAACTCACTGTCTGCTTCAATGGGTGGATCGATCGCTTGGTGGGAGAGAGAGATCAATCTGCAACTAATGCAACAGCTGTAGGTACCCTGATTGAAAACCACAGGTCTTTTGAATGGATGCAGCTCATTTATGTTTCAATGGGTGGGGTGGCTGATGTGTGGGAGGGAGGAAAATGAAATTATGGGATTTTTAGGGGAAAAAAAGAAAAGTCAAACAGGAAATACCAGTTCACAATAAGCTAACCACAGTGTTATGGTAATCTCACAACATAGCCAATTAGCCCCAAGACAAGTGCAGATCCTTCCTAAGCATGTCCATTACTGTCTGCCAGGTATGCACTAAAATCACCTAATGGTGGATAACCCCTTTAAAGCATATTTGATTATGCCAGTGTATCAGGCCCATCCCATGGAGAAGGTCCATTTATGTTCTCCCACTGCCAAATTTGTAAGTCAGAAGTATGTATATTTTTTTACACCCTCTCTAGTTCTGGGTGACTGGTCATGTATAACCATGAAAGAAGATCCAGAGAACTTGCATCATTAGATACTATAGTAACCTACACAAACACAAGATTGCTGTTAGTAATGTTACACAAAGTTTTACATGAACAATGAATATAATGTGGACCCTAATTCTTATATCCTTCCATAATTTTTGCTATTGGGATTGCAATCACTTTAGGACCGTGATCTCAATAATTTTACCTTTTTTTCCTCGTACAATGCAGATCTGCGCTCCTCATTGTTAATAATCAGGTAACACAAATGACACTGATAACAATCTGTCTGATTATCAAAGTAGGAAAAAAGAGAGATGTATTAATTATTTTAATGCAATTCAATCAAAATTGTCACATTGTCTTATTATTGTCTCATCTCATAACTTATTCATCCCTATAACTCCGACCCTTTTAGAACCACTTGAGTTTTGGGCCCTATTTGTACATTCATATTTTTCTTTCCCCTTTTTATTGTTGGTGAACACTCAGCACCCAAGATGCTAAAATACAGGAATACAGTGCAGTATTTACAATATTTATCTATATATATATAAAACTCAACGTGTGTGTGTATGTATGTGTGTATGTGTGTGTGTATGTTCCAGCATCACGTCCAAACGGCTAAAGATATTAACATGAAACTTGGCACACATGTTACTAATATGACAACAACAAACATAGTATAGGTGATTTAACCCTTACTCACCCCATTTGCCAGGGGCAGGGTTTATGTTTAAAGTCCCATACAAGTCAATGGGAAATATATGTTATTGCATAATTTCCAAACGGCTGGAGATATTTCTATAATACTTGGTCACATGTTACTTATATGTCCACTTAAAATATAGGATAGTTAATTTAACCCTTAACTACCCTCATTTGTGAGGGTCAGGGTTTTTGTTTAAAGTCCCATGAAAATCAATGGGAAATGTATGTTCCCACATAACTTCCCACATAACTTCTGTACGGCTGGAGATATTTCAATAACTGGTACACATATTACGGGTCGGGATAGGAGGTCGACATAGGAGGTCGGGATAGGAGGACGGGATAGGAGGACGGGATAGTAGGTCAGGATTGGAGGACGGGATAGGAGGATGGGATAGGAGGTCGGGATGAGAGGACGGGATAGGAGGACCGGGATAGGAGGATCGGGATAGGAGGTCGCGATAGGAGGACACGATAGGAGAACGCGATAGGAGGACGGGATAGGAGGTCGAGATAGGAGGTCGGGATAGGAGGTCGGGATAGGAGGTCGTGATAGGAGGTAAGGATAGGAGGACGGTATAGGAGGACAGTATAGGAGGACGGGATAGGAGGTCGGGATAGGAGGTCGGGATAGGAGGTCGGGATAGGAGGTCAGGATAGGAGGTCGAGATATGAGGACGGGATAGGAGGTCGAGATATGAGGATGGGATAGGAGGTCGTGATAGGAGGACAGGATAGGAGGACGGGATAGGAAGTCGTGATAGGAGGACGGGATAGGAGGACGGGATAGGAGGATGGGATAGGAGGTTGGGATAGGAGGTCGGGATAGGAGGATGGGATAGGAGGACTGGATAGATGGACTGGATAGGAGGATGGGATAGGAGGACGGGATAGGAGGACGGAAAAGGAGGACGGGAAAGGAGGTCGAGATATGAGGATGGGATAGGAGGTCGTGATAGGAGGACGGGATAGGATGTCGTGATAGGAGGACGGGATAGGAGGATGGGATAGGAGGTTGGGATAGGAGGATGGGATAGGAGGACTGGATAGATGGACAGGATAGGAGGACGGGATAGGAGGACGGGATAGGAGGTCGCGATAGGAGGACGCAATAGGAGGACACGATAGGAGGACGGGATAGGAGGACGGGATAGGAGGACGGGATAGGAGGTCGGGATAGGAGGTCGGGATAGGAGGACGCGATAGGAGGTCGAGATATGAGGATGTGATAGGATGTCGTGATAGGAGGACGGGATAGGAGGTTGTGATAGGAGGACGGGATAGGAGGATGGGATAGGAGGACGGGATAGGAGGATGGGATAGGAGGTCGGGATAGGAGGATGGGATAGGAGGACGGTATAGATGGACTGAATAGGAGGACGGGATAGGAGGACGAAAAGGAGGACGAGAAAGTAGGTCGAGATATGAGGACGGGAAAGGAGGACGGGATAGGCGGACGGGATAGGAGGACGGGATAGAAGGACGGGAAAGGAGGTTGAGATAGGAGGACGGAAAAGGAGGTTGAGATAGCAGGACGGCAAAGGAGGATGGGAAAGGAGGTTGAGATATGAGGACAGACTAGGAGGACGGGATATGATGACGGAATAGGAGGTCGGGATATGACAACAATATATGAGGACAGGATATGAAGTCAAAAGCTTCCTGCTTTGTTTATTTTCCTCCCCAACAAGGATTAGGAAGGAAAAACCGGGCAACACCAGGTACTCAGCTAATATATATATATATATATATATATATATATATATACATATATATATATATATATATATATATAAAATATATATATATATATATAATCTATATATGTAAAACGCAACGTGTGTGTGTATGTATGTATGTATGTTCCAGCATCCCATCCAAACGGCTAAAGATATTAACATGAAACTTGGCACACATGTTACTTATATGTCAACAACAAACATAGGCTAGGTGATTTAACCCTTACTCACACCCATTTGCCAGGTGCAGGGTTTATGTTTAAAGTCCCATACAAGTCAATGGTAAATATATGTTACTGCATAACTTCCAAACGGCTTGAGATATTTCGATAATACTTGGTCACATGTTACTTATATATCCACTTAAAATATAGGATAGTTAATTTAACCCTTAACTACCCCCATTTGTGAGGGTCGAGGTTTTTGTTTAAAGTCCCATGCAAATCAATGGGAAATGTATGTTCCCACATAGGTCAAGATATGAGGACGGGATAGGAGGACTGGATAGGAGGACGTGATAGGAGGATGGGATAGGAGGACGGGATAGGAGGACGGGATAGGAGGTCGGGATAGGAGGTCGGGATACAGCAACAATATATGAGGACGGGGTATGAAATCAAAAGCTTCCTCCTTTGTTTATTTTCCTCCCCAACAAGGATTAGGAAGGAAAAACCAGGAAAAGCCGGGTACTCAGATAGTATATATATATATATATATATATATATATATATATATACACTGCTCAAAAAAATAAAGGGAACACAGGTGGAAATTATAGGCAATTAGCAAGACACTTCCAATAAAGGAGTGGTTCTGCAGGTGGTGACCACAGACTACTTCTCAGTTCCTATGCTTCCTGGCAGATGTTTTGGTCACTTTTTAATGCTGGCGGTGCTTTCACTCTAGTGGTAGCATGTGACAGAGTCTAAAACCCACACAAGTGGCTCAGGTAGTGCAGCTCATCGAGGATGGCACATCAGTGCGAGCTGTGGCAAGAAGGTTTGCTGTGTCTGTCAGCGTAGTGTCCAGTGCATGGAGGTGCTACCAGGAGACAGGCCAGTACATCAGGAGACGTAGAGGAGAACATAGGAAGGCAACAACCCAGCAGCACAACCACTACCTTCACCTTTGTGCAAGGAGGAGCAGGAGGGGCACTGCCAGAGCCATGCAAAATGACCTCCAGCAGGCCACAAATGTGCATGTGTCCACTCAAACGGTCAGAAACAGACTCCATGAGGGTGGTGTGAGCGCCCGACATCCACAGGGGGGGGTTTGTGCTTACAGCCCAACACCATGCAGGACGTTTGGCATTTGCTAGAGAACACCAAGATTGGCAAATTCGGCACTGGTGCCCTGTGCTCTTCACAGGTGGAAGCAGGTTCACATTGAGCACATTTGACAGATGTGACAGAGTCTGGAGATGCCGTGGAAAACGTTCTGCTGCCTGCAACATCCTCCAGCTTGACCGGTTTGGCGGTTGGTCAGTAATGGTATGGGGTGGCATTTCTTTGGGGGGCCACACAGCCCTCCATGTGCTTGCCAGAGGTAGCCTGATTGCCATTAGGTACCGAGATGCAATCCTCAAACCCCTTGTGAGACCATATGCTGGTGCGGTTGTCCCTGGGTTCCTCCTAATGCAAGACATTGCTAGACCTCATGTGACTGGAGTGTGTCAGCAGTGCCTGCAAGAGGAAGGCATTGATGCTATGGACTGGCCCGCCCGTTCCGCAGACCTGAATGCGATTGAGCAATTCTGGGACATCATGTCTCGCTCCATCCACCAATGCCATGTTGCACCACAGACTGTCCAGGAGTTGGCGGATGCCAACCTCATCAGGAGCATGCCCTCATCAGAAGCATGCCCAGGAGTTGTAGGGAGGTCATACGGGTATCTGGAGGCCACACACACTACTGAACCTGATTTTGGCTTGTTTTAAGGACATTATATCAAAGTTGGATCAGTCTGTAGTTTGGTTTTCCACTTAGATTTTGAGTGTGACTCCATATCCAGACCTCCATGGGTTGATACATTTGTAAAGACGAAAGTATTTCATACGATTAGTTCATTCATTCAGATCTAGGATGTGTTATCTTAGTGTTCCCTTTATTTTTTTGAGCAGTGTATAAATATATATCCATGGACACTGCTGAAGTGTTATGAATTAGCAAAGGGATTGGTAGAGTAGTAGAGTACATATGCTTATGGCTAAATTCACATCAGCGTTGTGGACCTCCCTTTGTGAGCCCCAATAACAGGGCTGGACATCAGATACCAATGAATCCCGGCAGGTCCCATTCACTTTGAATGGAGTCTGTCAATGTTCCATTACATATCTGTTACTGTCCAGCATTTTGGCGGAGAAAAAAAACTGACATGCAGGAGTTTTTCCCTGCTAAAGTCTCATTAATTAAACAAAATCAGCAAACTCAGCTCCTAAAGTAAATGTGAATGTAGCCTTAATTATAACATGCATATCCCTAACAAATAAAATGGCAGAGCAGGCATGTGACCACAACATCCATTCTGAACCCCTACGCATGTTTTTTAACCTACAGCTTCCTCAGTAGGCTTATTTAAGCATGAAGCTTAATAGATTTACTGCAGTGCAGTGTAGCTGGCATCGGACATTGTGGCTGGTCATAAATGATTTCATATGGGCCTAGTGTTTGACATAGGGTAACTTATGGCTGTCGTTGGGAATCTTGTGGTTGTCATTATGGGACTAACAATGGCCCATTGTAATAATCATGGGGGCATTTTTGCTAACATGTGCTCCTAGTGTTTGGGAGTCTTGTGGTTGTAATAAAGAACCTTCTAGTTGTCATCCTGTGGCTTATATGGCCATTTTGGCTGGCATGTGCCATTGTCACTGTAATAGAAGGCACTGTGAGTTGTATAAGTTATATTGTAGCTACCAATGGGGCCAATTACTGGTGCTCATGGGATGAAAACTTTACAGAGGACTGTCATAGCTGGAAGAAGTCTTCATGCCAGATGTGTGAGATTGAAAAGACACAGAAAGGGAATTACTCCAATCCAGGAGAACTTCATCTGTGAGTTTGATCTAATGGTTGTTATCTGCTTTCTCACTGTACCCGATCAGTCCTGCATACACCAGTTCATTGTATAGTCTATTAATTGGTCATGTTGTGGGGGTATTATTTATACTCAGAGGTATGTTCTGTGTATTTATAATGTATAATGGGGTAAATTATTTGAAGGTGAGTCTACAGCTGACACCTGCAGTTTCATGTACCAGATTGTTCCTTTAGTAGGGTATATGTAAATCTGTTCTAAATGCAATGGAATCAGTAAAGAATATAGTAAACAAATTTCCGCTTTACTATAATGTATCCGTTCTTATTTTAGTCACAAGTTAAATAGTTTTCAACTGTTCGGCTTAACTCTAAAATCCAGATGAGCAGACAGTGAACAATTATTTTCTGGAAACCATTTGCATCATTTGGAACCCACATTGGGTTGTCTGACTGAAGAGCGTCCACCACACAAGAATGTACAGAATCAAAGCTATCAGTACAAAACATCTTTTGGAGTCACATTAACAGGAATAGGAAAATGAGTCGGTGATATAAATCATGGAGATGTAACTGGATGCGAGAAATGGTTGGAACTCTTCCTAGCACAGCAGCAAATCAGGACTAATAAATGAATCACCATTCAGGCAATGTATAAACTGATAAATGGAGATTAAAGGGTATATCCACATTTTTTTTAAATTAATATAAATAATGCACCCAGACAGACAAGTTGGATTACTGCAAAACTCAACATGCAGTTGAAGGGCAACTCCGGTATTTAACTTTTTATCCCCTATCCACAGAGCGGTGGTCAATACACCCTCTCCATGCATCTCTACGGAAGAGCCAGAGATATAGCGCTTGTGTATCTCCGGCTCTCCCATAGAGATGCATGGAGCAGTGGTTGATCTGTGCAAGAGAAGACCGGGGGGCTGGGCAGGAGATCGTGAGGGGTCCCAGCGGTTGTACCCCCCATGAGCAGACACTTATTTCCTATCCTGTGCATAAGGGATAAGAAGAGAAATACCAGTGTTTCCCTAAATCTCAGGCAGATATATAAATGAATATAGGTGTTGTCTGATTAGACACTGGATCTTGCTACAAGAGGACATCGGATAGATACCGTTTATACTCGAGTATAAGCCGAGCTTTTTAGCACAATTTTTCGTGCTGAAAACGCCCCCCCCCCCGCGGCTTATAATCGAGTGAACAAAAAAACGTTTCTGGCTTTAGCAGTGAGGGGATGGTCCTGGCCGGCCATCTCCGCCTGTCAGTTCCTTCTCAGTGGTCTTCAATCTGCGGACCTCCAGATGTTGCAAAACTACAACTCCCAGCATGCCCAGACAGGGCATGCTGGGAGTTGTAGTTTTGAAACATCTAGAGGTCTACAGGTTGAAGACCACTGCGGCCTTCGTCATCATCCAGACCCCCCTTTTTGTTTTCTACTCACCTCCCCTCGGTGGGAAGGAAGGGTGAGCTAGTCCATATCCGACCTCCTATGCTGCAGGGACCGTCCGGTGGGGAGGGTTAGTTGTTCCGGGCTGTCCATCTTCACCTGGAGGCCCTCTTCTCTGCTCCAGGCCAGCCCTGGATTAGTGACGTTGCCTTGACGACGACGCGCAAGGACGTCCGTGCGCAGCAGACGTCCGTGACGTCCCTGCGCGGTGGCGTCAAGGCAGCGTCACTAGGGATTGACAGGTGGTGCAGATGAAGGGGGGATGATGACGAGGGGGATGATGACAGGGTGATGATGACGGGCGTGATGATGACAGGGTGATGATGACGGGGTGATAATGACAGGGTGATAATGACGGGGTCTGGATGATGACAGGGGGGATGATGTATTTCTCCCACCCAAGGCTTATAGTTGATTTTCGAGTCAATAACTTTTCCTGGGTTTTTGGGGTGAAATTAGGGGCCTCGGCTTATATTCGGGACAGCTTATACTTGAGTATATACGGTAGATAGATAGATGACATTTTGTATTTCAGTGATCAATACTGGAACTGTACAATCTAAAACCCCTGATTTGGGCACCAATAGAATGTGTCCTGCACTTGTATATGTGTCTATCTTACCCCTGAAATGTGGATGTGCATGTGTATTTCTAACATTGTTAGAGCAAAGGCACATTCTTAGGCCAAAATGCTAAATCTATAACAGGGCACTCCACCTACCATGTGCCATTTCTAATTCTGGTATCTATTTATGTGGCATTGTGATCATGTAGCCCCCTTACGCACTGGTGGGTTTTGTACTGTACCTTTGCACTGCTAATGCTACACCTCTGGACCTGGTCTCCCATATATTAAATTGGATGGTCAACGTGTAATACTGCATTTAACCTGCGGGGACAATGTATGGTTGACTATGGATCCCCTTGGCAATAGCAATCGATCAGGTTTTAGGGCCCACTCATCCCTCCGTATAGATTTGCCTCTGGTTGGGGATTCTCGCTAATATCAAATAAGTGTTTTCCAGCATAAAGACACTTCATGATGCAATTAGATCAGGTAATTATTATCTATTAACTATTATTTATACATTTAATTCTAAAGCTAATTTCATAGGAAGCCAATTAACCTATCAGTATGTTTTTGGAGTGTAGGAGGAAACCAGAGCGCCTTTTCAACATTACATACTTCTTTTCAGCTCATACAAAGGAATAGCTGATGTTCTTTGAAAATTCAAGAGCTGAATCTGTCATTACTTGAACCTTAGGAACAGAAAGAAAAGGCAGAAACGAAGAAAGTACAATGATAAATGAAATCATGGCTTTTTTTTACTTGTATTTCTTCTGAATCTCACTTCACTTTTTATGAAAAAAAAAAAAAAAACAGCGTACAATTTATGCTTTTTCTTTGCATTGTGCCATTTTAAGGCTCAAGTGCTATACATAGCGTGTCAGCTTCTGTCTGCCGAACACTTGACAGGTCAAAGAGATCCAACGTTTTGTGCTTCTCTGGAATTAAATAAGATTTCAATTATATGACTATTTTTTACAGCATTACAAAATATAATCCTCTAGACTGTTTGCCACAAAATATATATCATTGCTCGTATAGTAAAGTGGTAAAAATGTCATATGTCTAGTGGTACGCCTACTTTGCATATTGTTTATATTTAGAGGGGCCCAGGTTATGAGCGATATGTATGTCTAAAAGGTGAATAGGGTTGTGCTATCAGGAGTTTCCTGATGTTTCAGGGGCTTTCCTGAGTGGTCATGGGGGTTAGGGCTTAACACATTGACTTTGGCATTTAAAATGCTTTATGTTGTCTGTTTTAGAATGCATACACACCAGGTTTTGTGCATCCATTGGGGGAATATTAAAACCTATATCCCTACCAGATCTGTGCCACACCCCATTTTAGCCATTGAGCCGAACAGAGTTAGCTAGAGACTCCAGTCAGCTCATTTTCCAACTGTATCCAACCTGAAAATCGCAGCAGACCACAATCAGCATGAAGTAGATATGGTCCAAATTTCACCCAAAAAAAAAAATGGATTTGTTATAATCTGAACTTTTCATGAATCCGTATGAATTCCTTTTGTCCCTGCTAAAGTCCACTAAGAGGCCTGGAGGTAAGCAGCTATTAGCATCACAGCTTCCATTACATTCACTAGGCAGTGCACCATGAACCCAGCCTCATACACTTAGGGGGGGATTTATTAAAACCTGTGCCGAGGAAAAGTTGCCCAGTTGCTCATGGCAACCAATCAGATAACTTCTTTCATTTTTAACAAGGCCTCTGCAAAATGAAAGAAGTTATCCAATTGGTTGCTATGTGCAACTGGTTAACTTTTCCTCTGCACAGGTTTTGATAAATCTCCCCCTTAATGTTCAGTACAGAAGCATGGACTCCTACCTTAGACAGGGGTCCCTGCTCCTAAACATACTTTGCATTGGCAATTGCAAGACAATCAAGGACATTCTGAATCTCAATTGGTATCTGAATCCTAAAGGAATCTGACAGTCAGATTTGCTAAATCTCAGGAGACTTGCTCAGTTGGAATCTGAATCTTTAAAAGGGTATTCCAGCCAAAGACATAATATCCCCTATCCAAAGGCGATCTCTCTGACGGCCGTCACGCCCCCTCCCATAGACATAAATGGAGGGAGCATGGCATGATGTCACGTCTCCAGTCCTAGAAACACAGAGGTTTCCGAGACTGGAGATGCAGCCCCTCATAGAATGCATGTGCTGCACAGAGAACGCAGGGGGTCCCAGCGGTAAGCTCACCACGATCAGAAATATTATTCCCTATTCTTTGGATAGGGGATAAGATGTCTTTGGCTGAAATACCCCTTTAAAGCGTACATGTCATATCCCACAAAAATAATGTTATATTTTACTCAGTACCTAATCCTATGCATATAATGTTTATTGTGTCTATCACCTATATTTCTCACAAATACATTCTATCTGTTGCTCACTTGCTTTGTCATTCTGTGATTTGAAGGACACGTGTCCTCACACTGCATGACTCATCTTGCTCCCTGAGTCTTCTGTGCTGTGCTAGGTCTCTATCCAATCACTGCTGGCTGCACTGTAACCCCCTCCTCTCTGCGGGAGTCTGACAGGACAGGAGTGAGCACAGAGGAATGCCAGCCCTGCCCTCACTTACCAGACTTTGTCCTTGCCTGTGCTTCAGCTGGGACAAAGATGATGATGCAGCCAGATAGGATTTTCTGATTTTCTTCTTTATGGTATTGTGTTTTTTTTTTTTTTTTTTAATAAGCCATGATTTCTATAAAAAAGGAAATAAATCATTTCTTATGAAGTACACTAGAGAGGTTAAAGGAAATCTGTCTTCAGTGTCACCTGCACTTACCTAATCATTCAGCAGGCATCCCGTGCAAACCCCTGGGGGGGGGGGGGGTTCTGAGAAACACCCCCCCATGTCGGCGATCACCGCAAATCGCCGATCAATTCAAATCGGCGATCTGCAGCGATTCTGGGCTGATCGGGTTTCTGATGACCCCCAGGAGGAAGGTATTGCCGAAACGATCGTTGGGGTGGCGTCACTCCTGCTTGGGTCAGCTGCTGCATTGTTTTTCTATAGTTCCTTGGTATGTATGCTGGTTTTTTGACATGATTATTGTCACGATTCGGCAGGCTGGAGGTGGATCCTCTGTGCCAGAGAGGGATTGGCGTGGACCGTGTCAGTGGACCGGTTCTAAGTTGCTACTGGTATTCACCAGAGCCCGCCGCAAAGCGGGATGGTCTTGCAGCGGCGGTAGCAACCAGGTCGTATCCACTGGCAACGGCTCAACCTCTCTGACTGCTGAGATAAGCGCGGTACAAGGGAATAGACAAGAGCAAGGTCAGACGTAGCAGAAGGTCGGGACAGGCGGCAAGGTTCGCAGTCAATGGTGGAATAGCAGGAGGTCTGGAACACAGTATGGGTAACACAGTAAAGCTTTCTCAAGGCACAAGGCAACAAGATCCGGCAAGTTAGTGCAGGGGAAGTGAGGTATAAGTAGGGCAAGGAACAGGTGCAAGCTAATCAGGGTGATTGGACCAGGCACCATCATTGGTGCACTGGCCCTTTAAATCTCAGAGCGCTGGCGCGCGCGCGCCCTAGAGAGCGGAGCCGCGCGCGCCAGAGCATGACAGCCGGGGACCGGGACAGGTAAGTGACCTGGGATGCGATTCGCGAGCGGGCGCGTCCCGCTATGCGAATCGCATCTCCGCCGGCAATGTCAGTGCAGCGCTCCCGGTCAGCGGGTCTGACCGGGGCACTGCAAGGAGAGAAACGCCGCGAGCGCTTCGGGGAGGAGCAGGGACCCGGAGCGCTCGGCGCAACAGTACCCCCCCCCAAGGTCTCCCCCTCTTTTTGTCGGGATATCGCTCCACCTGGGACGAGGACATTGGGAGCGATTGTAGAGTCTCCTTCTGGGGGACAGTGAAGTCCTGGGTATACTCAAAAATGGCAGACCGGTCAGAAGGAGTGGGAATGGGGGGGGGCAGAGGGTGAGGCTTGGCACAGTCCTGACAGGCCTTGGGGAGAGCAGGCACAGGAGGAGACACTGAGGACCGACAGACGGGGCTGGGAGCAGACGTGAGGCACTCCTTGCGGCAAGCAGGACCCCAATTCTTGATCTCCCGGTTGTCCAGTCAAGGGTGGGAGAATGGTGCTGGAGCCATGGCAAACCGAGGAGGATTTCAGAGGTACAGCCAGGCAAGACCAAAAATTCAATTTCCTTGAGATGCGGTCCAATGTTCATAAGCAGGGGCAATGTGCGATAACGCACAGTGCAGTGCAACTTGACCCCGTTGACCGAAGAAATGTAGAGCGGCTTGATGAGACGGGTCACCGGGATGCAGTACCTATCAAGCAAAGAGGCCAGAATAAAATTTCCAGAAGAACCAGAGTCCAAGACGGCCACAGCAGAGAAGGAGGAGTTGGCAGAAGGAGAAATCCGTACGGACACAGAGAGAGATGGAGAAGCAGACTCCGTACCCAGAGACGCCAGGCCCACATGAGCAGGTTGCGTGCGTGCATTTTCCAGACGTGGAGGACGAATAGGGCAATCCACCAAGAAATGTTCGGTACTAGTGCAGTACAGACATAGATTTTTGTCCCTACGGCGAGACCTCTCTTCAATAGTCAGGCGAGACCGATCTACTTGCATAGGCTCCTCGGCGGGAGGCACAGGGGTAGATTGCAAGGGATACCGTGAGAGAGGTGCCCAGGGATTAAGGTCTTTTTCCTGGCGGAGTTCCTGGTGTCTTTCCGAAAAACGAATGTCAATGCGGGTGGCCAAATGGATAAGTTCATGCAGGTTGGCAGGAATCTCTCGTGCGGCCAGCACATCTTTGATGTTACTGGATAGGCCTTTTTTAAAGGTCGCGCAGAGAGCCTCGTTGTTCCAAGATAATTTGGAAGCGAGAGTACGAAATCGGATAGCGTACTCGCCTACTGAAGAATTACCCTGGACCAGGTTCAGCAGGGCAGTCTCGGCAGAAGAAGTTCGGGCTGGTTCCTCGAAGACACTGCGAACCTCAGAGAAGAAGGAGTGTACAGTGGCGGTGACAGGGTCATCGCAGTCCCAGAGCGGTGTGGCCCAAGCCAAAGCCTTCCCAGACAGGAGACTAACCACGAAAGCCACCTTCGACCGTTCTGTAGGAAATTGGTCCGACAACATCTCCAAATGTAGGGAACATTGTGACAGGAAACCTCGGCAGATTCTAGAGTCCCCATCAAATTTGTCCGGCAGGGACAAGCGGAGGTTAGGAGCGGCCACTCGCTGCAGAAGAGGTGCAGGAGCCGGCGGAGGAGATGGTTGTTGCTGCTGTAGCTGTGACTGAAGTTGCTGTAGCTGTAACTGAAGCTGCTGTAGCTGTGACTGAAGTTGCTGAGTCATGGTGGTCAAGTACGACAGCTGGTGATGTTGTTGGGCGATCTGTCGGGATTGCTGGGCGACCAGCGTGGTGAGGTCAGCGACGACTGGTAGCGGGACCTCAGCGGGATCCATGGCCAGATCTACTGTCACGATTCGGCAGGCTGGAGGTGGATCCTCTGTGCCAGAGAGGGATTGGCGTGGACCGTGTCAGTGGACCGGTTCTACGTTGCTACTGGTATTCACCAGAGCCCGCCGCAAAGCGGGATGGTCTTGCAGCGGCGGTAGCAACCAGGTCGTATCCACTGGCAACGGCTCAACCTCTCTGACTGCTGAGATAAGCGCGGTACAAGGGAGTAGACAAGAGCAAGGTCAGACGTAGCAGAAGGTCGGGACAGGCGGCAAGGTTCGTAGTCAATGGTGGAATAGCAGGAGGTCTGGAACACAGTATGGGTAACACAGTAAAGCTTTCTCAAGGCACAAGGCAACAAGATCCGGCAAGGGAGTGCAGGGGAAGTGAGGTATAAGTAGGGCAAGGAACAGGTGCAAGCCAATCAGGGTGATTGGACCAGGCACCATCATTGGTGCACTGGCCCTTTAAATCTCAGAGCGCTGGCGCGCACGCGCCCTAGAGAGCGGAGCCGCGCGCGCCAGAGCATGACAGCCGGGGACCGGGACAGGTAAGTGACCTGGGATGCGATTCGCGAGCGGCACTGTCACGATTCGGCAGGCTGGAGGTGGATCCTCTGTGCCAGAGAGGGATTGGCGTGGACCGTGTCAGTGGACCGGTTCTAAGTTGCTACTGGTATTCACCAGAGCCCGCCGCAAAGCGGGATGGTCTTGCAGCGGCGGTAGCAACCAGGTCGTATCCACTGGCAATGGCTCAACCTCTCTGACTGCTGAGATAAGCGCGGTACAAGGGAGTAGACAAGAGCAAGGTCAGACGTAGTGTTGAGCGGCATAGGCCATATTCGAATTCGCGAATATTCGCGAATATATGGACGAATATTCGTCATATATTCGCGAATATTCGCATATTCGTTATAATCTCGTTTTATTTTCGCATATGCGAAAATTCGCGTATGCGAAAACTAACATATGTGAAAATTAGCATATACAAAATTAACATACATGAAAATTTGCATATGCGAACATTAGCATATGCTAATTTTCGCATATGCGAATTGTCGCACACCAGTCTCACACAGTAGTATTGCAGCCTTCTTTACACCACACAAGCTGGAAGCAGAGAGGGGTGATCACTGTGATGTGTACTGTGAAGAAAAAAAACAAAAAAAAAACGAATATTCGTAATTACGAATATATAGCGCTATATTCGCGAAATTCGCGAATAATATTCGAATTGCGAATATTCGCGAGCAACACTAGTCAGACGTAGCAGAAGGTCGGGACAGGTGGCAAGGTTCGTAGTCAATGGTGGAATAGCAGGAGGTCTGGAACACAGTATGGGTAACACAGTAAAGCTTTCTCAAGGCACAAGGCAACAAGATCCGGCAAGGGAGTGCAGGGGAAGTGAGGTATAAGTAGGGCAAGGAACAGGTGCAAGCTAATCAGGGTGATTGGACCAGGCACCATCATTGGTGCACTGGCCCTTTAAATCTCAGAGCACTGGCACGCGCGTGCCCTAGAGAGCAGAGCCGCGCGCGCCAGAGCATGACAGCCGGGGACCGGGACAGGTAAGTGACCTGGGATGCGATTCGCGAGCGGGCGCGTCCCGCTTTGCGAATCGCATCTCCGCCGGCAATGTCAGTGCAGCGCTCCCGGTCAGGGGGTCTGACCGGGGCGCTGCAAGGAGAGAAACGCCGCGAGCGCTTCGGGGAGGAGCAGGGACCCGGAGCGCTCGGCGTAACAATTATGCACTCTATGTAAGCTGTAATAGCCCCTATTATGCACCTTATATTTGTCTACCAGTCATGCACTTTATATTTGTGTTAATGTATTATGCGCAAGCAGGTAGTGTCGCCCCTTTTGTCTAGTCTTCCCCAGTAGTTGCAATCCTCCCCTTCCCTTATGTTTTATGAATTACATGTTTTTAATATAATTAATAAACTTACATATTTTATATTCTACCAAAATGACTCCTTTTGTATTTGTGGTATAACATGCTGGGAGTTTTGCAACACCTGGAGGCACCCTTTTCGGGAAACACTGTTGTAGGGTAATTTTGGTATCAGAGGCAGGCCTAATTCTTGCATCTGGGCCCATCCCTATGCAAATCCCTTATTTAGGCCTCAAATGCGCATGTCGCTCTCTCACTTCAGAGCCCTGTCGTATTTCAATACAACAGTTTAGAGCCGCATATGGGGTATTTCTGTACTTGGGCGAAATTGCCTAACAAAATTTGGAGGGCTTTTTCTCCTTTTACCCCTTATGAAAAGATAAAGTTGGAGTCTACTCCAGCATGTTATTGTAAAAAAATAAATTTTTAGCACTAACATGCTGGGGTTGCCCCATACTTTTCATTTTCCCAAGAGGTAAAAGGAAAAAAAGAGCCACAAAATTTGTAACGCAATTACGGAAATACTCCATATGTGGACGTAAAATACTCTGTGGGCGCACAAGGTGGCTCAGGAGTGAGAGCGCCATGTACATTTAAAGTGATTTGCACAAGGGTGGCTGATCATTAAAGGACAACTGCAGCGGTATGACACTTATCCCCTATCCAAAGGATAGGGGATAAGTGTTTGATTGCGGGGGGTCCGACCGTTGGGACCCCCCTCGATCTCCCTCACGGGGCGCCGCCATTAGCGCTCATGGTGACGTAGCATCAACCTAGAGGTGGACGGTGATGCCCCGTCTCCTCCCTGTCCCCATACAGTTCTATGGGGGAGATGGGGAGGCACGAACGCTGCCTCCCCACCTCTCCCATAGAGATGTATGGAGGAGGCATGCTGGCTGCAACGTCATGCTGCGGCTGGCACACCCCCTGCACGGGACAGCCGCAGCCCCGTACAGGAGATCACAGGGGGTCCCAGTGGTCGGACCCCCCCCGTGATCAAACACTTATCCCCTATCCTGTGTATAGGGGATAAGTGTTAATCACGCTGCAGATGTCCTTTAAGCAGTTTTGACATAAACAAAAGAAAAAAACACCTACATGTGACCCCATTTTGAATACTACATCCCTCACGGAACGTAACAAGGAGTATAGTGAGCCTGAACACCCTACAGGTGTTTGAAGAATTTTTGTTAAAGTTGGATGTGAAAATGAAAATGTTTTATCTTTTCACTAAAATGCTGGTGTTATCCCAAATTTTTCATTTTCACAAGGGGTAATAGGAAAAATGCCCCCCAAAATTTGGTGCTCCTTCTCTTCTGAGCATTGTAGTTCGCCCGCAGAGCACTTTACATATGGGATATTTCCAAATTCAGAAGAAACGGAGTTAACATTTTTGGAGGCTTTTTTCTTATTACCACTTGTGAAAATGAAACATTTGTGGTAACACCAGCATTTTTGTGAAAAAAAAATCTAATTTTTCCATTTCATTCCCATCTTAAACGGAAATTTGTCAAACACCTGTGGGGTGTAAAGGCTCACTGTTCCCCTTGTTCCATGCCTTGAGGGGTGTTGTTTCCCAAATAGTGTGCCATGTGGGGCTTTTTTTTGCTGTTCTGGCACCATAGGGGCTTCCTAAATGCCACATGCCCCCCAAAAACCATTTCAGCAACATTTGTTTTCCAAAAGCCAAATGTGGCTCCTTCTCTTCTGAGCATTGTAGTGCGCCCGCAGTGCACTTGACATCCACACATGGGGCATTTCCATACTCAGAAGAAATGGCGTTGCAAGTTTTGGGGGGCATTTTCTCCTATTATCTTTTGTAAAAATTGTAAATTTGGGGAAAAAACTGCATTTCATTGAAAAAAAAAAATTTCATTTATACATCCGACTTTACCGAAAATTTATCAAACACCTGTGAGGTGTTAAGTTCTGGCACCATAGGGGCTTCCTAAATGCGACATGCCCCACAAAAACCATTTCAGCAAAGTTCAATTTCCAAAATCCTATTGTCGCTCCTTTCCTTCTGAGCCCTCTAGTGCACCCACAGAGCACTTCACATACACATATGAGGTATTTCCTTATTCAAGAGAAATTGGGTTACACATTTTGGGGGGCTTTTTCTCCTTACCCCTTGTAAAAATTCAAAAACTGGGTCTACAAGAACAAAAAATTTTGATTTTTAATTTTCCCCTTCACTTTGCTGCTAAAGGGTTAACAAACTTTCTAAATGTCATTTTGAATACTTTGAGGGGTGCAGTTTTTATAATGGGGTCATTTATGGGGTATTTCTAATAGGAAGGCCCTTCAAATCCACTTCAAAACTGAACTGATCCCTGAAAAATTGTGATTTCGAAAATTTTGTGAAAAATTGGAAAATTGCTGCTGAACTTTGAAGCCCTCTAATGTCTTCCAAAAGTAAAAACATGTCAACTTTATGATGCAAACATAATGTAGACATATTGTATATGTGAATCAATATATAATTTATTTGGTATGTCTATTTTCCTTCCAATCAGAGAGCTTCAAAGTTAGAAAAATGCAAATTTTTTTCATTTTTCATGAAATTTTAGATTTTTGTTACGACGAAAATCAACAAATATTTACCATTATGTTAAAGTAGAATATGTCACAAACAAACAGTCTCGGAATCAAATTCATAAGTAAAAGCATCCCAGAGTTATTAATGCTTAAAGTGACAGTGGTCAGATGTGCAAAAAACGCTCTGGACCTTAGGGTGCAAATGGGCTCGGTCCCCAAGGGGTTAAAGAAGCTAAAGGAAAACATGTTGACAGGATGGATTACACAAAACACGCTAAAATGGCAAGGAATTGAGAAGCTTGCAAGACACATCTTGTCTATGCCAAAACACAAATTTATGTCTAATTGATATGTATAAAATAGGGAGAACAAAACATCAGAGTTTGGACTGAACAGATTTTGATAGAGATAATAATTCAGCTTTATTTTAAATGCCTGTCAAGAACACTTGAGCATCAGGTCAACACTCCTTGGACACCTGCGTATTCCTTCTCAGTGTTCGGCAGGTTTATAATATTCTCAAGAGCTAATTTCACACAATCTCTTTATATTCAATGTTAATTGGAATAAAGAAACTAAGGGAAACCAAGAGAATATGTGTGTCCGAGAAGTAATTGGCTGCTACATAATAAGTGAGGTGACGCGGTTCCCACTGCTTCTTCCTTGCTCTGACCTAAGAAGCAAAAAAGTCACATGAATACCAGATTATGAAACATTTCTCCGAGACATTTAAAGTGATGTTGATATGACGGAGAATCTCCCGAGTGTTTTCTATATATCATGATCCCCATCATTAGACGCTCTTGACAAGTTGAACTGTCTTCAGCTACTAATAAGTGAGTGTTTATCTGGCATTTTCTACTTCACTGCCCATTTCAATTAGGCTGGAACCAAAGTAATTATGTGCATTTTATTCTCTGAGCTTACGTAAGATTATAGCTACAGTAAACTATAAGGTTCTGGCTGTACTCGGTGCATTCTGCATGGCTCACTGTATAGTCTTTAAGTTAATAGTGTGAAATAAAAACACTGCGGGTAAGTGTAATTGCTGCGATTCAAATCATGTGGAAAACCATATTGAGCATTCTGATTCTAAATGAGAGCGGGACATTTATAAAACTGGTGTAAAAAGGAAAAGTGGCATAACTATAAATGGATGTTAACAAGTATCCAATAGGAAAAAGAAGTGGAGCACTCACCGGACCTTGAATGCAGGTTGACTTTATTGACCGGAATGATCAAAGGCACATCGGGGGGGGGTTGTACAGACAGGGGAGTGTAGCTTAGAGACGCGGGGGTATCCTCTCGGTGACGGACCGTTGCGCGCCGAAGTGCTTCTCCAGACTGGGACTATAAATGGATGTTACCTGGAATGGTTACAGCACCGAGAGATGCAGCTTACATTTTTATGACCAAAATGCAAGATTTGTAAGAGTGCCTCCACCTACTATTGTCACCTACTATATGTTCTCTTATATGTCTTTGTAAGCCCCCCCTTACTGGTGTGGATCCAAAGGCAAAAGGCAAAACTCTGGAGCAGAGGATAAGTATCCTCTAAGATTTCCCTTCATTATCCTGTTCCAGGATGTGGAAGATAAACTTCTACTGCTAGAAAGTTCCAGGTCGCTAGTCCAAGAGTGGTCCTGGTATGGCAAGCAACTGACCAAATGGGCCAGACAGCCTAAGTGCTAAATACTGGGGACACTGGCAGAGGTGAGACTGGTGTTGGCATGGGTGGTAGATGAGTCATGGCAGGTGGCACAAGACCTGGTCCTTCACAGGAGGAACAATGTAGAACAGGTAAGCAGGTACAGGATGGCAGATTGGGAATAATATACCTTTTCTATGGCAAGACCACACTATTGTCCAGGAAAAGGTGAGTGGTTGGAGCAGCCATAAATAGTGTTAATACCAGGCAGGGATAGATAGAGGACACATTAGAGATGTGTGCATTGGCCCTTTAAGTTGCAACCAAAGCATGTTTGTGGGGCCCCTATGTGGCAGACCAGGAACTGTAACCATGGAGAAGGAAGCAGGATTAAGAGTGGAGGAGGAAGCCCAGACCAGACGACAGGGAGGTAGTAAGAACTAGGACAAGCCATACACTGGCAGATGGCGAATGCCCACGTTACACTAGCTAATATCCACGACAGCTACATCCACCATATATTTTATTTGCTAAAGTGTATATAAAATGAAACATAATGCAGTTAGTCCTAATTTAAAATGATCCTATTGTTTTGTGTCTGTAACTCCTGTGCAGACCTATGCATCTCTTTAGTAACAGACCACAAACGGACTCCATGTATTCTGCCATCACAATCTCTTCCATCTCTGCACTATGAATACATGTGAAAAAGAAGTAGAGGTCATTTTACATTGAGACTATTTACAAAGCTGCCTAAATGGGACCATAAAAAGTGCTTTCTGTGTGAAGGCTGACATGGTCAGGACATTAGTTGGCATATTCAGATGGGGAGGATTTGGTGAGAGTGGTATAGGTTGTAAGGGGCATTTATGGTGGGCTGTTAAGGGGGGGGGGTCAATAACAGGGTAACACAAACCTTATCAGCATGGTCTTTGCATCACATAATGCCAAGACTAGCAATACATTACCAGCAATCCAGCAATTGAGCATAATTAAACCCATACAACACATTTTACATAAAATTCCAATACTGATCCTTTCACTACTCAGCAGTCGGCTCTATGTTCCTGACTTTGGGTACGTTCACATGAGCGGATTTACAGCGTATTTTACTCTGCGGATCCACTGGTGAAGTCCCGCTCTATGCTGTCTTTACATGTGCCTGCTCGTAGCAGCAATATGTCGTGATGAGCAGACACACTGCAGCGATGTGCGTGGCGTACTCGCACATCGCGGCCACTCTCCCTGCTCTGACCTAGGCAGAGAGCTCCCGCGATGTGCAAGCATACTGCGACTCACACATCGCAGTGTCTCTGCTTGTAGCGGCGCATTGCCGCTACGAGCAGGCACATGTAAAGACAGCATAGAGCGGGCCTTCACCAGCGGATCCGCAGCTAAATACACTGCGAAAATCCGCTTGTGTGAACGTACCCTTTGCCTGTATCTGTTATTTTAGCACTAATGAAGCCCATATGTCCATAAGTCAAGCCCTAGAAATGACGTTATTTTCCAGCTTGAGTAGTTGTTCTGCTTCATTCTAAAATTGCTCTCAAAGCCTAATTATTTTCTGAATGTTCAATTCTGCAACAATTCAGAGTCATTTATTTAAATGTCCCACATTAAGGTACTGTAGGTCCTTGTGCTTTATCACCTTGACTACTAAAGAAATTCTCCTCAATGGCCTCACATAACTTGCTGTTCCACAATGAAGGATACACACAAAATGTTATGTTTTTATTGACCATTGCTTGACATCATTGCACCACACACTAGCAATCCATAATCTTAACCCGTTAAGGACCAAGCCCATTTTGACCTTAAGGACCAGGCCAATTTTTTTTTGCATTTTCGTTTTTTTCCTCCTCGCCTTCTAAAAATCAAAACTCTTTTCTATTTTCATCCACTTACTTGTTTTCTGCACAACCAGTTGTCCTTTGTAATTACGTCACTCATTCTACCATAAAATGTATGGTGCAACCAAAAAAATACTATTTGTATGGGGAAATTAAAAAGAAAACCACAATTTTGCTGATTTTGAAAGGTTCCGTTTTCACGCCGTACAATTTATGGTACAAATGACGTGCTATTTATTCTGTGGGTCAATACGATTAAAATGATACTCATGATTACATACTTTTCACAAACTTTTTAACCAAATTAGTAAGCTTAAAATCCCTCTATTTTGACTACCTATAACTTTTTCATTTTTCCATATAAGTGGCGGTATGAGGCTCATTTTTTGCACCGTGATCTGCACTTTTTATTGAAACCACATTTGTGTATATGAAACTTTTATAAATTTTTTAATACATTTTTTTTAAATAAACTGTTCACGCCGTTCACCAAACGGGATTATTAACATTATATTTCAATAGTTCGGACAATTACACATGCAGCGATACCAAATATGTTTATTAATAAAAAAAAATTACACTTTTTAGGGGTAAAATGGGAAAAAGGGACATTTTACATTTTTATTGGGGGAGGGGATTTATAGGGGACCTGGCCATGCCGCGGGTGATCAGATCAGCATATAATGTAGCCCTGCTGCCGCAATCTGTTTTGATCATGGCATCTGAGGGGTTAATGGTAGACATCCGCGTGATCGCAGATGTCGGTCATTACGGCGGGTCCTTGACTGCTATCAGCAGCTGGGACCTGCCGCACAAGACCCGAGCATCACTCCAATGCTTGCGATTATGTACAGGATGTAAATGTAAGTCCCGGTGTGCGAAGTACCACTGCACCAGGACGTACATTTACGTCCTTGTTCGTTAAGGGGTTAAAGGAGTTCTCTGGTGGAAAACATTGATTTATTTTTTCAAATCAACTGGTGCCAGAGAGTTATACAGATTTCTAAATTACTTCTATTAATCCTTTCAGTACTTATCAGCTGCTGTATACTACAGAGGAAGTTGAGTAGTTCTTTTCTGTATGACCACAGTGCTCTCTGCTGATATCTCTGTCAATATCAGGAACTGTCCAGAGCAGCATATGTTTACTATGGGGATTTGCTCCTACTCTGGACAGTTCCTGACATGGTAAGAGGTGTCAGCAAAGAGCACTGTGGTTAGACTGAAAAGAACCATGCAACTTCCTCTGGAGCATACAGCAGCTGATAAGTACTGGAAGAATTAAGATTTTTAATAGAAGTCATTTTCAAATCTGTTTTACTTTCTGGAGCCAATTGATATAAAAAAAATTGTTTTCCACCGGAGAGCCCCTTTAATCTTCTTATATCTGTAGTTCCTCTTTCTTTTCCATTTCCTTCCATATCTCTGCCCCTAAGTCTATTTTATCTCTGCAAAATCATCCAGAGCAACAGAATGAAAAACTCCATACTGAACAAGTTTAAGAGGGTTCTGTATACCTTTCTTGGAAAATATGATATTATATGTTATGAGTACAAGATGGTTAGAGATGGGGCATCTATGTCCTGGGATTTATTGAGAAAATGGCATCAGC
Source organism: Hyla sarda (assembly GCF_029499605.1). Lineage (NCBI taxonomy): Eukaryota > Metazoa > Chordata > Amphibia > Anura > Hylidae > Hyla > Hyla sarda. Next base: position 397,920,167 of record NC_079191.1, read on the forward strand.
TTTCCTCTGGATCAACACAGTATGGTTGTAGGTAGAGCTTAATGGACTTTTGTCCTCTTTTTCTACCTTATCAACTATGTAACAGATCAACTTCTTCAATCCCAATCATATGGCCTCAAATGTGCCTTTAGGAGCCCAGAGAAGGCGAAATATGCACCCTTCTATGCAACTTCAGGCACCGGGCCCAAATAAGCTTCCCCTTCCAATAAACTAAATACTTTCAACTCCTTGAGCAATGACTCTGCTGAGCCTTGTCACCAAGGCGGAAGATAACCCATATCTGCCCATTGTTGTCATGTCCGTGTAGGGGGAAGGATCTACACCTACTGTTCTCCCACTTGTGGATTTACTTTGCAAGGCTTTTCTCTCTCCCATCATCATAGGTTATTTTGTGGCCTGCTTAGATGCTCCAGGGACTAGCCTGAAAAGTTTCCTTCTAAAACCTGTTTTCAAAGTTGAAAACCTGCTGCCTGTAAATTGGCTTAATGTGTCAACTCTGGTTCTAAGCCTGTGAGAAAACCATTAAAGATCAGCCATCCTCTTCTCTTTAGGTCACCACTTCCACATTCAACCAACTACCACCAAAACACCTCCCTAGAGGTTGTGGTTGTGGCTAGGGATGAGCGAATCGAATCTGACAAATCCAAATTTGTTACGAATTTCAGGAAAAATTTGATTTTCAGCAGATGCGAATATCGCCGCCATTCGATAGCGTGAATCGCTTCATTAAACTCCATTTAGTGCGGTCCAGTCTCCAGGGCATCTAAAATGGAGGATCCACATGTGAGGACATGGGGCAAGGAATATTGGGAAGGCGGGGAACAAGGGTCGGCAGGATGACCCTGAATTACACGCAGCATGCAGCCTATCAGCAGGCAGCCAACCCTGTGATGTCACAGCCCTATATCATAGGCAACCATCACTTCAGCCTTTTATTGCAGAGAGAGAGAGGGGCAGATAGCAGTGAGTGTTGCACAGAAAAGCATTTTTACAGCAGCGATTCACCTCCCAGTCACATCAGCGTTCTATTGCAGAGAGGGACAGAGAGCAGTGCGATGCACAGAAAAGCTTGTTTGCAGCAGCGATTCACCTCAAGCCCAAATCCAGCCTAGAAGTACTGATAGGGAAGGGAGTGAGATTGAGAGAGAACACCTGAGTACACACCTGCTAGTGTTATAGACAAATACTGTTTTAAGCGTACTGGAGCGCATTGGCCTCCCCTCATAAGTGCATGCCACATACGTACATCTAAGTGGTTCACTATTTTGTTACTGTTAAAGTTTTAAAGGACTAGATACTGTGAAAGGCCAGGATGTTTTAGACAAATACTGTTTTAAGCGTAGTAGAGCGTATTGTACTCCCCTCATTTACGCACTAAGTATGTCAGGCAGAGTAATGCCAGGACGGGCACAAGGGATTGGTAGAGGCCTAAATTCATCAGGCAGAGGTCCTAGCAGACTAGGGGCGAGTGGCAGCAGGAGTCGCAGCGATAGGCCTGAGCTCCCGGTATCAGCTAGCAGTCATGTCTCGACCAGCAACCCATCTGTCGACTTCGAATGGTTAACATGGTCATCCACTTCATAACAAGTGACATCTGACACCCGCAGTCAACAGTTGATGGGTTCCTCAGACACAACCATCAGTTGGCATGGCCCAGGAGCAGTCCCTTTCCTCCCACTGCCTCTGTCCTATGCTGTTCCCTCCCCCACAGAAGTATCTTATGCTGTGAGTTCAGCTCCACTATTTAGTGAGGACGATCTACTAGAGGACAGTCAGCAGCCACTTCCCAGCTAAGAAGTGCAGGAGACATCTGCTGCTTCCTCCGCTAGGCGAGCAAGTTGTGATGAGGAGAGTGGCGTGGGAGTGATGTTGTGAGCGTTCAGGCTCGTGAAGAAGACACTGTTGAGGAACCTGAGGAGGACATCAGTGACGTGCAGACACAACTCATTGATGATGAAGTCGATCGTACTTGGGAGAAGGGTGCAGAAGGGGCTTCATCATCATCAGGAGAAGAGGGTTGCAGGTTGCCCGTGAGGCAGAAGCTGAGCCAGCAAGGTGGTAGCATGGTTGGCAGTCAGCATGGTGGCAGAAGTGGAAAGTGTGGAGCCAAATGTGCTCAGGGTAGACTACCTGCTTCGCGCCAGCCTACCTTCCCCGGAGGTAGTGGAAAAGGGGTTCCTGGAGTCGGCAGCAGCAGCAGTCAATCAGTGCAGACTGTTGGTGGGAAAATCAGCTACTCGGTGGTGTGGCAGTTTTTCATCAAGCATCCGGAGGATGTTAAACTGGCCACATGCAAGATGTGTCGGCAGAAGGTGAAGCATGGCAAGGGTCCCAATGTTGGCACCACAGCCCTGCGTCAACATATGCAGCGTCACCATAAAGCGGCTCCGATGTGGTGGTCCAGCCTGCTGCATCACCCAGTGGCACGCCGCTCCCTCTTTCAGCCAGCCAAGGCTCCACCACCTCAACAGAAAGGAGCTGTGTCATACCCATCTTCTGTCGCTCCAGATGCTCCTGTTCCTCCTACTTCGACTCAATCAATTCGCCAACAATCCATTGGCGAAGCCATGTCCAAGAGACAACAGTATGCACCCACTCATCCAATGGCGCAGGAGCTGAATGTACTCCTGTCCAAGTTTCTGGTGCTGCAGTCCCTCCCTTTTCAAGTGGTGGACTTTGCACCTTTCAGAGAACTGATGGCTTGTGCCGAGCTGAGGTGGAGAGTCCCAAGCCTTCATTTCTTTGCAAAGAAGGTAGTACCAGCCCTGCACAATTTTGTGGAACAGAAGGTGGGATATTCATTGAGCCTGCCGTTGTGTACCAAAGTGCACAGCAGCGCCGACATGTGGGGCTGTAACTATGGTCAGGGATGTCCTTTACGGCCCACTGGGTGAATGTGGTTCCTGCAAAGCCTCAACAGCAACTTGGACAGGTCACGCCTCCTCATCCTCCACCGTGTCCTCAGCCTCCACTGCATGGACAAGTCTCTGTGCCCCTTCAGCATACCATGTGTGCAGGGCACGGCGGTGTCACGCAGTTCTTCACATGGTTTGCCTCTGCGAACGGAGTCACACAGGGGAGAAACTGCTAAAAGTCATTCATTAAGAAATCGAATCATGGCTTACTCCACGAAAACTTGAAATGGAAACCATGGTGACAGACAACAGAAAGAACATCTTGTCTGTGCTGCGACAAAGAAGCCTGAGACATGTGCCCTACATGGCACACGTGTTCAATCTGGTAATCAAGCTGTTCCCGAAGTGTTCCCCTCCCTATCTGCAAGACATCCTAACAATGGGAAGGAAATTTTGAATGCACTTCAGCCACTTGTACACCACAAAGCACACCCTCCTTGAGCTGCAGTGTCAGAATGGTATCCCCCAACATAGTCTGATTTGGAACATTTTCACATGTTGGAATTCCACCCACCATATGTTGGACCGACTATAGGAGAAAAGCCATCACCGATGTCTTGATGATCCAAGCGGATAGGGGGACTCCCCTGTATAACTTCAATGTCATCCAGTGGCAGTTCATACATGACACCTGCCGTTTGCTCAGGCACTTTTAGGAAGCCTCAATATTAGTCATTAAAAAACACAGTTTAGTTGGTTTTTCTAGGAAGAGGAGCTAGAGGGTTAAGAGGAAGGCAAAATAGAGGACCCAGACAAACCATGGCAGTATGCAGTCGAGATGGAGGCAGGGAGTCCCTCTGAGTGACTTGCACAAATGGCATGATGCATGCTCACTTGCTTGCGTAGTGACCGCTGAATTGTCACCATTTGGCAGCGGGATGATTTCTGGCTCTCCACCTTATTGAACCCTGGCTACCGGCCATTTTTAAACCCACTGAGAGGGAGGACAAACTGACCTACTACAGAGACATCCTACGTAGTCAGTTGGCCAATAACTATCTGCACCATTGTCCATCCTCTCGCAGGTCTGACTCGGAGGGCCCTCTGCACTCACGTTCCACTGCCATGGCTGCTGGGGAGGGGTGGGGTGGCTGGAGCAGTACCAGCTCCATCAGCAGTAGCCTGAGTCTACAGTCGCTGATGAGTAGCTTTTTTCACCTACATAGTGAAGCTATCTGCCTCTGCCAGTAGTGTGCCATCAGAGTGGGTGTTTAGTGCAGCGGGGGCCATAGTAACTGCAAGGAGAACTCGTCTGTCCACGAAATATGTGGAGAGACTGACCTCTGTGAAGATAAATCAGGCATGGATCAGCCAGGATTTCCACCCACCAATGTCTGATGCATCAGAGTAGACTGACCATGGTGCCACACCAACACTTCACAAATATGGATAGTGCTTAACATATTTAAGGCGCTGCTCCCCAGTTACAGACATTCCTCCGCATCAGACCACAAGTAAGAATTGAGGATATGCATTACGCAAAAGTTAACTTTTAATAATATTCTTAGGATAAAATATATGTACCCGCCTTTTTTTTTTTTAATCAAACAAAAGGAAAGGTGTGCAAAAAACACCATGTGCCACCTACACCACCAAGTATTGATGTGATGCAAAGACCTCTAAAAGGTGGAAGGGAAAAAAGTATGGTCCATTGTAACCAGTGGGGGTAAAAACTTCTGCTGTAAGGCCCTACTCTCTACTCCTGTGTGGGGTCGCCCTTTAGGGTGAGTAACACTTGAGGAATTAATAGGGCGAGAGAAGTGCCTTACAGGGGAAGTTTTTACCCCCACCTGCTACAATGGACAATACGTTCTTCCCTTCCACCTTTTAGAGGAAAGTGTCACTCGTCTTAAAAAGGGCAGCCCCACACAGGAACCAATAACTATTTCCACCTAAAAACCCTGGGAAATGGCAATGTTTGTAGGTGGAAATAGCAAGAGGTTCCTGTGTGGGCCGCCCTCTTTAGGGCGAATAACACTTGCCAAGAAGGGAATTAAAAATGCGAGAGTAGGGCCTTACTGGGAAAGTTTTTATCCCCACCGGTTACAATGGACCATTCCACCTTTTAGAGGTCTTTGCATCACATCAATACTTGGTGGTGTAGGTGGCACATGGTGTTTTTTTTTTTATACCTTTCCTTTTGTTTAATTAAAAAAGTAGTTTAAAGTAGATATCCAGCAGGAAAGACCTTTGGCCATTGGACAGCAGGGTCGTGCACACATAGAGTTCAAAGGGGGCTTGATCCCCTGCCCCTTCCTGCACCTGCCCCTTTATTGCCTATTCTTCTTTTTCTTTTTTTAAACTACATCAGTCGCGGCCACGCAAACCCCTTACCTCGCCCACGCCTACCACTCATCCCCCCCCCCGAATCCTATCACTTTACAACAACAACCTTGCCCAACCGCCTCTCCCTTACCCCCCACACTGTCTACTCTCACTGTATAGCGCTGTCAAAGTATCAGCAGCGCAACACCATCCTTTGATTCCTGCAAAGGGAATGCCCGGGAAGAAGACGTGCGTGTTGTGCAAAGGCACATCTCCTACATCACGTGACCCCACCAACGGGATTAGCCCGCCTGTCTGCCTTCCTGAAGTTCAGAGTCTTTGTCGGCCTCCATCCACTGTTGCCCTGGTAATAGTTTTAACTTTTTTTTTTCTGTAACCTCCAGTATTCAAAGGAACAAAGCACTACAACAGTTGTAGTGCTTCGTCACTCTGAATACTGGGGGTTGTAATTCAAACTCTAATATGCAAAGGGACAAAGCACTACAACCACCAGTATACATAGTGACCATTAGAGTCTGTAATACAATCTCTAATATGCAAAGGGACAAAGCACTACAACTCCAAGAATGTAAAGTGACAACGGATTGCAGGCTCACAACCTCCAGCACAGAAAACAAGAAGGCACTACAGACTTTGTAGTGCCTTCTTGCCTTGCGTGCTGGAGGTTGTGAGCTTGTAATGCACTTTACATATTGAGGGTTGTAGTGCTTTGCCCCTTTGTATACTGGGGGTTGTAGTACAAAAGGACCGAGGTGTCAGCCGAGAGCACTGTGGACAAGACAAAAAATAAATTCAAAAAGAAAAAATAATTTCCTCTGTAGCATACAGCTGCTAATAAGTACTGAAAGCATTAATATTTTTAAATAGAAGTCATTTACAAATCTGTTTAACTTTCTGGCACCAGTTCATTTAAAAAAATTAAAAAAAAAAGATTTCCACCAGATTACCCCTTTAACTTTATTTTTGCGATTTCATCGCAGCAGTCCCAAATAGCCTAACTGAGCTGCCGGGAATGGTTTTACTTTTATTTTAGATGAGGCGATCAACTTTGATCGCCGCGTCTCAGGAGTTAATGCCAGGCATCACCGGGATCAGTGATGTCCACCATTATACATGGGTCCCGGCTGTTGATAGCTGCCAGGACCGACCAGCTATGATGCTGGGTCAGCTCGTGAACCCGCGTCATAACAGGGGAGAAGGCGCAGGGTGTACAGGTATGCCATGCGTCTTGAAGATAATAAACATATTTGGTATTGACGAGTGCAGACATGTCTGAGCTATTAAAATATAGCAGTCATTTTACTGCACAGCCAATTACCTAAACATAAAAATAACAGAGTCCAGAATAGCAGATTTGTTTGTCACTTCGTATATGAGAAAGAAAATTCTAAGAAGCGATCAAAATTTTAAGCATACTCAATATATAGAGGGACATTTATCATTGGAGGTAGAGCTTGTAGATTCATGTGACAATTCAGTTCCAGAGGTTAAGAAAGTTTGTGTAAATGCTCAACGTGGAGTAATTTAGAAATTTCAATTTGCAGTGGTAACAAACTGATCAAATGTGACTTTTGCATAAAATGTCACAAACCCCTCAAAAACACCACAAAGCTACATCAGCCTAGACCTGGCTTACAAAACTGGCTTTGGAGAACATTTATTGTGCAACGGATTAAAAAGTTGCAAAAAAGTGGTGTTCTGTAGTAAAGTCGTCAGTACAATCTTTTGTAGGTTATATACCAATTTCTGGTCTAATTTGTGTAAGAAAAAAATAACTATCTTAAAGGGGTTGTGCGCTGCCCGCCCCGCCCCCTCTACCAAAGTCTATGGGAAGGGGGCGTGACAGCGGTCGCGCTCCCTTCCCATAGACTTTCGTTGAGGGGGCGGGCGAGACATCACGAGGGGGCGGGCGAGACGTCACGAAGGGGCCGGGCGTGATGTCAAGCCAGGCGGCTGCGAACACCTAAGCCCGCACACAGCGTTCGGAGTAATGAACTTCCGGACGCTGTGAGCGGAGCTCCGAACTGCAGGGGAGCGCACAACCCCTTTAAATGACTCATTTATAATGAGTCACCATGACGCTATCTGTTCTGAGTGAATGAGCTGTTACTGTACAAAGTGATGTGCGGAGCTCTGGATGTTCTCTATACAGCTCTGCTGCTTCTCCAATATTAATAATAGAACTGGATGAGGAGCAGCAGACCCTGTATTGAGGATAATTGTTACATCCAGCGCATCCCCCCTCTCACTTCCTCAGCCGGCAGGGCTGGGATTTGCATTGCGGGACACGCCCGCATGCGAGTCCCAGTCCGTCTCTCGCCTCCGTGCTCTTCTCCTCTGTCCTTCTTCAGCACCGGCACCTCCTAGTGCACGCGTGTGCCGGAGCTCTCTGGTTTAAAAGTCCATTGCGCCCGTAATTATGTTTTGCACCTGCACTGTTTTATATAGATTTCTGCACCTCCCATCACTCCCTGCCGGATCTTTGTTGCCCTAGTGCCAAGTGAAAGCGTATTCTGTGTTACCTTGCCATGTTCCAGAACCTTTCATTCCATCACCTGACCTTGCTCCTTGCTGCCTGCGTATTGACATCCTGCTACATTCCTGTGCACATGTGCCGCCAGCCTGATCTCCTGCTATCCAGACCACGTCTTGCCCAATCCCTCCTGTGCCTCGCATCACCTCAACCGTTTGTGTGGTCGAGTCGTGCCAGGGGTAGAGACCTGGGTGCCGCCTGTTGCAGCAAGACCCTCCTGCTTTGTGGTGGGCTCTGGTGAAAACCAGTGGCATCTTAGACTCTGCTCCCTGGCACGGCCCACGTCATCTGCCACACAGGTTAAGCGGATCCACTACCTCCTGAGAATCCTGCCTACTGCCGTGAGTCTTTACAGTAAGGTCCAGCCATGGATGCCGCTGCGGTACCTCTGCCTGAGGTTACGGATCTTCCATCTGTCGTGGTTCTTTGCAGCAGTTAGCCCGTCAGGCGCAACAACTGAGTCAATTGTTTGCCATGACGCAACAGATTCTAGCCATGCAGCAACAGCAACAGCAGCCACAACCTGCTCTAGTCTCTCTACCTGTTCCTGCTGCTCCTTCCGGATCCAAACTTCGTTTACCCATATCCACGAAGTATGATGGTGATCCAAAGATGTGTATAGGCTTTGGGACTCAGTGTTCCATGCATCTGGAGCTCATGGGAGATCAGTTCCTGACAGAATGAGCTAAGGGGCGTTTGTGGTCAGTCTTTTATCCGGAAAAGCCCTGGCATGGGCTTCACCTCTCTGGGATCACAATGATCCAGTTTCCTCTAACCTATCGGCCTTCCTTGCTGAATTCTGCAGTGTATTTGAAGAACCCGCGCGAGCCTTCTCTGCCGAGATGGCTAGTATGAACCTCTGCCAAGGGAATTCCTTTGTCGCCGACTACGCAGTTCAGTTCTGCACTCTTGCCTCAGAACTGGCTTGGAACAATGAGGCCTTGTGTGCTACATTCAAAAAAGGACTGTCCAGTAGAATTAAGGATGCTCTCGCTGCATGAGATCCTCCGTCTACCCTCTGTGAACTAATCCATTTAGCCACTCGAATTCATGTGCGTTTTTCCCGAGAGGCAGGAAGAGCTTCGCTGAACACGGCAATTTCCTCGCTTGGCACCCGTGTTCCAACGTCTACAGTCTTCTTTGCCTCTACAGTCTTCTTTGCCTCTTGCTGAAGAGGCTATGCAAGTGGACCATTCTCGCTTAACGCAGCTGGAAAGATCCCGACAACGCAGTGAGAATTTGTGCCTATATTGTGCCAGTCCGGAGCACTTTCTCAAAGACTGTTCTATACGTCCACAGTGTCCGAGAAACGCTCGAACCTAGGACACATGGGAGAGGCGTCCCTAGGTGTGAATACTACCTCTCCTCAATTGACTATCCGTGTTAAAGTCTATACTTCTTTCAAGGCCTCATTCTTTGTTTCTGCATTTTTGGATTCAGGTTCCACTGGCGACTTCATTGACGCTTCCTTGGTCCATGAACATCAACTTCCTGTGACTCAGCTTGCTAAGCTATCGTATATTTATTCTGTTAATGTACAAAATCTGGACTGTAAGGTGTTATTCCCCACAGAGCCTCTCGTCATGCCAGTAGGAGGTTTGCACAAGGAAAAAAATTAGATCTATGTGCTGCCACAATGTACTTCGGAGCTTCTTCTTGAGCTTCCATGGCTAAAACGTCATTCTCCACAATTTGACTGGAAATCAGGAGAAATCACGTGCTGGGGACAGTTTTGCCTAAATCACTCTCCCATATCAAGATTATTCAGATGTATTCTGTGAAAAGCAGGCCGAGACTCTACCTCCACATCGTCCTTACGACTGCCCCATTGATTTACAGCCTGGAGCTATGCCTCCTCGAGGAAGATTCCATCCATTATCTGTTCCTGAGACACAAGTCATGACAAAATATATCCAAGAAAACCTCCAAAAGGGATTTATCTGTAAGTCCTCCTCTCCTGCCGGAGCAGGATTCTTCTTTGTGGGGAAGAAGGATGGTTCTCTCCGTCCATGTAATGATTACAGGGGTCTTAACAAGATCACGATCAAAAATCTTTATACACTTCCTCTGATCTCAGAACTTTTCGATCGCCTACGGGAACCCAAGGTTTTCTCAAAGTTGGGTTTGTAGGAAGCATATAATCTTATTCGTATACACGAGGGAGACAAATGGAAAATGGCTTTTAATACCCGTGATGGTCATTTTGAGTATACTGTGATGCCTTTCGGCCTCTGCAATGCTCCAGCCATCTTTCAAGAATTTGTCAATGATATCTTCCGAGATCTTCTCTACACCTGTGTTGTATATATTGATGTTATCTTGTTCTTCTCATCCAACTTAGAGGAGCATCGATCACATGTTCGTCTGGTTCTTCAGCACCTCCGGAAAAATCATCTTTACGCCAAACTGGAGAAATGCCTATTCGAGAGGTCTAGTCTCCCGTTTCTCGGTTACATTGTTTCTCATCTAGGCCTTGAGATGGACCCTGATAAAGAGAATGCGGATTTAGATTGGCCTCGCCCTACTGGACTTCAGGTTATTCAACGCTTCCTGGGATTTGCCAATTATTATCGTCAGTTCACCCCACATTTCTCATCCTTGGTCGCTCTTACTAAGAAGAGCTCTAACCCTGATCCGGAGCAACCCTTTGCTTTGGAAGTAGGTGCTTCATCCCTAGGAGCCGTTGCCGTTCTTACCCAGAAGAACTCCAAGGGCAAGACTGTAACCTGTGGTTTCTTTTCTAAGACTTTCTCGCCTGCTTAGTGGAACTACTCCATTGGAGATTGAGAACTCCTTGCTATTAAGCTTGCCTTGGAGGAGTTGCAACATTTCTTAGAAGGGTCTCCTCATCTGGTCATCATCTACTCAGACCATAAGAATCCCCTATACCTCCAGTCTGATCAGCGATTGAATCCCCGCCAGAAAAGGTGGTCTCTTTTCTTTTCCAGATTTAATCTCTTCATTCATTTTCATTCCGCTAACAAAAACGTCAGAGCCAATGCTCTTTCCAGATCCTCAGATGTCATTGGAAAAGACTCCCCGGCTAGGCACATAATGCCAATCTTCAGCAAGTTCCCCTGGAGAAATCCTTTGTGCCTGTCAAACTGAGACGTAAGGTCCTGAATTGAGGTCATTTTTCTTTGCTGGCTGGTCACCCTGGAATACGAAAGACCTTTCAACTTAATTCCCGGAATTACTGGTGGCCGCATCTTGAACGAGATGTCAACAATTTTGTCTGTTCCTGTGTCACCTGTGCTCATGATAAAACTCCTCAAATTCTGGAAACTTATCTCCTTAATTTTGTTTCTGTTCGTCAGGACGATTGAGTCGATCTTCTCCCTTGGGCTGAATTCTCCCATAATCATAAGGATTCTGAGTCCAAGAGGACTTCTCCATTTTTTGTTGTTTATGGACATCCTCTTCGCTCTCTACTTCCAGTTCCAGTTTCCTCCGGGGCGCCAGCTGTTGATGAACTCATACGAGACTTCTCTTCCAATTGTCAGCAAACTCTGCATTCTTTGTCTCTTGCCTCCTCACGCATGAAAGTCCAGGAATATAAGAAAAGAAGACCTCCTCCGTCTTTCTCTTCTGGTGAAAAAGTTTGGTTATCCTCCAGGTACATTTGTTTTAAGATTCCCAGCTACAAATATAAAGTCTGATTGCCTTCTTCTCTATGTATTCCCAATTCTTTTCCTGTGTCTCTCCTCAAGCTTCTGGTAGTCAACTGTTACTCACAAAAAAACACTGCTCCCACACCCGTCTCAGGTTCCGCGGATGTTTACCAGGTCAAAGAAATTTTAACCACCAAAACCATGTGAGGAAGACAATTTGGTCCTGAGGGGAGATCCTGGGAGCCGAAGGAAAACATCCTGGACCATAATCTCTTCAAGCATTTTTGGAGCCTCAAAAAGAGAGGGAGACTTAAGGTGGGTACTGTTACATCCAGCGCTCCGGCCAGACACGCTGGCCGTGAGTACATCCTCCCTCTCACTTCCCCAGCTGGCAGGGCTGGGATTCGCATTTTGGGATGCGCCTGCATGCGACTCCCAGCCCATCTCTCACCTCCGTGCTCTTCTCCTTCCTCTGTCCTCCCTCAGTGCTGGCGCGTGTGCCCCCACCTCCTCCACTGTTTTTTTTTATTTTTATAAATATCTGCACCTCCCATCACTCCCTGACGGATCTTTGTTGTCCTAGTGCCAAGTGAAAGCGTATTCAGTGTTACCTTGCCGTGTTCCAGACCCTTTCATACCGTGACCTGACCTTGCTCCTTGCCGCCTGCCTATTGACCTCCTACTACATTCCTGTCTACGCACCTGTGCTGCCAGACCTGACCTCCTGCTATCCAGACCACGTCTTGCCCAATCCCTCCTGTGCCTTGCATCACCTTAGCCACCTGTGTGGTCGAGTCATGCCAGGGGTAGCGACCTGGGTGCTGCCTGCCGCAGCAAGTCCATCCCGCTTTGAAGTCGGGGCCATGTGCATTTACAAACCTCCCATGGAGCCAGAACAGCAGAAACTCTCCCACATATGACACCATTTTGGAAACTACACCCCTCAAGGAATGTAACAAGGGTTACAGTGAGTACTAACACCCCAGAGGGTTTTTGAACAGTGTGAAAATTTAGATTTTTTGCACTATATTGATAGTGTTACCCCAAATGTCTCATTTTCACATGGGCTAATAGGGCAAAAGGCCACCAAAATTTTTAGCGCAATTTCTCCTGAGAAAGAAAATACCCCATATGTGGATGTAAAGTGCTCTACAGGCGCACTGCAATCCTCAGAATAGAAGGAGCGCCATTGGGCTTTTGAAGTGAAAAGTTTGTTGGAATTGAAGTCGGGGCCATGTGCATTTACAAAGCCCCCATTGTGCAAGAACAGCAGTAACCCCACAAATGTGACACCATTTTAGAATCTACACCCCTTAAGGAACGTAACAAGGGTTATAGTGAGTACTTACACCTAACATGTTTTTTGAACAGTGGGCCATAAAAGTGAAGGAATTGATTTTTAACACTGAATTGCTGGTATTAACCAAAAATTTTTTTAGTTTCACAAGTAGTAAGAGAAAAAAATCGCCACAAAATTTGTAGCCCAATTTCTCCAAAATAAGAAAATACACCATATAAGGCGGAAAAGCACTATGCGGATGCAAACCAGGGCTTAGGAGTGAGACAGAAGCAATGAAATGTGAGGCCTAAAGTGGTGCTTTGCACTGCAATGGTTGAGGTTCTGACATCAAATCTTAAAAAAAAAATAAAAAAAAAAACGGCAAGTGACCACAATTTTGAAACAACAACGCTCAAGGAACGTAACAAGAGGTACAGTGAGTACTTACACCTCACAGGTTTTTTGAACAGTGGGCCGAAAATTTTGAAATTAGATTTTTTTTAAACTAAAATGCTGGGGTTACCCAATTTTTTACATTTTCACAAGGGGTAATGGGAGAAATTGGGTTACAAACTTTGGAGGGCTTTTTCTCCTGACTATGGAAATACATCCACATATGAGTTAACGTGCTGGGCACATAACAATGCTCAGAAGTCATAGCAGTCTGTTTGCATTTGCGGCCTATGGCATATCAGTAGCTGACGGTTACATACATTCAGAGGAAAATACAAAAAAGAAACACCCACATTTGACACCATTACAGAAAGTACTCACCCTGAGGAATGGGTATACGGCTAAAGTGGACATTTTGAACACATGGTTGTTTCCTAAATTTATTTTCCAGGAATGGATGAAGGGTAGCTTTTGAAAACTGCAATTTTCAACCTATGCTCTGCTTCATCTTTCTGGGAACAACTAACATGTGACTCCGAATTGTCACCTGGAAATACGACAGAGCTCATGAGCGAGAACTCTTAGCATTTGAGGACGATGTTTCTTACAGACCTTACAGTTACATACATTCAGAGGAAAATACAAGAAAGGAACACCCACATGTGAGCCTATTACAAACAGTAATTTTAAGATATATAAAATTGAAAAATGAAAATTGCTATTTTACTACTGATATGCCACTTATGTTCCCAGAATGATGACCCAGAGCATAGCCAAAAGTAAAAATGATGCCCTCCCCAAACCATTCTGGGAATGTGATGTGTGCGGCCGTCCCTAACCTATTATCTCAAGTGCGCACCCCACTCAGGTGGGGAGAGAGTGCTGCACATTTGAGGCGACTACAAACCCCCAATGCTGGGGGGGGGGGGGGTGGTTTTAAAATTTGGAAGACAATGTACTCTGGACTGGTACATTGGAGCAAAATTCTGGGGAATTAAAATTAGGGAAAAGGGTTAAAAATTGGAAGTGTGATACTCCCTGAAGCAGTCTTTAATGCAGAGGTCCGGATGATCGGGGCAAGTTTCACACTGAGTGTGGTGTCCTTCTGAATCCCCCTCCTGTGACACACTCTGCATTTTTTCTGAGATTGTCCCTTCTTTTCAGTGTGGGGGACCTCACCTGGAAAGTTTGGCCGTGGAACTGAAGTTCAAGACCCTCTCCTTGGCGGTCACCAAAGATTAGGGTCTTTAGAACTTGCTCTTGGAATTACAGGAATGTCCCTGTGTTGCCAGCGTACTGGGACAGTACACAAGAGTTATACATGACAACCAACCTGTACCATGTAGACCGTAACTTTTTGTACCATGTCTGTGTTTTCCACGTGGCATCATATGACTTGAGGACTTGATCAGAGAGATCAACTCCCCTCATATACCGATTGTAGTCCAGAATACCATCGGGCTTGAGGACTGGTACCACTGTACCTCGCACATGGACAGGGGTCCTGCCGTTCCCATGAATTGTGGAAAGCATAAGGACATTCCTCTTGTCCTTATACCGGATCAGCAACAGGTTTTCATGAGAAAAGGCACGGGACTCACCCCCGGGCATAGGAGCGTGTAGGGGATGGGGGGGAAGGCCTCTTTGGTTCTTCCGGATTGTCCCACAAGCGACCGTGGATCTGGCGGCGAGGGATGTGAAGAGAGGCATACTAGTGTAAAAGTTATCCATGTAAAGGTGGTAACCTTTATCTAGCAATGGGTGCAAAAGGCCCCAAAGGAATGTCCCACTAACACCCAGAGTGGGGGGGACATTCTGGGGGTTCAATACGGGAATCTTGTCCCTCATGCACCATAAACTTGCAAGTGTACCCTGTGGAACTCTCGTAAAGTTTATACATCTTCACACCATACCGCGCTCTCTTGGTTGGGAAGTATTGCCGGAAGCTGAGTCTCCCCTTAAAGCTGATGAGAGACTCATCAATAGCGACCTCCTGCCCAGGGACATAGGCCTCCCAAAATTTGGCCCTGAAGTAGGGGGGGGGGGGGGGACATGCTGCATTATCAGCATAATGCAAACATTTCAGAATGGCCTCAAACCAGGGACGTGTCATGGCCATACTGTAGAGCGGGGTCTGGTAGAGGACATTTACGCTCCAGTACTGCCTGACACATTTTTTTTTTTAACTAGGCCCATATGCAGCACGAGGCCCCAAAAGGTCCTTATTTCGGTTGCACTGACTGGGAACCAGCCACTGGGCCAAGCTAAAAATGAGCCTGGGCTTGCAGCGATGAACTGCTGGGCGTACAGGTTCATCTGGTCAACCATCAGATTGACAGTCATCACTGAAAAAAAAACCTGAAATAGTCCATTTCAGTGAACCTGACAACGTCAATCTTGATTCTTGAGTCGCCAACAAACTCAGGAAACACAGGCTCCTGGTCCACTGGCAAGTTCACTGGTACCAGGCACCAGTAAACTTGGCTGGGGAGCACCAGGGGGACTCATAGTAGCATGGGGCACAGGATAAGGAGCATAGGAGGTTTGCGGACTCGCATGGCGGCGTCTCCGCCGCCTTGTTGCCTAATCATCAGAACTAGATGTTGAGGAGGACGATAAAATAAGGAAGGGGGGGTCTTCCTCGTCCTCTGTGGCGCTTTCAGTGTTGGAGGCCAGTATGGCATATGCCTCCTCTGCTGAAAATGCCCTGTGGGCCATTTCTCTGCTCTAATGGGGGGGTAAAGTGTATGTATGTTGGGAGAAAACTTTATTGGTGTGTGTGCTGTGTGTGGTTTGGTGCGAGACTTCCTACCCTAACCCGCCCTAAACTACTAACTAACCCGCCCTAAGAACAAAAATATAAAAATATAAAATAAAACTAAACTAAAAAAGAAAGAAAAAGAAACTTAAAAAAAAAAAGAGTTCTAGCGCAAAAAGCCCTGTGTCAAATAAAAAAAAGCGTTTACCTAATCAGTGGTTTGCACACTGATTAGCGCTTGGTGGCGGCAGGGAGCGCAGAAGTCACACAAAAAACCCTGAAAAATTAAATAAAAAAAGCTATTAAAACCTGAAAAAAAGCACCCGCCTGAACCCCCCCCAAAAAAAAAAAAAAACTAATCAGTGATAAATCACTGACAATGGTGGGGCAGGCCGCAGGCAGAGGTATGGTCCATCCACACAGCCCAGGACTGCTACTGGTGGCACGGACAGCCTATAGGTACAAAAAAATATAATAAAAAAGACGCTTTAATCCCCAAAAAAGCGCATTCACCACAAAAAAAGCTGATCAGTACTACGGGACTGATCAGCGGCAGGTGGGCTTTAGCTAACCATGGCGGACCACTAAGAGGGCAAAGATACACGTTTAGCAAAAAAAAAAAACAGCTGGAGGCAGACCACAGCGACCCTGTAGGGCCAGAGTCACGCAGCTAAAGGTACTATGGACCTGTGGACACCTACAGATGGTACACCCCCAAAAAAATATGTATTCTATTTTTTACCACCTCAAAACTCTCCCTGCCTAACCTAAAGCTGTCCCTAATTGCTAAAAGTGCTGAAAAGCACTGAAATAGTGCTGAAAAGCACTTTTTCCTTCTGAGGGGGGTGATGGCAGCACGGGGCTCTGTCCTGCACACCAGATCACTGAAGAATGGTGGGCAGAACGGAGAAACATGCTCCTTCACCCACCTCCCCCCTCCCCATACTGCCATGATTGGTGCAGTCACTATGGCCACCCAATCACAGCTGTACTGGGGGGTGGCAACACTGCCACCTCCCAGTACAGTATGGATGATGATTGGTGGTGTATATTACACCACCGATCATCATCCTTATCCATGTCATAGGGTCACACGTGACCCAGATGACCCGGAATTGCCGCAGATCGCCGGTTTGTATTTACTGGGGATCTGCAGCAATCGCCGATATGGGGATCCTCAGGATCCCCCTCGGCACTGTGCTGGGATGCCGGCTGAATGATTTCAGAATGCATCCGGCTCCGACCCCCACCCGGCGAGCGGCGGGGAACGGAATTGCAGCAAATCGCAGGTCTGAATTGACCGGCGATTTGCGTCGATCGCCGATATGGGGGGACCTCAGGACCCCCCTCTGCGATATGACGGGAAGCCTGATGAACGATTTCAGCAGGCATCACGGTCTGGTCCAGGACCAGCAAGCAGCAGGGACCGGAGAAACACAGGGTGTACCTGTACGCCCCGAGTCCTTAAGAACTCGGAAACAGGGGCATATGGGTACGCCCTGCGTCTTTAAGTGGTTAAGTATCATGTACACAGCCTAAGACATGCTTATAGTTAGGGGAGTACAACAGTGTATGGAATTTTGTAAACAACTTATTTTAGTTCAAAATTCACAATGCAAATGCTGATAAAACATTCATATATTGCAGACACTTGTTTTTCATTGAAATACTGACTGTCCAGTGATTTCATTTGTAACGATGAGGAAACTTTTCTTCAAATTTAAAATATTATTTCAGGAATAATGAGATATCTAATGAGAGAAATGTAACGCATATGAAATAGAAACACCAAGATAACATTAATAGATTTCTATCTGGGTCATTTTGTTCTAAGGTCTGGAGTAAAATATATTAAAGCAATGATAAGTGTCTGTGATCCATGAGTCATGGCTGTGATAAAGAACTTTGGAGTTGTCTTTAAAACATAAAATGGAAAGAGAAATGAATTGGAAGAAACTTCTCAGATAACACGGTTTAGAATGGGTTCAGGAGAATGATACATATTGCTGAACACGTTACCATATCATTTCAGCATCAATGCCACATTTGTTAAATATATTGTACTGTAACCAAGAATCCTGCAAATAATAGCTTGTGTCCTTAGCTACTTCTGTTATATATTAACCAGTCCTTCTATAGTTTGAGTAACAGAAATGTTAGAAATGTATTTCCTGTTATTTATAAAGGCCCAAGATATCCCTCAGCTCTGTGTAGAGATTGCAAGAACATACACAACATAAAAACCACCTGCCTAATGCTGCATACTCCATCCTATTGCCCCCTAAACAGTTTTGACCTGTCAAGGTATGGACTCCTTAAAGGGGTACTCTGCTGCACACATCTTATCCCCTATCCAAAGGATAGGGGATAAAATGTTAGATCGCGGGGGTCCCGCCGCTGGGGACCACCCCCATGATCTCCTGGCCGGCAGCTGTGGCGACCGGAACTCAGAAGCTTGCAACTTCCGTGTTCATGATGTCACGCCACGCCCCGGGTGCTAGCCCGGAGATCGCAGGGGTCCCCAGCGGCGGGACCCTCGTGATCTAACAGCTTATCCCCTACCCCTTTAGGATCTCTGAAGATGTCCTGACACCAAGCGGTAAGAAGCAGACCCTTTTGCAAGAATCTGTGGCCAACCCCCCCCCCCCCCCCCCCAAAAAAAAAATTTGATTTTATTGTCATTAAATAACTTTGGGTGCCTTGATCACACACCTTTATACCGTTCCTTGATATGCCCTTCTGTTCCGGAGATATGAGGGTTTATAGTTTGTCTGACAATTTAAAGGGGTTATTCGCCATAAAGTGATTTTGGTACGTACCTGACAGACAGTAATGGACATACTTAGGAAGGATCTGTGCTTGTCTTGGGGCTAAATAGCTATGTTGTAAGATTACCATAATGCTGTGATTATCTTTTTGTGAACTGGGTATTTCCTGTTTGAGTTTGTTCTCTCAAACTACACGACCCATAGTTCCTTGTTTGTAAGTGTGAGGTCACTTTCCTCCCTTCCATACATCAGCCATCCCGCCCTTTGAAACACAAATTAGTTGCATTCCATTCAAAAGACCAGCTGTTGCAAAATGAACTCTCTCCCACCCAGTGGTTGCTTCACCCATTGAAGCTGGACAGGCTCCCTTTGCACAACTGACTAGTGATGTCATGTCTTGGCCACACTGCAGTCTGGGAAAACCTGAGACCTGAGCAATTTTGTATGCTGTTAAAAATAAATATTGGGGCAAAAATAACAGAAGAATTGCGAGACCACCGTCACACGCAAGTACAAACACTATATTATGAACTACACTTACTTTACAGCCCCTGTGGCATAGTCAAATAAAAAAATCATGGAATACCCCTTTAAAGGACATCTGCAGCAAAATACAACTTATCCCTTATCCACAGAATAGGGGATAAGTGTCTGATTGCGGGGGGTCCGACCACTGGGACCCCCGCAATCTCCCAAACGGGGCCCCGCATTGCCACTCTATGTGAGTGGGTAATGCGCATAGCGTTGACCTCTCTGACGTATGCCCCCTCGATGCCCCCTCCCCATAGGGATACATGGAGGAGGCATGTCGGCCAAGACGTCACGCTGCGGCCGGCACGCCTCTTGTATGGGAGAGCCGTGGCAGAGCCCCAGCGGTCGGACCACCGCGATCAAACACTTATCCCCTATCCTGTGTATAGGGGATAAGTTATATTTTGCTGCAGATGTCCTTTAAGGAATCAATCAGATGGGCGTGAACCTTTTATAAAAATGGGAATGATCACGTGATGGGCGGGGTTATACAGACAGTGTGTAAATGTTGAACATTGAGGGCCGTGTATTCCCAAAAGATACACCCCTGACTGTATAATCCTTCCCATAATTTGATTATCATTTAAATTAAATTCACGCCCATCTGACTGACTCCCTGAATTGTCGGACAAACTATAAACCCATATATCTTGGGAATAGAATGTCTTATCCGTAAGCTGTAAAAAGGTGTGTGTGATCAGGGCACCCTAAGTTATTTAACAATAATGCAATCTCATATTTGGGGGGTTGACCAAAGGTCCTCTTTAAGTTCTGTAAGTTGTGAGGTACAGCCTCCATGAATGACTTGTTTTCCCAGCACATCCCACGGAGGCTCAACCGGATTAGGATCCGTGGAATTTGAAGACCAAGTCTCCACTTTAAACTCTTTTCCCTGAATCTTTGTAGGATGACAGGACACATTTTATCCAGCTAAAAGATGCCCCAGAAACAGGGGATGCACAAGGGCATGGGGCAAGTAAGGGAAAGGGATGGATTACACATGATGGTCTGTTTTACAACCCCTTGTTTAATGTTTCAAATGATGACCAATAAAATTGTGAATACTGCTTTGAAGTACACCAGCTGTAAGAGAAATAGTTCAAAGTATATAAAATCATTTCAAATTTATTAAACTTTTAAGTTGATCATATTAATAAAAAAAAAACATTAAAATGATATTAAAAGGCAAAGATGCGCTTTAATAGTATTGACTTTAAGGTTTGTTTTTGTTTTTTTGCCTTAGTGGTCTGACACAGTTTAACAGTGTGTGCTGTTCTTAATGGCTGTCACTTTTTTATTAGGCTATCAAAGTGATTTTTTGCGGACTGTTTATAGCAGATAGGACTTTTTTATTTATAGCAGATAGGACTTTTTTATTTATAGCAGATAGGACTTTTATATTTAAACACTGGAAAAATTTGCAAAAATACAATAAATTTAGATGAAACAATCCTTACTAAAAAGTCTATAAAAGGATCGCCCAGTTTCTCGCATGTGTTTTGATATACAATTTGGATAGTTTTTGGTATTCTGAATTAGGGTAAAGTCACGGATTGCCTGGCAAGGACTAACTGCTTACACCACTGTTCCTAACCAAGGTGTCTCCAACTGTTGCAGAATGCTAGGAGTTGTAGTTTTGCAACAGCTGTAGGCATTTGTACAGTGAGCGCACCTACCAGCAGGTTTCATCTTTAATATCTGATTTTTTGCATAAAAGAATTACATATTGTTTTATTTTGTTCCTCTTTCCCAGGAAAGCTTTGAACTGTAAATGTTTATAAAGCAATGAAACACATGGTCAGTTTAGAACAATACCAACCATGTATACATACTTTAAATATCACTGTGGTTTTATTTAAAAGAAAACTTTGAATATGTCATAGAGAGTGTGGTGCCGGGGTGGAAGGATGCAATTGGTTGTTGAGGAGTGGTAGTTTAGGGTATTGGTATTAACCCTTTGTTGTCCTGACGCCAGGGTGAGGTTTCCTTAGGGTAATGGTCCTACCGCCAACCGTCCCATAAACGGTAGGGAAAATAAAGGAATGTCCAGAGCAAATGTTGATGAAAACCGGAATAAACTTTACTGCCTATTTTATGCAACTGCAGGTAACAAAACAATCTTTGTATAGAGGACCATAGTTCAGATTCCTCACAGGTTTACTGGGACTTCTGAGTGCAATGAACTTTGATTTGCTAGCCACTGTGCTACTGAATTTATGATAATTGAGTTGCAGTAGTCACACAGGATTTTAGTAGTTTTGAGCTGGATAACTCACGGTTTAGTGGCTGCGGAAGATAAGGCTTCAGGCCTAGCTAGAATTGATGATGAGATATAGATTGATGTGCTTGCTTTGAAGTGCAGGAACCGAGAGCAGGAGCTAAGAGCGTGAATTGCGTGGCAGCAGACCCTTATATATTAAGGGGGTGGAACAAAGCTCATTAGATAGCCAAACCTGTCAGTCCTGACCCATGAAACTCTGGGTATATCACATGACCCAAAGGTCCTTAAACCATAGCATAACATAAATTAAAGGCATGTGACCTCTAAATTCCTAATCAGAGGTATCCTATATTAATTAAATATATAAATATATACATTAAATATTACCATATTAAGAGGCGACTAGGCGTTAGCCCTTCAGGAGAGCCAATTAGCATGGAGGGAGCCTGGCTGAGGGGACTCAAGACAAAGGGAAAGGACCAAGTCCTGTACCGGGACACCGCAAGAGCATATCAAAAGTTTTCATCGGTTTGGGTCTGACCAATGTGCAAAACTGTAGCTTTAAACAGGGTTTCTCCTGTCTTTATTTTTCAGTAACAAAGCAAATCCAGCCTTCACACATACTACTTGTCCAGCACTTACTATATAGATCTCCTTGCAGACATCCGGCGTTCTGAAGATAATGTTCAGAACGCTGGGTCTGGGCGGCTGTGGTCGCGACATCATGCCATGCCCCCTTGTGACAATAGGACCCTTCCATTCATGTCTATGGGAAGGGGCGTGACCTGACAAAACTTACACGACTGCCTGAACCCAGTATTCTGAACATCATGTTCAGAACGTCGGATGTCTGCACAGAGATTGTGGGGGGGGGGGGGGTTACAGTGGTCAGATCTCTATCTTTGGATATGGGATAAGGTGTCTAGGGGTGGAGTATCCCTTTAAAGCCCGAGTATCCCTTTAAAGCCCATTGATGAGCTGTCTTCAGCATCTGATTTGAACTTGGCTAGTCTGAAAATATGGAGTGGCCTAGGAAAAAGATGAAACACCTTACTACCAAACCTACTTTTCATCCCATAAAGATGCAGGCCTTACCAAAGTCCCTAGCAAGCTAAGGCACACTGACTGATCAACCCTAGTTTAGACCCTGACTGATCATGAGAAAGAGGCGGGGGAAGTAAATGCTTAGTACATTCTCTCCCGGATCTGTGTCACGTGACCAAGATGGTCTAATAATGTAAGTCTATGGAACCACAGTTTTGCTCACATAGATACAGTGCAGGGAGAAAAGTGCACTAGTGTTTATTCTAGTGATCAGTCGGGAACTGAACACTCAGATCCCAACCAATAAAAACTTTTGCCATCTCCCTAAGACCACACTTAGTGCACCACATGATAATATTGTTCCCCATTAATTTCCAACACAAAAATAGTGTCCTCTTCATGCCTCTTTTGAATTTCTCTCAGTAATAGTGCCCTCTGTGGAACCTTACACAAAAATGACCTGAAAAAAAAAGTACCACATTCATCAAACCTTATCATATAACAAATTTGGTGGAGTTCATGTTAATATAAAGGCAAAAGTGAAAGTTAGAAAAGTGGAGTTAAAAAAGTGCAAAAGATGTATTCCCGCCAAAGTGTCTGTAGGAGTTACTGTACACTAAAATATATAGACAACCATCTGTACTTTAGGCGGTCCTTTAAATTAGGTTATAATGTTTGAGAACATCTCATTCAGTTCTATAGAATGGACTCTGATGAGTTATGTATCACGTAGGTTCTTGGCGTCAACAATCAAGAGTCCAAAAAAACAGCATTAAAGGCTACATCCATGGACTATATGAGCGGTTTTAAAAGGATTTTGCTTATTTTCTGGCCATGAACGAATGCACGCTCAAAACATCCTATAGACATTGTATAAGCAAACCACAAGATACCAAGAGTAACCAAGAGACGATCTAATGTAAATAGATAAATAAATGAGGACAGTGTCACTCACATCTGAACTGTGGGAGTGATACCTTATGGTAACAACTGTTTCCTGTAACTAAGTGCACTTCCTCAGGACGCCAGTAATCAGGGGCCCGAGAAAGTGCACTCAGACGCAGGAAACCATCCTTGACATAAGGTACCGCTCCCTCAGTTCAGATGTGCCTGGTCCAGCTTTGCGTTACTCACATCTGAGCTGCGGGAGTGATACCTTACGGCAACTACTGTTTCCTGCGTCTAAGCGCACTTCCTGAGGATGCCAGTAACCAGCAGCCTGAGGAAGTGCACTTAGACGCAGGAGACGGTTGTTGTCCTAAGGTAGCACTCCCGCAGCTCAGATGTTCTCTTTCCTGCTTTGCATGTTTGCACTATGTTTAAAAAAAATAAGAAGATCCTTCAATACGGGTGAGTGACACTGTCTTAATTTCTTTATCTGTTTACCTCGTATGCTGCGTTACTCAGTGAGTACCCCTGTTTGGACCTTGCAGAAATCCCGAACTTAGCCTTATGCACATATGCCTAAGTGATTGATCATACAAGACTCTCATCTCCTCCCATATCATAAACATGATGAGAGGATCAGTTGTCTTCTTCTATCTTCAGGGCCGTCTTTAATTTTGATTGGACCCTGCGCAAGCAATTTGTTTGCCCCCTCCCCCCCCCCCCCCGTCTTTCTGAGTGACTGACACACACTAACAGACATACACTTACAGACACCACTGCAGACAGATACACTTAGGCTAGGTTCAGACTACGGAATCTCCGGGCAGAAAATTTCCACCCGGAAATTCCGAGTGCGGAATCAGTCGGCGCTAGGACCGCGCGGACACTGCAGTCTCCAATAGACTGCAATGTGTTCCACGCGGATTTCCGCCTGAAAAAAGAGCAACCCCTTTCTTCAGGTGGAAATTTCTAAGCGGATTTTCCGTTCACAAATTCCGCTTCACAAATTCCGCAGTGTGAATTTGTGAACGGAAAACCATTCACTACACTATACATTTTAGCAAGCGGAATTTCCGCCTGCAATTTCACAGCAAAATTGCAGGCGGAAATTCCGTAGTCTGAACCTAGCCTTACAGACACACTCACCTGGCTATCCGTGGTTTCTTCTTTCTTGCGGCGGCTGGGACTGACATGTGACGTTGCTGACGTTCTCCTGCGCGGGTCTGCAGAGGAACGTCACTTGCGCGACGTCCCTCGTCAGTCCCGGCCGCCAGGGCTGGTGCAAGGATTTCTGCCACCCAAGGCAATACCACCATACAATGATTGATTAACAACGCCATACCAGAACAATACCACCATACTGTGACTGAATAACACCATCATAACAGAGCAATACTGCCATACCATGACTGAATAGCACCACCATACCGTGACTAAATAATAATGCCATACCACAACAGAACAATACCCCTATATCGTGACTAAATAACACTGCCATGCAAGAACAATACCGCCATACCAGAGCAGAAACATACCACTATACCGTGACTGAATAACACTGCCATACCAAAACTGAACACTACCGCCATA